>NW_004524881.1:983465-1000565 GCF_000260255.1 Octodon degus
AAGGAAGGAAGGAAGGAAGGAAGGAAGGAAGGAAGGAAGGAAGGAAGGAAGGAAGGAAGGAAGGAAGGAAGGAAATGACACAGTACTAGCAGACAGGACCATCTCCAGTAATTTCTAGAAAAGATTTGAATGGCACTGGTGTGTGTGTGTGTGTGTGTGTGTGTGTGTGTGTGTGTGTTGAAGAGCACAATCTAGTGTGCTTTATTAAGTATAGGGAACTGGGCATCCATCACTACAGTCCAGCTGAATGATACTGTTCTGCATCAATTACACCACATGAATTCTATGTGGAATTATAGAAAACAGGAGGAAATTTCTCTACTGAATGCTTTCTCATTTGCTGTAATTTTTCCCTCACTATAGAATGTTAGGTTAATGAAAGCTGGTAAGAACGACAAACTTGCACTTAGTACATTTTAGTAAACTTGTCCTTTCTGGAGTACTGTTGAGAAAGTTAAGTGCTATGACTAAGTACAAATGATTGGTTTGGGTTCCATTAGGTTTTATTTCAGTTTCTCATTTGCCATCCAGGAAACTGATATGTGCTTTATAAGCTTTCAAATGTTCTACAAGGTTCTATTTAAAGAGAAATGCAGGGAATAACTTTTATATTTTTTGCATTTAATATTTTATTGTATAATAAATACATTCATTGGAGATTTCAAGTAATAACTTGACCTATTTCTAAAAAAATCTACTAGTTAGCTATTCTACCAACTAAGGTAGAAATTCACTAGAATAAAAAATGTTAAGAATCCTTTGTCTCTGATCCAGGAGTCTTGTGTCTTCTATCTGCATTCAGGAAAGTGTGGCAAGAGTCTTAGTCTAGGGGCTGGTGAGATGGCTCAGTGGTCTAAAGCACCTACTTAGAACAAGCTTGGCAAACACAGGGACTGAGGTTCAATCCCCCAGCACCACATGCCAGCCAGCCCCGCCCCCCTGGTGAGCTGAGCTGGCCACACACACACACACATAAATAAATAAATAAATTAAAAATTAAAAAAAAAAAGAGTCTTAGTCTGGTTGCATTACTAAATGGAACCCTGTAGCCTGGGTACTTCATAAAGAAAAAAAAATCTATTTCTTATAGTACTGGGGGCTGGGAAGCCCAAGTTGAGGGGCTACATCCAGCAAGGAACTTTGTGGCACATCATCCCATGATAGAAGAAAGGACAAGCATGCGAGAAGAGGTCAAACTAGCTTTTATAACAAGCCCACTCTCAAGAATGAAAGTATTTGCAAAATAGAGACATGAGTCCATTCAACATGGCAGAACTTCGGTGACCTAATCACTCCTTGCTAGACTCCCTTCCTGACACTGTTGGCTTGGTGAATAAATTGCCAACAAATGAGCTCTGGAGGCCACAGTCAAATGATAACAGGTTAACCTGTTAGTTTAGTAGTAGGACGAATTCTAAAGACTTTCACAATTCCTGACAACCATCACTGAATTATGCTAATATAGTGTCCTGGTGAAACCTAGATGGATACAGCAATGTTTTTCTTCTGTTCTCCAAATCAGGAATGCATATGACTGGACATGACCAAAATCTCACTTTTATTTTGTAATTTTATCTATATTATCTCCTGTCTATGCAATAAGAAAACACATATGTAGTTGGTCTTAGTCACTTTGCTTCTTAATTTGACAAAATACCTGACACCCACATAAAAAAAGAGAGGTTTATTTTGGCTCACATTTATTTTTATTTTTATTTTTTTCTGGAACCAGGGATTGAACTCAGGCCCTTGTGCTTAGCCAGGCAAGCACTTAGTCTACTGAGCCATCTCCCTGGCCCCATTGGCTCACATTTAGAAGTCTCAGCCCTGCACGGTCAGTGGCACAGAGGAAAGCTGCTCCAATCATGGCAGCCAGGAAGCAGACAGCCAAGAAGAGCATGACCCATTCGTGTACCCTGTGACTGCTAATGCCATATTTGGCACTAGAACCCTGATGACTAAATCACCTTTCAAAAGCCCCATTTATGGGCATATGAGACTCTGGGGGGATATATAGATATGAGCCATAATAATGCCTTATATTATTACAATAGCATATATAATTCAAAAGTATCAAGGTTTTTTCAGGAATATACCCTGAACCTTTTTCACCCTATATTGTACTACAATTAAAGATTTTTATTGTAGATATAACACATACAGCGAAAGTACATATAATATAAATGCACAAGATAGGAATTTGAGGCCAGGTACAGTGATACACACATGTAATCTGAGCACTTTGGGAGGCTGAAGTAGGAGAAGCACAAGTTCAAGTCCAACCCAAGCAATTTAGTGATATAGCAAGATTCTATTTCAAAATAAATAGAAAACAAAAAAGGACTAGAGATGTAGCTCAGCACAAAAGCCCTAGGCTCAATGCCCAGTGGTGGGGAAAAGTAAAATAGGATGTGGCACATTTGGGAGCCAGCTTTTAACAGGAGTACGATCAAGCACTCAGCATTAACATCAACCCCCTCTGTTTATGGCTTTACTGACAGCAATTCCCTGACTGAAGAGTACTGGTCTCACTTGTGCAACACAGGAATAACCACAATAGGTAAATTAAATGCTGCCTAAAATGTGGCACACTCAATTGCCTATGGTTGGCTTGGCAGCTCCAACAAAATAATGAATCTAACTTGCATTAGAGAACACATCCTTGGCAGGGGCTCCTGGGCATTTTCAGCACATTAGGAAAGTAGGGCTATGCTTTCCAAGGCCTTCATTAGCAGTGGAAGTAGGCACAATCTACTAGGCCATGTAACTATCCTTTCATGGCCAGACCAATCCTGATCCAGGGGCTGTTTTATAAAATGTGGCAATAAAATTACAGTGTTCAGCTCTGAAAAAAAGTAACTCCATCAAGAAGGCCATTTAAGGGGCAGCCAAATAGCTCAGCAGATTAAAGCACCTGCAAGCGAGTGTAGGGGCCGGGGATTTGATCCCTGAGCCTGCCATTCAGGCCTCGCCCCTGGGGTGCACTGAGATGGCAATTGAGACTGGGCATGGTGGCACATGCCTGTAATCCCAGCTCTTGGGAGAATGTAAGCAGGCAGATCACTATGAGTCCAAGCTAGTAGTGAGACCTTGAACACCCTGTAGATCCTTCTCTAAAATACAAAAAAAAAAAAAAAAACAAAAAAGCCATTTAAAAACAAGAATGTTAGTCTTGTATTGTGGTCATATACCATTTTCATCATTGTATTTTTTTTTAATGTATTTAGTACAGAGTCTACAGGATCTCACTACACAGATCAGATTCATAGTGATCCTCTTGTTTTCAGCCTCCCAAGCACTGGGATTACAAGTGTGTGCCACCACACCCAGTCTCAATTGCCCTCTCAAAGTGCCCCGGGGGGCGGGGCCGGCATAGCACACCTGGGATTGAAACCCAGTCCCTGCGCCTGCCTAAGCAGGCACTTTAGTCCGCTGAGCTATCTGGCCAGCCCTCATCACTGTATTTTGCTTAGTCATAATTTTACCATCCGAAAGTATTCCTCTAAATTGTTTTTTTTGTTTGTTTGTTTGTTTGCTTGTTTGGTTTTTTTTTGTTTTTTTGTTTTTGTTTTTTGATACTGGGGATTGAATTCATGACCTTACGCTTGCCAAGCAGGTGTTTATGCCGCTGAGCTATCTCCCTGGCCCTGCCTCTGATTTGATGTTGATTTTATTTTAGCTACAACTGCTGCTGCTGCTGGTTTTTTATTTTTTATTTTTATTTATTTATTTATTTATTTGTTTGTTTTGTAGCACTGGGTATTGAGCCTAGGGCTTTTGCACTGATCTACATCCCAGCCCTATATCCTTCACAAATTTGAGAGTTTACTAAAGCACTAAGTTGCCCAGGCTAGGCTCAAATTTATGATCCTCTTGCTTTAGCTGTAATGTTTAGTGAACATTTTTATCTCTTTTTTAAAAAAATTACTTGATATTGGTACATGTTTACCATACATAACGATCACATTATCACAGGGAATTTGTACCTGTATATAATATATGTTAATTCTTTTCCCCCATGCCCTTTCCCTCCCTTCAACACCCCCTTCTCCATTTAGAAAAGCTTGGTTTCCATTTTTTCCTTACCTTCCCCAACCCAACTTCATTTTCTATCTCTTCAGAACCAGATTTCCAATATAAAGAGCTTTGTGGCTTTCAAAGTACTTTTACATAAAAACTTACCTGCTACCACAGAAGCCTTGTGAGGGGAACAGAGAGTCACAGGGCAGTGAATAGCTGTCAGTCGAAGGTCAGATCACTTCCTCTTCAAGTCTTCCTCCAGTCTAAAATGAGACTAGACTAGGATCTATTTTGTAGAGGTCTTGTGAAAAATAATGAACTAATGCATACAAAAATAAAATTTAA
Organism: Octodon degus; assembly: GCF_000260255.1. Lineage (NCBI taxonomy): Eukaryota > Metazoa > Chordata > Mammalia > Rodentia > Octodontidae > Octodon > Octodon degus. Next base: position 987,831 of record NW_004524881.1, read on the forward strand.
GTACATAGAACTGCCTATGCCTTAGTTATAGTTTTTGTGAAAAAAAAGTCAAATCTGTGTTATTGACGAAGCTTTAATTAAGCAGATTTTTTCCCCTAAATTTTACCAGTAGAACTTGATGTATTTCATCTTTTGGACATATTTCATCTTAAACCTCAATTTTTCTTCCCTCATAGAATGTACCCTATATGTGAAATGTTTTCTCCCACTTTTGCCAAATCATGGCCAAGAATATAGGTTAAAGTTAATCCTAGTGTTTCTGATAAAACCCTATTGCTCTGTCTTATAGTTGACAGCATACCTTTCCAGGGTACTTCTAAGTTGTTAAGTGGGCCTGGGTCCTATGCTGCTTGTCACTTCATGCTCTCTTATGTTATTCAAATATTACCTGCTGCCTGTTTTTCTGTAGTGTTTCACTGCCTAGAATAATGGAGTCAGCCAAATTAAGTCCAAACTCCTCATTCTCATTTACAAAGTCAGGTACTGGAAAGCCATAATCTCTGCTTTGAAGTCAGCCTTACAACCAACTCACTCTCAGAATTCTGCCTAACATGCTGAAGCCAGACAACTAAAGGTTCAGAATGTCTCAAAGTCAATTACTCAAATTATGACCAGGTTTATGAAAGGTAGGACTGCATATCTTCAAGTCTTCTCCCTTAACCTCATTGAGTTCCTTGATGATCACCCATTGCCATAGCAGTGACCGCATCTTCAAGACCTCCCTGATCCTAGCTAGGACCAGCACATCCTGGTCAGTATAGGGTGGGTGATTGCCGAACCCTGGTCTGTGCTGGCTCTAGACTGGATCTCTTTACCTGGCTGCTTCGGGTGTCAATCCTTCTTACCAGTATTGCTTTTTCCCCTTTATAGTTCTGTGATCATTCTTCCTCCACAAATGAAAGTCAGGGAGGCCAGAGTTTAAATCCCAAAGGACTATGAACATATCACTCAATCTCAGAGGTGACAATTTTTCAATTTACTAACTTCTCTAAATCCAAATTAGCCATTGACAAAATTGAGATCACAACCTTTCTGGGTTCAGAGAAGAGCAACATAATATGTACAAAAACACATCCAGCACAAGGGTTGGTACATAGCACAAATGCAACAAATACTAGTTTCCCTCTTCTATTCCTTGGATAGAAAAGCATCATACTATTTTATTAGTATCTTAGTTTCTCTTAAGCTTATATGATCATTGAGTTCTCAGCCCCAAACTTATGCCTTTTCCTTGTCTCTTATTTTTACCATAATATAAAATTAAACAAATATAAGAATTACTTTCTTGGCTTTAGGATTTGGTTTTTGTCATTGTTAGTTTTGTTTAAGTTGAGCATATCTTGTGGGATTTCTGCTGATTTACTACTTAGACTTGTTATTATGACAAGATGAATATTTTAGATTCTTCTATGATTAAATACATTATTATTGTTTAATGAAAGGTCCTGAAACAGCAGGACTCCTAGTTCTGCACTAAGTTAAAGAAAAAAAAAGTGTTAGAGTTGGCAATGACTCTGTATCTGAAGCTTAAAAACATAGCTGTTAATCCCTGCTGTATCAAACCATCATACACTAGTTTCTGTAAACCAAATCTCTCTCTCTAAGAACCACCAATTATACTATCTTAACAATGTACGGAGCAAGCTAAGACATAAAAAAGGAAGAAAATGCTGGAGCAGGTGCTGTAGGAAGACAGAAAAACTTTGCCTTCTGATTAGGCTGTGATAATGCCCACTACAGAGCTGTCTGTCACTGTGTAGCTTAGGTCAGACAGGAGCCTGACCCCAACGCCTAGGCGAAAAAGGGCAAACAATACCAAATTCAATTTTAACTGACCCTTGAAAAGAAGAGAAAAATATTTTCCAAAAAGCCTGTTGAGAGGACGACATGAACCTCATATTTTTCATTTTTGACACATTAATACTTTATTATATAATGTAGGAAGCAAGAAGAATAAAGTAAAGACAACAGAGGTTGACAAATGTGTAAATACTGCCTAGGTTCTTGGTTTCTGTTCCCAATCTAGGAATTTAAGCTCTTTCTTGGACCTTCTTAAAACTTTTATATTCAGGGGCCAGATTAGAGCATGGATTTAGCATATGTGAGGTCCTGGACCCAATCCCAGCACCAACAAATTAAAAAAAAATCAAAATAACACAAACTTGAATACAACAAAAATTAATATTTAAAAATGATCCTTTCTCACTTGGAGTACAGACATTTTTTTCTCACTTGGAGTACAGAAAGCCTCAGCTCTAGTTAGGCTTTTTCTATATGACATAATTTAATTAGTTTTTTAAAACATATTTTGTTATTCGGAACAAGAAAAAAAAACTATGCCCCCTAAAAGCCAATAAATCTTATGCTTGCCAACAGTCTGCTATTCAATAGATTTGGGGATCTTTTACACAACTAGTTGACTGCTGTATTCATTTCAGGTCTGCTAAGAAACAGATGCCAGGGTGGAACTCAGTGTGTGAGAAATGAATTGGGGGAAAAAGCCATGGAGGATAAAGGGCAAGAGGGTCAAGCACAAGAGGATGGGGCCTGCTGACCTGACTGTGAAGAGAGAGAAAGAAGGAGGCAGAAGAGAAGAACTGTCCATCTGCAGGGCAGCTCTGTGTAAGGCTTCGCAGGTGGATGGAGAGCCCAGAGCCAAGACTTCCTGTCATGGCAGCATCAAGCACAATGGCCTGGCCTCCATGTCCCACTCAGCCATGGGCCAGCAGCAGCTTTGGGAGGCCCTGCAGCAGATCCAAAGGCACACCATCTCAGGCTATCTGTCAAACACCTTCTGAGCACTTGCTCTTGAAGGGAGATCTGGGCAGTGTGCTCCCTGAGCACTGTAGCTTCTTAGACTAGTGGCCAACTTAAGTCATTTTTTAAATACGAAGGGTACACATTTATACTAGTTCTCTATAAATCTTTGAAGAATTCTAGATACTGCCGCCGAATGGGTGTTAATTCTTGAGCTTAAACACCACTAGAGATTGGTAGTCAGAGAAAGACACTCAGTGATAAATGAAATTTTGACTCATGAATAGCATTCAAAATCACTCCATGGTTACGTCTTTAGTTCTTTAATGTATCGATGATGTAGACTTGCTGAATACCACACTCTGGTCTCATCCCACACTGATATGTAAAGAAAGAGCTACTACTGGGGCTGGGGAGATAGCTCAGCAGTCTAAGCACCTTCCTGGCAAGCAGATGGACCCACGCTCGATCCCAGGTATCATATGCTGTACCAGCCCTGTGCTGAGCTGGCCATTGAAATTAGGCATAGTGGCACATGCCTGTAATCCCAGCGCTGGGGAGGCTGAGACAGGAGGATCACTATGAGTCCAATCTGCATAGTGAGAACCTATACCAAATACATAAATTTTTTTTTAAAAATTAAAGAATGAGCTACTACTATAGGAAAGCCAAATGGAAACCTTTGGAAGTTCCTTCACCACACTCTGGATTGTAAACTGAAAATAATTTTTCCACACTCTTGGGAGAATTGCCTAGAATAATGCCACCATCAAACTTCAAAGATGTGGTACACTGTTTCCTCACATTCCCATTTAATGTACTGGTTTTTTTCCTGCACAGAAATGTATTCATCTGAGGTAATCATTATGGGTTATTGTACACTTAATCAGGTGATGCCACATATAGCTGCTGTTCTAGATATGATAACTTCAGCAAATCAACACAAATGTCTAGAATCAAGTACACTATTGATATTATATTTTTGTCCTCCTCAAACTGTTATCAAAGCCACCCCCCTTTCAACTGTAGCTGCTCCTAAAAGCTCATGACAAATATCCTTAGCAGCAGGCAAGATCAACTATTTACCAAAAGTAAAGGGCTTCTTAGCTTTAGTAATGTGCTTAGTCACTTAAGAATGATGCTCTCCGTACATGTACATCTGATGAAGTTCTGGCCTTTAGTAACTGTTCCTGACTTCATGTTCACCTTTTGCTATTTTCAAAGGCTACAAAGGCTTATCTTTTAATGCAAGGTGCTGAATCTCCATGTAGCCACACAGTTTTTTGTTTTTTGTGTTTTTTTTTTTGTTTTGTTTTTTGTTTTTTGTTTTTTTTTGCAGAACCCGGGCTTGAACTCAGACCCTTACGCTTGCCAAGGAAGCGCTTATTCTACTGAGCCATCTCCCCGGCCCCTACTGAGCCATCTCCCCATCCCCATAGCCACACAGTTTTGAAGATGTCATAGCTTCACTGATAGCCAATTGCCATATATTACACAAAGTGGGTTTGGAGAATGTGAATAGCCTGCAGCAATGAACCCATAATTTAAGTAGAAATCAGAATTTTCTTTTTTTTCCCCATAATTTTATTGAGAAATAAATAGCAATGAGACAGTTTCAAATCGAATTGGCAGGACAGTTCCAATAATTAACACATTGCATACTGCCTTCCTAGTGGTTATTTGTTGTAGAAGATGCGGACATGATATCCTACTTACAAACATTATTAGAACAAATGTCTCTATTCCTTGAATTAAGAGAATGTAGCTATATATCTATCTTAACCATTTTGAATACACAGATATAAAATGGTCATTCATCTATATCCCTTTTTTGCTTAGTTCCATCATTTAAATATTATAGGTATGTAAACTCAGCAAAATATTCCAAAATAGTCCAGTAGTCCATAACAGTATTGGGTCTTCTACTTGACTGGCAATGTCAGAAATTGTTGACCTGAGTCACCTACAGCTCAACATAACAACATGGCTTTACTTCTTATACTTTGTTTTTATACTTTTCTTCTGGATGGTTAAGACTAAGATAAAGCAAGACCTATGTCACAAGAATTGTAGCTTTTGTATCTGATAAGGTCAGTTAAATCCCCTCCGAATTTATCCTGAGATCCTGTACCTCAGATTGTAGATCCTTTGTCAATGTCAGCCATGTGGATGAGTCAAGGTCATTGCTTGGCAGAATTTTCTTTTAAATGGTGTTTTCTTTTTGTTGGTAGTCTTAGAGTTTTCTGCTATATGATCATTTCTTTTCTCCTGTTTCAAATAAGCTGTCCAATGGCATTTTTTTTTAAATTATTTTAGCTAGGATTAGATGTGGGCTGATACTATATCAGAAAAAGGGTGCAGTGTGGGAAAGAGGTACTGATAGAAATGGTAAATAAACTAATGAGCAGGCCATGAGAAGACTAAAATAACTACTAGATTCTAATTTAAAGACTGCAACCAAATGCAGCTTAACTGTTACTTGACACTCACTGACTAAGTTTTGATATGAGTCTACAAATAAATGATTTATTATGGTCAACATACAGTCAAACTTCTCTGCAAACGTAAACCTCTATTTCAGCCCCTCCCCAATGTTAGCATTACCACCCCAGCTCCATGTCAGATCACTGGGCATTAGACTCTCACAAAGAATGTGGAGCCTAGATCCCTCACATGCAAAGTTCACAATAGTGCTCTGCTGGATATGGGAGGCCCACCTGAGGATTGTTGCCAGCAGCATAAGAAGCAGAACTGGGGAAGAAGAAAAGCTGTTTGGGAACTGAATAGAAGCTGTAAGGATCTGCTGGTTTTCCTAGGGCTGCTGTTGGTCCTCTTGTCATGCTAGCTTTCCTGATGAATTCAAAGGAGCTTGGGAACTGGCTGTCACTGAGAATGGCTACAGTTAACTTTGGGAAAGCTCTGTTCCTCACTTTGAGCCTCACATCCTGGCTCTGAAGGGGAAGATGGTGCACAGCTCAGGCTCTGGAGAAGCTTGTTGTGTTGGTTTTCCTAATGGGAACTCAGTATCCGTCATTGTCAGAGGAGCTCAGGACTCACTATTGCTGAGGCTTGTTGTGGTACTTTTCAAGGCTGGTTCGTACTTTGAACATCACTGCCCAGCTTCAGTTCAGATCCTGCAGCCTGCTGGCACAGATCCTTCATGCCATTGGCATGGACTTTCCAGCTTTTCCCATTGACCTTGGGCCTTCCCAGCACCGAACCATGAAACATGCCTGCACGAAACATTGTTGTGGGCTCTTGGTCTCCAGTTGGACCTGTGAAGGACACTGCCATGGGTCTTCAGCTGGGCAGGACACTGCCATGGAATCCAGGCCCTTTGGTCTTTTTTTTATATATATTTATTTATTTTTATTTATTACATTTATTTATTGTGTGTGTGTGTGGCCAGCTCAGCCCACCAGGGGGCGGGTCTGGCTGGCATGTGGTGCTGGGGATCGAACCGCGGTCCCTGTGTTTTGCCAAGCTTGTTTCAAGTAGGTGCTTTAGACCACTGAGCCATCTCTCCAACCCCCCTTTGGTCTTTAGTATGCGAATTCTTGCAATCTTTGCATACGATTCTTCGGGTGATTTATTATAAAATGTGTCTTGTATTGTTTCCCCTTACAAGACCCCAAATTACAAGTTCACATTCCTATAAGAACTGAATGATGCTCATCTGACAGCAGGCAGAGCTCAGAGGATAATGCAAGTGATGGGGAGTAGCTGTAAACACAGGCAAAAGCTTCACACTCCCCTGCTGCTCACCTGCTATGCAGTCCAATTCCTAACATACCCTAAACTGGTGCTAGGTCCATAAATTGGTGATCCCTGCATTGGTGGGATTATACCTCTTTCTCTATCTGGACCTCTGTCTTCCCTACTTTCTTGCCACCTTTGAGGACTCTTTCCTCATTTGGTTTGTTTTGGCTTTCTCATTTGACTCTCTCCTTCCTTCCCCAGTGGTCTTCTAATTAAGCTGGTATACTAATGATACTATGTGTTAACTACTGTCCTAAGAGATCTACTTGCATAGATTCACTTAAACTCCGAACAACAATCTCATGAGGTAGTTACCACTTTTAATCCTTTTTTTCTAAATGTGGAGGCAGGACAGGAAGTATGAAGACTTTCCAACGAAACATTATTAGTAAGTCACAAAGGTCAGATATAAGCTCTGAAATTCTGACTTTAGAACTTGTGTTCTTAATCACTGTTTCATTCTAGATTTTATATAAAAGATTTTATATAAAAGTATGTTTGTATATATTTGCTTTCATCCATTTATGCTGCTATCACAAAATACTTGAAACTGGGTAGTGTCATAAACAATAGGAATTTATCTCCTACAGTTCTGGAGGCTGATATATCCAAAACTCAAATTTTAGATGGGTTCACTGTCTGGTAAAGGCCATTTCCCATGGATGGCATCTGCTAAATGTCCTCATATGGCAGAAAGGCAGAAAAGCCTAGCTAGTTCTCTTGAGTTCTTTCATAAGAGCATTGATCCCATTCATGTAAGCAGAGCCCTGGTCACCCTGGTACCTCCTAAAGGCCCATCTTTTAACACTAGCAAATTAAATCTTAGGTTCCAACACATGAATAGGACTGGAAGACATTCAAAACATAGGAATATTGGATTACAAATATTCTATTTTTATTGAACAGCAGGAAATGGAGAGAACATTATATCTTATGTTAAAGTTAAAGTCACTGAAACATACATACTCAACACTTTTCCTTGAATAAGTAATAATAAAAAGTCATTTCTTTTCATAATAGTTTAAGTTCACATGCACTTTACTCATATCTTCTAAGCTGAAACTTAAAATTCTTTTGGGGGATTTTTATTGTTGTTGTTGTTTTGAGACAGGGTTTCACTATGTAGTGTAGGCTGGTCTTGAACTTGTTTATGTAACCCAGGCTGGTTTGGAGCTCACAGCAATCCTCCTGCCTCAGCCTCCCAAGTGTTGGTACTACAAGTGTGTGCCACCACACCTGGCTACAAATTTAAAATTCAAATGATAATGAATAAGAAGTCAGTTTTAAAAGACTTCTTGGAAGATTGTGGGGTGATGAACAGCAGAAAAACAGCCTTTCTGAGACTTGGTGTCCAAGGACCAGGGAGATAGGTCAGCAGCACAGTGCCTGTCTGTCAAGCACAAGGTCCTGGTTCGATTCCTGGTACCAAAAAGAAAAACCATGCTAAAATAATCTGAGATTGGGTTTTCAGATGCTGGAATATAGCAATATGAGAAGCAGAAGGAGGGAAGTAAGTTCTCCTGAAGCAAGAATTAAAGCCCACCAGGAGAGCAAAGAGAGAGACCTCAACACAGAAAAAAGAGGTGGCAAGTGGTGATTTCTTTTCGTGCCATGATTCACTGTGTGGGAGGAACAACTTGAACTTACAGATGTACAGTGACTACTGCTGACCCCATAGGCCTCCAAGGAGAAACACACCAGTGGAACGGAGCAGTGAATGCAGCAGACTGCAGAGACTGGTGAGTTATTCAGGTACAGATGTCCCCTAGGAGAGGGCAATTGGTCAGTTGCCATCTAGAAGAGGGGACAACTGAGCTTACAACTCAGAGCAGCAATGGACTGATGCTATCTAGCAGCTCCCAGGGTCAGGTGAGGCAGAACCAGGTTCAAGTCACCAGGAGGTCAAGGAGATGAGTTTAAGCCAGCAGGGAGTCAAGCTCAAGAACCATACCTATCATCATGCACTAAACTAAAAGTGAAATGAATCAAAAATCTAAATAGTAAAATAGAAACACTAAATCACCTAGAAGATCAAACACACAGAACTCTTGGAGTCATTGGTACAGGCAAAGACTATATGAGCAAAACCCCAACCACATAAGAAGTGTCACAAAGAGTATCAACTGGATCTCACCAAAACCAAGAGGAACCACAATTAGTGTGAAGGGACAACCAACAGTATGAGGGAAAATTTTTGCCAGCTACTCCTCAGACAAAGGACTAGTATTTAAAATATATAAACAACTAAAAAAAAAATCAGATCACCCCAAAATTTAAAGATCTAATCCAAAAATGGGCATCTGAAGTAAATACTCATTTCTCAGGTAAAGAAGTAAAAATGGCAAATAAATGCATAAAAATATGTTCAACATCACTGGTCATTTGAGAGATGCAAATTAAAACACTGAGATTCCGTCTCACTTCTGAAAGAATGTCTATTATCAGGAAATCAACGAATAACAAATGCTGGTGGTGCTTTAGGAAAAAATGAAAACTTTCTCCACTGCTAGTGGGAATGTAGACTGGTGCAACCACTGTAAAAGTCAGTGTGGTGATTCCTCAAAAAACTAAAACTAGAGATTCCATTCAAAGGTATTCTCTTTCTTGTTATCTTTCCCCAAAACACAACAAAATATGCACACCTATGTTTATATGGCACAGTTGGTAATAGGCAAGTCTTGGAAATAGCCAAATGCCCATCAACTGATGGATAAGGAAGATGTAGTTCTACATGGAGAACTACTCTTGACTACTACTTTGCCATGAAGAAGGATAAGCTTGAGACATTTCTAAGTAAATGGATATACTTGAGACCATACTCTTTTAAGTGAAATAAATCAGACGCACGTGTTCTGTGATGTGAGAAAAAGAACATGTAAGGGCTAAAATGTATACTAGATATTGGGAAATAGGAAGAAAATGTTCAAATGAGAGAAGGAATGAGGGGAACTGGAGGAGAAAAAAGTAAATAAGAGACAAGAAAAAAACAACAGAAAAAAAAAAAAACCCCAAAACTTTCATAAATAAGGAGGTAAATTAGAGGTTGCAGGGAGGGCAGGGAAATGAGGGGAAAAGCAGCAGCAAGATATATCGTATGTGGGTACAAATTCCCATAATGAATGCTATCATTATGGACATTTAAAATGTACCAATAAAATTAATTAAAGGAAAAGAAAAAGTTAGCTCTATGTTGTGGATTAAGTCTAGACTGTCTCTTCAGTGCCTCCAGTGGTCAGAGGTCGGGTTTTAGAAAGGTGATTAGGCTGTGGAGAGCTAAGTGCCTCCGTGAATTCACAGCTAACAGTGCTGTTAGAAGGTGGCCAGATCAGAAGAGAAGCTCCCTGGGAGTGTGACCCGGAAGGGTTTATCTCCGCCGGAGCCCCTCCTTCTCCTTCCACTCCCTGGCTGCCCTGAGATGGGATCTTGCTCTGAGCTCAGGCCCTTCCACCACTCTGTTCCGGCCTCGGGGGCCAAGATAAACTTCTCTGTCTTTAAATTGTGGATGTTTTGTCCCAGGGACAAGTATGTGACTTAAGACATCTTGATGACTTTACAAACATTTTCATGCACACTAACCCTATTCGAAATTCTCAAGAACTCACCAGGGCCCTCATCCATACTTTCCAGATGAGGACAGAGTTTAGGGAATTCTGGTGAGCGGCAGGATGGTAAGGCCTCTCTGCTCCGTTGGGCCCCTTTACTCACTCGTGCTTTGTGCCACAGAAGACACTACGCGGCACTTCCACGCTGCAGTAACACGACCTTAGCAAAAGCATAGAGACGTGGTCAAACAAGACATTTCAGTTTGGGGGGGCCTTAGCACAGGCTGCAGCGTGACTCAGCACTAACGAGAAGAAAGTGTCGCATGGCTCGGGGTCTGCCTTGCACGATTTCCCTCCATTGATTTTTTTTTCCCCCTCCACCTCCGGCTCCAGCCTTAGTGAATGCCAGGATAAAAAGCTCCCTGCGAGGCGCTGTCAGGGCGGCTCAACCTGGGCGCCCCACACTCTGGCAGGCGGAAGAATCTTTTGTCTTCAGACGGTGACAAGAGGGGGAAAAAATCCCAACTATTTGGCTGTGTAGCGTCACTCAAGCATGCCTTAATGGGGAAGGGCTAATGAGGAATGTAGGCTTTGAAAAGTCCAGCATTAAAAACTCCCAAAGCGTCTCACTGTACGATTCCACACAATTATAATTAAGAGGATTCAAACAACAAATCAGAGATTATGTTACCATTTTACTCAATGTGATAGCAAGGGACCCTGCTTTCCTTTACTGGTTATGTTCAAAGAGACCTTGGCCTGTTATAATCAAATGTGTAGAAGAAAACATCCCTATTCTTCGTGGATTCTATGGGGGTAGCAGAATAAGAGAATAAAAGAAAAGGCAATTTTAAGCTACCAAATGAAGCGCAGCTGCGCAGGGGCCCTCAGCCCTTCTCCGGCGCTGACCTATTCATGGATCCCTGCTCGGGAGCTTAGCTCAACTTTCCTGGGAGCTTGACTCCAAACTGGTTTTAAAAATTTTTCTAAATTCGAGACCCAGGTTTCTGGCAGGTAAAATGCAGCTACGTGTTCATTTATAGTTTCTTCCCCAACAATTTTAAAAGCACCACCTATAACATTGTGCTTCATGTCTGAGAAAAATGCTTCCAATTAAAAGAACAGGTATACCGCACTTCAAAGGGGTGTGATGACAGGATTGAATGGAATGAGATTATATCGCAGTGAAACTTTTTTCTTTGCTTTTTGAGTATACGTATAATTGGGAAGGGAAAATAATGGATACACATAATTTTTTTCTTTTTCTTTTTTTTGTTTGGTAGTGCAGGGGACCAACCAGGGCCTTATACCTGCTGGCATGGAGTATGAAGATGGAATGTGAAGCTTTCCTACTTTTAAGTCATCACTAGGGGAGGGCAGTGGGCAGTTACTGCTTAGTGGGTAAATGATGGGCTGGGGAAGATGAAGAAACTGGAAATGGAGAGTGGCGACAGCTGCCTCACGCTGCTGAACTGCACACCTCCAGCTACAAATGTTGGCGTGTCAGGTTTACAGTAAAAAAGTTATTGCTGTTTTTTTAACAAAAACTATTATGACAACTTCACAATATAACTGGAAAAGAAAAGATTTAGAAGAAAACATAAATCATCTAAAATCCGGATCACTACTAAAAAATAAAATAAAATCCCAATACTGTGACACACTTTTAATACTTTTGTATATTCCTTCCTAAATTGTGTATGTGTGTGTGTGTGTGTGTATAAAATTTAAATGTGAGCAAATAAAACTAGAGTTGTATTAGGCACATTATTTAGCAATCTCTCACTGCATATATTTTTATCACCTGCATATTCATTTTCAGTGTATTTTTAGGTGAAGGATATACTTGATGATAAATTTTTCCATGTGTGTGTGTGTGCACACACACATGCGTGTGAGTATCCTTATACCTTCATTTTATAGGACTGCATTTTTAGAATAACCCAGAAGTAAATAATTGCTGACTATATACATTATTAAGAGTTAAATGCCAGGGCTGACCAAATAGCTCAGCAGATTAAAGCACCTGCAAGCAGGTACAGGAGCCAGGGATTCAATCCCTGGGCCTGCTGTGCCAGTCCTGCCCTCAGGGCACACTGAGACTGCGCGTGGTGGCTCATGCCTACAATCCCAGCTCTTGGGACGCTGTAAACAGGCAGATCACTATGAGTCCGATCTAGTAGTGAGACCCTGAACACCCTCTAGACCCTACCCTAAAATACAAAAAAAAAAAAAAAAAAAAAAGTTAAATGCCAGGCATGCTGGTGTACAACTATAATCCTAGCACTCAGAAGGCTGAGGAAGAAGGATCACCAAGGGTTCGAGGCCATCCTGAACTACATAAGGAGACTTTGTCTAAGAAAAAGTAAGTTAAAATCAGGTATGGTAACTGACCCGTTCCTGTAATCCCAGCGGTCTAGGAGGCTATGGCAGAAAGATTGCAAGTTCAAGCACAGGGAAGGAAATTTAGCAAGTTAGGGAGAACTCGTCTCAAAGAAAAAAAGAAAAGGGCTGGGATGCATAGTACTTCAGTACTTTAGGGTGAAAGCCCTGATTTCAATCTTTAATACCTCCCTAAACATGCACACACACACACACACACACACACACACACACACACATAAATAAATAAATAAATAAATAAATAAAACAAGTTTAAAAAAAAAAAGAACTAAAT
>NW_004524881.1:1001450-1019862 GCF_000260255.1 Octodon degus
CTTGTTAGGCAAGCACTTATTTTACTGAGCTATCTCCCCAGGTCCCATATGTGCTTATTAAGAATGCTGTTAAAGGGGGCCGGGGAGATGGCTCAGTGGAATAAGCACTTCCCTGGCAAGTGCAAGGGTCTGAGTTCAATCCCTGGTTCCGCCAAAAAAAAAAAAAAAAAAAAAAAAGAATACCGTTAAAGCCAGGTATAATGGCACATGCCTGTAATGCCAGCACTCTGGAGGCTGATGCAGGCTGGCCACAAGTTCAAGGCCAGCCCTGAACTACATAGCAAAATCCTGTCTCAAAAAAGAAATAAACAAATAAATTTTAAAAACTATTATTAGAGAAAAATAAGAATAGGAAATTAAAAGTCCTGACAAAGCTATGGAAAGTGGAACCCTTATCCATTGGCAGTCGCCTTGTAAAATGATAAGCTGCTATGGAAAAACAGTACTGATAGATTCTCCAAAAAAAACCCACTAAATAGAGAATTACCATCACATGCTCCAGCAGTTCTGCTCCTAGGTATTTGCAGGGACTCAAATAGATGTAAGGACTCAGGTTCACAGTTAACATCACTCCCAAGAGCTAAATGGTAGAAACAACCTAAACTTCCATCAGCCGATAAATGGATAAAAAAGTGCAATATCCATACATAATGACATATGATTTGACTCCAAAAAAGAATGTGGGGGGCACACACCTATAGTCCCAGCACTCAGAAGGCTGAGGCAGGAGGATCATCATGATTTTGAGGCCAGCCTGAGCTATACAGCAAGACCCTGTTTCAAAACACCAAGAAAAAGAAAAAGGAAAAGCAAGAATGAACTTTGACACAAGGTTCATTGTGAATGAACCATGAGAACAGGACACTGAGCTAAGCCAGCTTCAAAAACACAAATACTGTGTGCTCCCCGCTTACACGAGGCACTGAGAACCATCACATTCCTACAGACAGGAAGTAGAGCAGCAGCTACAGGGGCTTCAGGCAGTTCTTCTCCACTTACACTGGGTATATAGTAGAACTGTTGAGTGATAATGGTATTCTGGTAACTATTTGTTTAACATTTGAAGAAGCTGTCAGTCAATTTTCCAAAGTAGCTGTAGTATTTTATAGTCCCACCTACAATGTATGGAAAGGTTCATTTTATTTTATTTTTTGTCTTTTTGAGACAGGGTCTCACTATGTAGCTCAGGCTGGCCTTGAGCTCACTTTGTAGCTCAGGCTGGTCTCAAGCTCACAATGCTTTTCCTGCCTCAGCCTCCCAAGGGCTGGAATTACAGGTGTGCACCATCACACCTGTAATGGTTGGTTGAAATGGTTCATTTTAATCTCCATGAAATTACAATATAAATAGAACAATCCAAGAAATTCTAAGAAATTTCCTCTACTTAAGAAACGGGAGATGATTTCCTTCTGTACTACTTTCTGAATCTCTTCATTTGTTTCCCAGAGACTTCCTAGAGCTAGAGAAGATATGAATGTTATACATGTGTTCATTTGTAATCAAAATCATGATTTAAATTAAACACCAACTTGCCGAGACGTCCTTTGTCATGAAGAAACACCCCTTTCTCTTCATTCACATACATAAACCCAATTTTTACAAAGAAATTGTTAAATCTCATTGATTACCTTTCTCACCTATTTTTAATAGAACATAAGTTTATCTCTATGACTCAGTGTAGACTGCTATGAAAGTTCTCTATCTGAAGGGAGGAATAATGTTTTTTGTGTTATTTTTTCACATATGAATGTACAAAAGAGAACACAGGAACCACATTTAGTTTCTCTTGAACTGCCAATTTCATTCAACTGACAATATGAATTCTATGCACAAAATCTACTCAATATTCATCCATTTAAGATCAAGTTGAGGTTTAAAGCAGACAGCCTTCACGGGAAGCTATTGTTTACCAGTCTGCAGTAAGCTCAACCAAAAAGAAAAGTCGAAACAGACAACCTATGGAGACAAAGAATATCTACCCTGCATGGAAATAGCACTTAAAGAAAAGACATTAAGAATTTGGCAGTAGTACAAATTATGGAAGGAAACTATACACTTTAGGATAAAGAGTTACTCTGTTACATCCGAGTTAGAGTGGATTGGAAATTACATTATATTCTATCGCTTGCTTAGGTGGGAAACTTCACACAGCCACCACGTTACACTGCCAAATCAAAAAACTGTGTGTGTGGTCCACTTTTATTTATGTGCTGTTTGTCTATGAAAGGGAAAAAAATAAAATTCTGAAAAAGAAACTATCCTCAGAGAAACCCAAATGAATAATTTTTTGCCTATTCTTACATTTTCATTAACACTTAATATATGACCAGAAGAGAGACTGGATCCTGCTACCAGAGGACAGAGAAATGATGGCAAAAGCCCACTGGGGCTACTCACTAAGTCAGTGGAGAAAAAGAGACTGACAGGCCCATCCTGCAAGGTGGAGGGCGAAGAACTGCAAACGACTTCTGGGGTAGACTTCTACTTTTATTAACACTCAAGAGAGGACTGGGGCCAAGACACTCCATGATTCTTTCTGCTTGAACTCCTTGCAGAGTGAGAAGACCACAGACCAGAAACAACCATCTCCCACACACCTTGGCTTCTGGCTTTCACTCAGTAAGCTTTCTGCAAACGGTGCTTCAGGGGCATAAAGAACACAAAGAGGGAAGTGGGAAATGTGGTCCCGACGGGAAGGCAGTGAGCACTGATGTTTCACCAAGCCAGCTACAACAGGGGGCAGCTTGCATGGAATTCTACTGGCAAAAGCCTAAGAGCTAGTGGAAACCTCGGACCTCAGAGCCTTTGCAAGTGAGGGATGACAGAACAGGGCGATTTATGTAGCACCCCAGCCACCATGGGTAGGTTGCTCTTAGTGACATGCATTCTGGAACCAAAGAGAGGCAAAACAAAGTCCTTAAGCAAAGAACTGCAATGCTGACAACTGGAGTGTCACCTAAAGTGCACAGCACTTCCTGGATCCATCATGAATAGGAAATCTCTTTCCTAGAGTACAGAACAAACCTCAGTTTAAAATAATGAGAGACCCTAACATAATACCTGCCTCCTGCACAGATGGAGTAAATGTAAATAATGTCATTATGTATTTATGTCTAACATGAAGTCCTCATTTCTTTATTTTGCCTTCTCTGTGAAAGAAGCAAGTTAGTTGTAGCACTTTATAGTGCCTGAATTCAGAAATTTGCTCAGTGGAAGGAGTCTATACCAACTATTCTTTAAGGTCAAATTCATTGCCTTATGTACGTAGGGGAAACTATGATGGCAATTCTTTCAAAAGAGTGTCAACAACTTACTGAACTGTACACTTCGAGCCAAGAACACCACTATGCAAAGTATGAATGCAGTCCTGAAGAACAGGACCAATTCCTTGAACCTTCCTCCTGCTGTCTCATACTTAGGTCAATGGTGCCTTGTTTTTGACTTGCTGCTTATTAGCAAACACCCAAAAGTAAAAATCAGAAAAACAAACAAGAAGAAAGTGCCAGCTATTTTCTGCTTTCTCATCCAGCCAAATTTACTTATTCCTTTCCATTATTTATCTGAAACCCTATCTGAAATGTGTATTTCTTGAATGCAGCCATATGCTGAGTCTGAATTCCAGTAGCTTATTTCTCAGTTTCCATGAGAGAAGTCCTAAAAAAAGCAAATTTCTCTGAGCGCACACACACACACACACACACACACACACATACTCACACACACACACAGATGAAAACTTAAATTATACCTGTACAACTTTCATTATGAAAATTTTCAACTTTTCAAAGGAAAAGAGAAGAACAATTAGTTCTACAAATCCAATCCATTTTTCTGTCTTCTAGTAAATATGTGGCTCAGGGCATAATTTAATAACCACAGTACTAAGTACTTAGTCCAATTAACAAGAAAGGTTGGTTTCTATGGAGAGCCCTTCCTGGTCCTCATCTAAGTACAAGGTTTGTATCTGTAATCCCACGGAAAAGTTATTGGAATTTTAATGAGTCAATTCCAGTCTACCAAACCCAGTGCAGCTCATGGTGTAAGTAAGGACACAATAACCCAGATTTTATTCATTTGTAAAGAAGGGAGTTACTTAAGGATGAGTGTGAGAGTGGCGGGAAGTATGTGACAGCCATGAGTTGTGTTAGGAAAGAGACCTGCATTCACCTCTATATATGCAGAGAAGGATATGCAGAAAGAGTAATCTAGCATTACACAATTGAGACAGTATCTAATGTTTTGGGATTGGTGCTTCAACTCTGATGCATAATCTTTCAAGGGCAGACCAAATAGCTCAGCAGATTAAAGCACTTGCAAGCAGGCACAGGGGCCAGGGGTTCTATCCCCGGGCCTGTCCTGCTGGCCCCACCCCTGGGGTGCACTGAGATGGCAATTGAGACTGGGTGTGATGACAGCAATTGAGACTGGGTGTGGTGGTATGGGCCTGTAATCTCAGCTCTTGGGAGACTGTAAACAGGAGAATCACTATGAGTCTTATCTAGTAGTGAGACCCTGAACACCCTGTAAACCCTTCCCTAAAATACAGAAAAAAAAAATCTTTCAAGCCCCAGGAAGTCAGAGCCTTTATCTTGAGGCTTGATTCCAGATGATCCCAGCTGATAGCATGGAGCTTTGGTTCTTCATCCTGTCTTGAGCAGGTTCACAATAGGGAGCAGCATGTGGGGGTTTCTGGGGAACACCCCCCACAGCCTTCAAAGACTACCACCAGCACCTTGGCTAGACCAATATGCACAGTTTAAAGCCAACTGAACTGATAAGGAAAAGTTCTAGCTTGTTCTGTACATATCAATATATGGAAATAGGGTCAGGCTCAGCCAAAATGGAGACAATTGCTCTTCATTCAAGGAGAGTTGCCCAGGTGGCACAGGTTTCCACTTAAATTGTCTGTGTTTTGTTCCAAAGTCATGTCATAGTTATTTTTAAATATTGAGTTTTTTGTTAATGCTACAATCTTTCTGAACCAGGATTCCAGAAACCAAGAACAGGCAAGGAATGAGCCAGTTGAGCTCAGACCATGGCAAGCAGCAACAGATTTGAGGATGACAGTTGTATGTGGCATTTCTTGGGCTATACAGAGTGCTATAAGGAATGCACAAAAGTTCATGGAAATGGAATCTGGAGTCAACTAAGTAGTAGCACAAGCTAGAAGAAGAGAGCAGATATACTACACTTTGAACTGAGCAACAGCTAGAAAGTGATAGGACAATGAGACAAGGTTTGGTACAGTAGACATCCTGCATGTGTTGTGGTACCTGTTTCATAACTGTGCTTCTCACCAAGTTGGGTAGCATAATCTTGAGGAGTTCCAGTAGTTTGCAGCTCAAATTTGTTTCCCTATGTTAGCCAGAGTTCACCTGTGTCAGTTTTATACTGTCTAATGTTCATTTAGTATTTCTCTTTGGGTTCCAGGCCTGATTTGGGATTGAGGTTTTTATCATAGCCTACCCACGGGATGGACCTGTTCAACCTGAATAATAGGAGTAGTGAACTGACAGCAAGAATAGGACCTGACTGGAGAGATAGGTACAGGAAGCAGGGTTTGGGAAGATGTGGAGAGTTACACTTGATTTCTGGGTCAAACCACACACCCCCTCCCTTAACGATCTCACCAAACTTCCCCTTTCACATGGGCCACTCTCCCATTTCTCCCACCAGTTTACTAGGCTATGGGATTACACAGATAGAAGGGTTATTTGGAACTACAAAATGACTTTGCAGTTTTTACTTTGAAATGAGTTTTTTAGGTTCAATGTGTAAAAGTTTGTAGATCTGATACCACCTAGTTTCATGATATTCAGCAACTTTCTAGTTTCTTCATCTCCAAAGCGGAAGTAATAGTGGACTCTCAGTGTTGTGAAGCTCCTGTGAGCTGGGACATTTGACACAGAGCAGGACTGCGGTGGAGCTGGGCACACGTTTCTAATACGTGTCTTTTAAGGGCCTCTGCCTGATGTAGACGTAGAAAGTGCCTAAGAAGAAATGTATCTGAGGAGAGAAGGTGGCTTTAGGAGCCACCAAAAAGCTTCAGAACATGCAGTTGGTCTACCATCACAAGAAGGGGAAGACTCACAGTGTGATGTCCCCTCACACCCTTCATAATTCAATCCCCATATGGGCCACCAAAAAAGTTAAAATTAAAACCATATCCAGACCAAGGTGTTTTCCACCACCTACAATGCTCTGTGCAATCTAGACTCTATCTAGCTTTCCATCGATCTCTGAAGTCACTTCCTCCCTTGTTTACCATGTTCCAATAATACTGACTTTCTTTTTGTTTCTGGAACATTACAAGACTTTCTTGCTGCAGTTCAACTTACAAACTTCTTTGCTTGTCTGACTGTAACTATCAAGTAGAAAGTCAAACATCTGAAAACTAGTCTCTAATCACCCTATTTAATGTAAAACCTGCATTCCATGCCTCTAACTCCAGAGACACCACCTTTCTGAAACTTTTCATGTTGGTTTGTTTTTGTTTTCTGTTTTACTACACCTTGAAATTAGCCTGTGCATACATACTTGTTGCCAGTCTTTCTACTTCACATAAAGCTCAATAGAGGTAGGGAATTTGTTTAGTGAGGTAGCAACTGTGGCCACAATACAGAAAATTGACCAAATCTTGTCTTTGTTATGAGTTGCCTACTTTGACTGGATTCCTACTATCCTGACATACTATATATTTGAGTCCATATTATCATAGCTTACTAACATCTGGATCATGTTTTGTCAAAGTATTGTATAGTTTAATTCATTAGATAGATACTTAGAACAACTCTTAGCCATGGTCCCAGACATGGTAGAAATGAAACTTCTTTATTTAATCTCAAGCCTTCTACTGTTAAAATATGTACTTTCTTAGGCTGGACACCCTTGCCCCAAATGAAAAAATAAAATAAAAGGAATTACAAACATCAAAGAGCACTTAAAATTAATGACTTAGATAAAATCTCCACAAAAAAATGCAGCTGAAATGAAACAGGACATAACAAGTAACTGCAAAGGAATTAACAAATATAATTGACATAAGCACAAATTCTGTTTGTCTGCCAATTTAGGAATGCCTTGTGGAAAGGGAAGAAAGAACTATCACTTCCATTCTGAGATCAGACACACCAACGGTATCTCAAGGTAGTTTTTGTAGGAATGTTACTAGAAAAGACGGGCCAGCCTTTGGGTTGGTGGCAAATCATTGCCTTGCTTTGTTTCATGGAGAAGCACCCAGGAGGTCAAGGTGGGAGAGGCAGATCCCAGAGGCTCCTGGGATGGACAGAGTGGGAGAGCAGCGACTGTGGGTGAGATGCTCACTGTTTGGAACCACATCAAAGGCTGAGATGTGGGAGAATCTGTGTACGGCTTAGTTCAAATCCAAAGTGTCCTTTGAGGTTTTGCTTTTGTAAGATTGATGGAAAGTTCTCATTATGTGTTTCCAATCACTGTGGGCTCACGAAATTAGATGAATATGTTTTCAATTAAATTGTGTCCTCTGCATAGGAGGCAAAGCCTTGGGAATGCACTGGCTTTGAAATAAGGCAGAATCCCTAGAGATGTGAAGATCCGTCTGGCACATCAGTATGCTACTTGAATAGAATTTATTCCTAACAACATTGAAAGGCTTACCCAGTTTAGTTTGTCTCAGAACATGTTAAAACTTTAAACAAAGCCTTTTAAATGTTAAACATTTTGGGAGGGGAGTTCTTCCCTATCTAATGCAAGTCAACAGCTATTTACCAAACATTACATATATGTAAAACAACCTGCTTGCCTTTGTTTTTAAAAACTGACATTTTTAGCATCCAGTGTACATAATGTTCTAAACAGCTTTCTAGCACATGATTTTAAAGATCCTCTCTGTTTGCTAATGCAATTTCATTTTTATAAAATTGTTATGTATAATCAAAACATTGTGGATAACAGAAAAGGCAGAGGGGGAAAGGAAGAGCAGAAGGAAAGAGTAGAAGGGACAGAGTGGCAGAAAAAAAAAGCAAAATTGGGATTTTAAGTTCTAGAAATCTAACAGAGGAGCTAGGATGCTGCAATCAGAAGGCAATTACTCCTTCACCAGCTGGGACACACACACTGACAGGGACACATCCACTCACACAGACACATACAATTTGTTTGCTAAAACAGAAAGACACTGACAAATAAATGAACTTTTGTGGCTCAGTTTTCTGTCTGCTTAATAACAAAATTCTTTTTTTTTGGTTAACTCAGCCTGCCTTAAGGGCGGATCTGGAAAAGCACTTGGGGGTGGGGATCGAACTGCGGTCCCCTGTGCCAGACTGGGTTTGCCCTGCTGGTGCTTAAACAACTGAGCTGATCCACAAGCCCCTTAACGAAATTCAATTACATGACTGCTGAGATTCTTTATAGCCCTAAAATTCCACCAGTCACTTAACGTTAGCTGAGAATTTACTCTGTGACATGAGCCGTATTTTGCCAGGAGAGGCAGGATTGTATAGCATGAGTAAAACTGTGTGGCCTGAAAAAGACTACAGCATGTCCACAGGATGCCAAGTATAAACTCCTACCTTACTAGAAACCACTAAGAAGGAAGGTGCTAGGGAGAAAGGAGGGATCGCTGCCAGGGAGGACAGAGATGGCTGCACCAAGAGGGAAAAACAAAGTGGCTTAAGGGTACCAGAGAAAGGAGCCTCCCTGGTATGAAGGGCAAGGGTTGCTAAAGGGAGAACGAAGTTGGAAAGATAAGCACAAAACCTCAGAAAAATTGGTTATGTTAAAGTCATAATACCACGCTTCTCTAGCATGGCACTTAGGAGAGGATGAGTAAGATGACTTTGTAGTGAACTAATTTAGTCTCAGGAAGCAGCCTAAAATTCTTCTTCAATCTGAACTGAGAGACTAGGACTGAAGATCTGATACAATAAACCTTGTTTTACTGCAGTGGAAATGGGCTAGTAGCTGGGCATAGTGGTGCATACCTGTAATCCCAGCACTTAGTGGTGAGGTAAGGGGCCTGCCACAATTTGAGGCCAGCTGGAACTACATAAATTTGAGGCCTGCACGGAATACATAGAGAGACCCTCTCCAAAAAAAAAAACAAAAAAAAAAAAAAAACAAAAACAAAACAAAAAACGAAATCAAACAGAAGATCATGCCAAAGGCCACATTTGAAGAGCCTCAAAAAGTACTTCCCCAGGTGAAGATGCCAACAAAGATACAGTAGGGCAAAGAGCAGTGGGTGGCCCTCTTACTGCTTGAGGGTCTTGAATGTCTAAGAGTTGCTCAAGCAAACAACTTCTGTTTGTTAGGTCTGAGTCATGGGCCGGCCAGATAGCTCAGTGGACTAAAGTGCCTGCTTAGGCAGAGCACAGAGGCCAGGGTTCCATTCCAGGCATGCCCTACTGGCCCTGTCCCTGGGGCAAGCTGAGACAGCGACTGAGACTGGGCATGGTGGCGCACACCTGCAATCCCAGCACTTGGGAGGCTGAAAACAGGAGGACCACTACGAGTCCAATATTTGTAGTGAGACCCTGTAGACCTTGTACTAAATACAGTAAAAAAAAAAAAAAAAAAAAAAAAAAGAAAGGCTAGTGGTTAGGTCTGAGTCAGCAAACCTCCTGCCTCAGTCTCCTGAGTGTTGGGATTATAGGTGTGTACCATGCCCACCTGGCACAAGTAATTTATGAAAACTTATAGAACTAAGTATTTTTTTAAAATTTCTTTGTTCTTCTAACAGACTTGAAAAGAAAATATAAATTTCATACTACACTAGATAATAGCTCTAGTCTCCATACAGAGCCAACTGTGTGGCAGGCAACAGTGACCCAATGGCACTATGTAGTCAGTTCAGGGATTGAAGTGGGTTCAAGTGGGTTCCAGGCTTCAAGTCCCAGCCCTACCACTCACAAGGAGGGAGAGCCTCAATGAGTTAGCATCCCACTGCTGTGGGTGTCAGTGGGGGTATGCTGCAAAGTTGTGGAAATAAACCGGTCATGTCGTGTGGATCTCCTGAGATGTGGAGACACCCTAAGTGGCTGTTGATTGCTGCTATTGTTATTACTGAATTGAGCAGCCCCAGGAGCAGGTGTAGTCTCCACTGCAGGTGCAACTGCTTTTCCCAGCTACAACAGAGTGAATGGATCATAATCACAGTGTTTTGCCAACTTCCTGAACTACTGAATTGCCCAGGACTCACATACAATCACTTTTTTTTAAAGTTACCTTTTCTTTTTAAAGTTCACAGATGATAGAGGTTAGCTGACCCCACCTTTCCTTTACAAGACCATTAAATCTCAAAGAAAGCAATTACAAAATGATTTCTTTTATTGCCACCCTTTGTGGATCCTTTTCCACCATTCATTCTCCTGCCTTATTTGTACCAAAAGAAAATATTTTATGCATTATACTGTTTTGTCACCCTTGACCTCAGAGTCACAGCTGTATACACCTTTCATGTGCATGACTCAGTGTGGGCTGTCCCTTCCTTTCCCCTGAAGAGATGCTCGCCCTGCTTTGGGAGAAGAGGGGATACTTGGTTAGCAATGCATGAGCTAAAATGCACCTTTTCTATTGCGCTAATGTTCACACACTGTAAGATGGCAAAATAAGGCCCTGGTTCCCCAAAATACCCATGTTCTAATTCTTGGGACCTGCAAATATGTCTGTTATATGGTGAAAAGGAATTAAGGTTGCTAGTGGAATTAAGGTTATTAATCAGCTGATTTTAAAATAGGAAGATTATCCTGGATTATTGTGGCAGACCCACTAAAATCAGGGGGTTCTTTAAAGGTGGAAGGAGGGGCAGAGTTAGAGGTCCAAGTGATGTGAAGAAAGACAGGCCTAACCAGCTGTGGCTGGCTCTGGAGATGCAGGAAATCTATGTACCAGGGAATGTGGTCTCCAGAACTTCCAGCCTCAAGAAGCCAGAGAGGGAGAGGAAAGCCTCTCTCCAGCAGCCACCAGAAAAGGGCATAGACTGGTTGGTCCTTGGATTTTAAATCAATGAGACCTGTGTACAGCTTCTAACCAAAAGAACTGTGTGCTAGTAAACTTGTATTGCTGTAAGCCACTTAATTTGTGGCAGTTTGTTATAGCAGCAACAGGATACTAATACCCACCCACCTCAGCAGATCTGCCTGGCACCCTCCTAAAACTCTGTCTCTCAGTTTAAAAAGCCCATTGCTCTATTCCAGCTTTGCTAGTTAATTCAATAAAATTTTTATTAGTGAGCCCCTGTTGCATGAAAGGCACCATGCTAGGTCCTAGAAATACACAATGAATAAGAAAGACCCAGGCTCTTTCATTCCTCAACAAATATGCATATACTCAAACTCTGCATTAAATGTGGCAGAAATGGAAAGAAAATAGTCCTCGCTATGGTGGCTCAAAGGCTTCTGAGAAGACAGTCAACATAAATATCATGATTTGACACAGTAAGTACATGGCATAGGAATTGTTACGATTTACACTTAGATGCCTCCCAAGAACTTCATGGTTTGGACTTTTGGAGGAAGTTTGGATTATGGAACACTGGTTGACCTGCTTTTTCAGATGTGGGGTCTTGTTGGAGGAGGCTAGTCACTGCAGGTGGGTCTCAGAAGGATTTATGTCTTTCCTTGGCTCCTCCCTTCTCTCTGCTTCCTGGCTGCTGTGAAATGAGCAGCTTTCTTCCGCCATGCCTTCCTGAAATGGAGCCTATGGACTAAAGCCATAAGCCAAAATAAGACTCCCTGGCTTGAAGTTGAAGGTTTAGTTCCAGAAATGCAGAAAGTGACAATAGGAGTACAGAAGAGAACCACCAAACTCAGCAGGATGGCATCAGAGAATCTTCAGAGAGATGCAGCGGAGCTCAGATGAAGAACGGTCCCTAGGCAGATCAGATGTGGTATGCAGCTCAAGAGCTCTGGAGGTATCTGACACTGGAAAGGCAGCTGGTGCAAATGAGGATCAGAATTTTAAATGTCACTTCATTTTTATTGCCTTTAATTGAAATGGAAGTAGCCACATGTGACGGTAGGCACACATGACTGCCTCCACACTGAACAGAGCAGAACGTTATTTTGGCTCACAGTTTCAGTCCAGGATCAGCTGGCCCAGAGCAGACGCAACATGGTGGAAGATGTTGCTGTGGAGAGAAACTGCTAATGTCAGGTGGCTGGAAGTGGAGAGAGAAGGGAGGAGCCAGGGAGGGAGAAATGCCCTTCCAGCCCCAGCCTCTTCCAACCAGACACTGCGTTCTAACATCACATTTAGCATCCAATCACCATTCAAAAGCTCAAAGGGCCACCAAATAGCTCAGTAGTGGATTAAAGTGCCTGCAAGCAGATGCAGGAGCCAGGGGTTCAATCCCCAGGACTACAGTGCCAGCCCCACCTCTGGGGCATGCTGAGATAGCAATTGAGACTGAGCATGGCAGCACATGCCTGTAATCCCAGCTCTTGGGAGGCTGTAAACAGGAGACTCACTATGAGTCCTATCTAGTAGTGAGACCCTGAACACCCTTGTAGACCCTTCCCTAAAAAAAAACAATAATAATAATAATAATAATAATAATAAAGCTCCACTTGAGCTGGGGATATAGCTCAGTGGCATTAAGTGCCTGCTTAACAAGCATAAGGTCCCAAGTTTGATCCCTGGTACCAAAAAAAGTTCCACCTATGGTTTCATGGGCTTTGGTACACCATTCATACAAATCATAACAGATATATTGGACTAGGGAGACAGCTCAGTGGACTAAGCGCCTGTTTAGGCAAGTGCAAGAACCCAGGTTTGATCCTTCACTGCATGCTATGCCAGCCCTGCCCTAGATCCACCCAGTGGACCACCAAAACTGGGCATGGTGGTGCACCCCTGTAGTCCCCACACTGGGGAGCTGAAATAGGAGGACAGCTATGAGTCCAAGCTGCACAGTGAGACCTTGCATGAAATACATAAATTTAAAAATATATATAACATATATAATATGTTATTATGAAAGGTCAGACAAATGAGTGTGCATGCAGTCAGTTTTAAAATGTACAGAAGCTGAGCATGGTGGCACACATGTGCAATCCCAGCACTCTGGGAAGCTGAGACAGGAAGATGAGCAGTGTGAGTCACAGGGGCAACTTTGTGATTTAGTAAACCCTGTCTCAAAATACAAATACGAAGTGGGGTGTGTGTGCAGGCCTGTAACCCCAGCACTTGGAGGCTAAGGCAGAATGATCACTGTGAGTTCCAGGCTGTCCTGGACTAGATAGTGAATTTAAGGTCAGCCTCAACTACATAGTAAGGTCCTGTCTCAAAAAGACCAAAACTTAAATAAATAAACAAACAAACAAATAAATATAAAAAAGGATTGGAGATGTAGCTTAGTATAAAGACCCTAGATTCAATTCTTAGTACTGCAAATAAAGTAAAATTTAAAGTAAAATGCAAAGGTACACTTGCCATAGATATTCTCAGGTGTTTATCTAGCAGCCATTCCCCCTTCTTCCTATAAAATAGAATCTAAAATTGTTCAAACGGTAAGCCTAGTTTCCTGGACTTCATGAAAGATAGGCCCCTGTTGCAGAATCCACAAGAAAAATCTTAACTGGTCGAAGTTAGTCATGCCTTTTGCCAGTAATTGGACTAAGTGTAAGCATGTGGCATAATTCTGGTCAATGAGATGGAAGCAAAAGTTGAGAGAAACAAAAAACCCCAAACAAAAGGTTAAAACCTGCCTGGAATGAAGATGCAATGCTGGAACTGCAGCATCCATCATGCCCCCATGAAGACAAAGGCCTACATTATCAGAATACAGAGGAATGGGCTAAGTAGGGTCCTCGAGGAGGTCGCCGAGCTGTCGCTGTTCCTTGCCTGGTCATCCTACCTCTAGACTTCTAGCAGCATGAGAAAAATAAGACTCTATTTACTCACAGCCACTATAAATTAGGTTTTTAGTTTTTTACAGCTGAGGTCCATCCTAACTGAATGCATTCTTCTGTTTTCCTTGGGACACTTAAGGGGGAGGGAGCTACTGTGACAGGCTGCTGCAGTGAAACTCAGTTCCCAGTGGATTACCCTCAATCAGAATCTCCGGTCTCCCTCACAGCACACACTTTGTTGGCTCTAAACAGCCTCACCAGACAGCAGAGGTCGTGTGCAAATCACGCCATCCCCTTCCCACCCTCAAAGTGAAAAGAAATGCCCTGCCTCTGTGAAACATTCCCTGGGGAATGCACATGTCTGAAAGGCACTGAAGTTCTGTTGTACTAGACTGTTAATGTTCTGATATTTAAAACATAACATGCAGTGCTGATCTCTGTAGTTGAAGAAAAATGCTGACCCTATTGTGTAAGGACTCATTCCACAGCTGTAACTTACTGTGCTCACACCAAAACATAAATGAAGACAGAGCATGGTGCAGGATGACTGAGATCTAAGATGTTTACACAGAAATACTAAGGCAGTGTGTGATGCTTGTTCTTGAGTTCCTATGAAAGCCAATTTAACTCTTCCGTGCATAAAAAGTAACAAATGACATATATGCATTGAGTTAGCAGAATTATAAACAAATTTAAAACATTCTTAAAAGCTAGGTATTTCCAGTGGAAGGAGGAATGATCAGATGTTTCTCTGCTCCTTATCACACACCGTGCTGCTACCTCACCATGTTGCTGACCTTTAATCTGATTTGTAACAGAAAGGCTCTTGGGGCTACTGAGCCTGTCCTATTCCATTCACAAAAAGAGAAGATTATCCATCAAAGGAGCACATTTTTCTTGGGATTTTGATGAATAAATGAGCTAAGACATGTTTCTCTTTCAAATACCAAGCTATTCAAAATACTTCCAGATAACCAAAAAGGTACAAAACAGCAAATTAAAATTCAGGTAATCCACTAAACAAAAAAGGGGATACAGATGAATGTCCATTTTGTATCTGTATATTCAAAATGGTTAGGATAGATATATAGTTACATTCTCTTAATGAATAAAGGGATTTGTTCTAATAGTGTTTGTAAATAGGATATCATGTCTGCATCTTGTACAGCAAATAACCACTAGGAAGAGAGTATGCAATGTGTTCATTATTGAAACTGTCATACCAATTTGATTTGAAACTGTCTCATTGCTATATGTCTCTCAATAAAATTATGGAAAAAAACAGGTAATCCTTGGAAATATTTTTGCATTCGGGGCAAATATGTCAAAAGTTTAGAAAGAAAGTAGAAAGGAAGGAGGGAGGGAGGGAAGAAGGTAGGGAGGAAGGGAAGGAAGGAAGGAAGGAAGGACAGCAGGGAGGAAGGGAAGGAAGGAAGGAAGGAAGGAAGGAAGGAAGGAAGGAAGGAAGGAAGGAAGGACAGCAGGGAGGAGGGAAGGAAGGTGGAAAGAAAGAAAGCAAGCCCTCGACTTGAGCAACGATCACACTGGAAGGAGAAACCCACCTTGGAGATGATTAATGGCTCTCCGCGCTCCAGGCCACCTTTCAGAGTGAAGCCCCAGGGAGCGCCTCCCTCCAGCAAGGCCTCCAGGTACAGGTAACGGGCCCCGGGGGGCGCGCGGGGCTCTGGGCGCTCTCGAGTCCTCATCTCGCCCGGGCCATGGCGCGCGCGGGTGCAGGTGCGGGGCTTCCGCGTTTCGGTTCTAGCGCTGCTCCGGGGACCAGGCAACAGCGCGGGGACGCGGTTGCAGGCTGACTTGCAGGGTCCTTCTAGCTTCGGCCCGGGCCGCTGAAGCGGAGGGGGCTCTCGCGCGGAGGTCTCCAAGTCTGCATAGTCCCCGAGCACTCTGGGTTCCTGCGGAAGCCCCCACTGGGGTCCATTTCTCTGCTTTGTAAAACCCCTCCCACGTCACTCTGGAGATGGTTTTTATCTCACACTTAGACAAGCCAACAATTTCTCTGTGATTTTAGAGAAAATTAAGTCTGTCCCAATCTCGGAAGAAAATGGCCTAAAATGGCCCAAACTCATTTCTGATTGATGATCAATCCTTTCTCCCTCCGCCAGTAAAATTTACCATGACAATAGCCGCCGCGCTCCCCAGGGGCGCGGGGAGAAAGCGCGCTGAGCCGCCAGCACAGTGGCCGAAGTGCTCCGGACGCCCTGGGCACCCAGAGCTCTTTACTTTTCTTCGGCAATTAAGCTCTCCGCTTGCTTCTTGAAAAATAACAAGTTTTTACAAGATGTAAGAAATTGTTTTTTAAAATCCTCAGTGGAAATAACAAGAAGGGACCTGAAAACGTCTTTTCTTTGGCGATTTTAGTAGTGGTCAGCCCGGTGGAGAGGAGAGGATCAGACGAAGGGCTGAGAACCAGCTTGCCACAAAGACCTGACAATCAAAGCAGCCTCGCCCGTTGATAACTCCGTGGAGGCTGAAAATAGCCCACGGATTGGCTGATTACCTACAAAGTATTGCTGGAGGAGCCCCGCCTCACCCGACTACAGCAGAACTTCATGGAGTGAGGGAGACACAGGCTGTGGTATTTTTGCAACTGAAGGCAATCCTGCTGTGTCGCAGGCCTAAGTGATCTGGGGAAAAGTGTAAGAAAGGTCAAGGTGTGGGCGAGGGCTTCATCAGAAGAAAATGCCTCATATAATGTGTGAGCGGCGGCTCACCTTGAAATAAGACACCATGGTCACTTTTCTCCTTGCTTGGCTTAATGCAAAGGCAAGGCAGGTTTTCTTCTTTCCACTTTGTTACCTACTCCAAGATGATTTGCTACCCATTCTTTAAATGAAAGAAAACACAAAGTAATGCTTTATAAGCAGTAGGCATTCAAGGTTGAATGTTGCTCTGATTTCAAGCTAGGCATTTAATTTTACAATAATAATTATGTAATATTTAACATGACTTTATATTCAAAATTTAAATAGTCCAAGAGACTTGTAGCTTTTACCCAGAAGCTTCAGCAGTTTTGTCAGAACAAATTAGAAGTACCTGCAAGGAATATGTTTACTAAAGCTTTTTTTTTTTTTTTTATTGTTTAAAAGAATGTAGTTAGCTGCGTGTCATAGTTAGCACATGCCTATAGTCTCCACTACTCAGGAGGCAGAGTGCAGCAGGAGAGCTCAACCTGGAAAATTTAAGTGTGACCCTGTCACAAAATAAAAAGTAAGCTAGGCATGGTGAGAGGCTGCGGCACAAGAATCAGCATAAGTTCCAGGCCAGCCTGGGCTGCACAGTGAGTTCAAGGCCAGCCTGGAATACACAGTGAAAACCTGTCTTAAAACAAAAGAAATTAAACTGGCATGGTGGTACACACCTGTAATCCCACACTCAGGAGCCTGAGGCAAGAGGATCCTCGTGAGTTTGAGGCCAGCCTGGATTACATAAGCAAGTTCAAGGCCAGCCTGCACTATATAAAAACTCAAAACTAGATAAATACATACATACGTACGTACGTATGTACGAATATACATAATAGGGACTGGGGATGCAGCCTCTGCACTCTCTGGATCAATTTCCAGGACCAAAAATAAAGTGATTTTTATCTTTGAGATAAGTTAAAATCTATTGTGGAGTATTTTAACAATTTGATTTTGTTTTGTGCTTGATGGAATCTGACCACCACCGTCCTGATCAGAGGCCTCTCAGTACAGTGGCACCGACAACTCACATTCTCAGCCATGCTATGGACAGCAGCCACTACTGCTGCCCTTTCCCAAGGTTGGTCCTTGGGCAGCCAGGACCACTAAGCCCTCAGAAGCCTTGTTCTTGACTCTTGATGAGGAGCCCCAAGCCCTCTCACTGAACTGCCCCTCCCTGTAACCCCCAAAAGACCCCATCCCCTACAGAGCAGCTCTGTTCAGGTTTGTTCTGCAATAAACCTGTCCCAATGAGCTTGTGCCTGTTTCTTTTCTTTTTTCCTAACAGTGCTTGTACTTAATGAAAAGTTGATCTTAGAGAAGACTGTCCATCATGTAGCAGGTAGTATTTGATTCTTACTAATAACCTCATCTGAAGGGCACAAGGCCAGAACAAGAGTAAATTCTCATTTTTTAATGTGTTATGTTAGTGGAAAAGTAAGGTGTGCCAAATGAAAGTATGTGGTAAGCACTGATCCATTCTTTCTTTTTTTTTTTTTTTCTATTTATGTATTTGGTACAGGGTCTCACTATGCAGCTCAGACTCCTCATGATCCTCCTGTTTTCAGCCTCCCCAGTGCTGGGATTACAGGTGTGCACCACCACACTGGGACTCTGTTGCTGTCTCAGCGTACCCACGGGTGGGGCCGGCATAGCATTCAGGACTGGAGATTGAACCCTGGTCAGTCCCTGAGCTTGCCAAAGCAGGTACTTAATATGCTGAGCTATCTCACCGGCACAGCACTGATGGATTCTTAAGTGGAATTTGTATAATTTGTATTGATTTTTCTAAATTAGGGTTTCCTTTTCCAGTCTAACTTAAAGAGAATAAAAGGAGAAACATTAGCTTTTCTTTACTCCATTATAAAAAGTAATGGACAA
>NW_004524881.1:1020222-1022320 GCF_000260255.1 Octodon degus
GCCAAGATAGCTCTGTGGACTAAGCGCCTGCTTAGGCAAGTGCAGGAATTGGGGTTTGATCCCTGGTACCACATGCTGTGCCGGCCCACCCCTGGGACGGGCTGAGCTGGGGATGGAGTCTGGGTGTGGCAACGCATGCGTGTAATCCCAGCTGCTGAGGAGGCTGAAAACAGGACAATCACTGAGTCTGAACTGCGTAGAGAGACCCTGTACCAATAAATAATTAAATAAAGTAATAAAGTAAATATAACATTTTTTCTGAAAAATTAATTTTTGTGGCTTTTATGGCCTTTAAATACATTTTGTAGGAGCCAGGGAGATGGCTAGTGGAATAAGTGCTTCCTTGGCAAGCACAAGAGTCTGAGTTCAATCCCCAGTTCTGCCAAAATAAATGAATAAATAAATACATTTTGTAAGTTTTTTTTTTTTTGTTTTTTTTTCTGTCTCAGGATGCCATAAGGGCAGGTCTGGAAAGGCATGAGGATCTGGGGATCAAACCACAGTACCATGAGCCTGACTGCCTTTGCTTAAGCAGGCACTTAAGCAACTGAGCTAATGTGCAGGCCCCTTAAATACATTTTGTAAAATTGAAATTTTACATAATTAACATCTAGTATTAAATATAGCAAAGTTATCAGAAATTTTATTTAAATAGAAGAAATAGATTTGAGGTATCCCCTGTAACTATAACTATAGTTTGTTTTTTTGGAGACAGGTCTCGCTATGCAATTCAGGCTGGTCTCTGTAGCCCAGGAGGGTCTCAGACTCAAATGAAAACTCCTGCCTCAGCCTCCTGAGTGCTAGGGTTACAGGCATGAGTCACCACTCCCAGCTCAACTATAGTTAAATGTACTGTAGAGTTGAAAATATCTAAAAGTACATTTTAAGGGCTCTCCCTATCAACAACTGAAAGGTACATGAGGTAAAAAATGTTAACTAAGTTGATTCAGCCATTCCATGATGTGTACATGTGTGAAAACATCATGTTTGTATACTGTAGATATACATGATTTTGTCAACAAATAAATATAAACATAATGATGCTGAAAACAGAAGGCAAAGAAAATAAGAAAAAGATGAGAGCAGAACATTACCTCTGTGCTTGGAGACTGATGAAAACTATTTCTGTTATTAGCAAGTTGTCACACCCTGTCCCCCAGTATCAGGGATCAGAACCCAGAGCTTTGCTCTCAGCTACATCTCAGGCCTTTCCATAAAAAGATTCTGAAGTCCGTGTGGTGGGGCACACCTATAGTCCCAGTACTTGGGAGGCTGAGGCAGGAGGATGGAGTTCAAGGTCAGCTTAGGCACACAGGAGTTTGAGGACAGCCTAAACGACCTAACAAGATCCTGTCTCAGAAAACAAAAATAGATTTTGAGATAGTGTTTTCCTACATTGCCCAGGGTGGTCTTGAATTTGTGATCCTTCTGAGTGGGGCTCCCACTCAGTTTACAGGTGCATGCCCCACTGCCTAATTTAAGAAATGCATTAAAAAAAAAGTTAACGAAGATTGATGTGTGATTTGAAAAAGCAATTAGATAGAACTCAATTTTGTAGAAACTCAATACAACTGACAGGTCGGGGTTGGGGTACCCTTTCTTTTCCGCAGCAAGCACACTGCAGGTGCCAGGGTCAGCACCCCAGACCTGCTTTCAGAGGTGAGGACCCAAAGTACCAAAGGCTCTGTGACCTGGCCAGAGGCACCTTGTGGGCAGCACAAGAGCATGAAATTAAAAACTCTGGACATTCCGGGATGGAGCTGCCATCATTTGGAACAAAAAGGTAACTTTCTTGTGGGCCAGAACTGTTAGTTCAGAATGTGTTAGGACGCTTGACTAGAAACAAAGTCCTTCTCATTCTAAAAGTTATTCAAGATTCAAAAAAATTTTATTGGGCCAGCGAGATAGCTCAGCAGACTAAGTACCTGCTTAGGCAAGCACAGGGACCATTGTTCCATCCCTGGTCCTGCATGTTGTGCCGGCGCTGCCACCAGGGTTCCACTGAGTTTTGACAGTCAGGGTGTGGTGGCACATGCCTGTAATCCCAGCACTGGAGCACTGGAGAGACTGAAAACAGGAGGATCACTACGAGTCCGAT
>NW_004524881.1:1023020-1035790 GCF_000260255.1 Octodon degus
TTTAGGGAAGGGTCTATAGGGTGTTCAGGGTCGCACTACTAGATTGGACTTGTAGTGATCTGCCTGTTTACAGCCTCCCAAGTGCTGGGATTACAGGTGCGGGCCACTACACCCAGTCTCAATTGCTGTGTCAATGCACTGGGGGGCAGGGCACCTGGAGGGCTAGCCCGGGGATTGAACCCCCAGCCACGATCCCCTGCGCCTGCCTGGATTTGCCACAGCAGGAACTTAAACAACTGAGCTAACCCACAAGCCCTTACCAATTGGATTCCACTATCTGCCTCTGTACTCCGTTCAGTATCACAGATCATAAAGCCAGCAGGAGGGGCCACGGAGGTAGCTCAGTGGTCTAAGCGCTTGCCTGGCAAGTGCAAGCACCGGGTTCAATACCCGGCACTGCGTGCTGTGAGTGCTGCATCGTGAGCCCCGGTACCAAATACGTAAAGTTAAATTTTAAAAAATTAAAATTCAAGGAAAAAAAATAAAGCCACTAGGAAACTTCTCTCTAACACTATGAGAAAACAAATGGAAACAATGTCAAACCATAACTAAGTATTGTGAAGAAAACCGGGGTCTCCAAGCGGGAGTCCCAGTCAGCTCTGAACACAGATAGCTGAGCCCCGCTGCTCCTCCGGCGGGGCGCTGCAGGCCGCACACGCCCGCCAGCTGCGCTTCCTCTCAGGCAGCAGGAGTCGGGATTCTGCAGCTTGCCGGGGCCGCGGGACCCCAGCCCTGCCCAGGTCGCCCGCTTGAGAGGCTGGGTGCCTGGCCTAGTGCCTAACGAGGCGCCTCATCTTTTCTCTCCGGTGCTTCTCCCTGCCTTCTGCCTCCATTGAGTTACTGCTACTCCAGTAATCAAATCCTTTCCTTCAAGACAAACACAGCCCACGTGGGCCTCCACCCTGCCTAGAAAACTCTAGACAACACAGCGAACACCCCGGCGGCCCTGGCGCGGCGCCTGAGGGAAGGACTCCGCCTGCGCGGGTGTGGCGGGCCCGGGCTGCACCGCTACAATTAAGAAGGCTTCTCCAAATAAATAAATAAATAAATAAATAAATAAATAAATAAATAAATAAATAAAGGCTTCTCCACATAAAAAGTTCTCAAAAAAGAGAAAACATGTCACCGTCGTCTCACGCGCCTAGTCCGTCACCTCTCATTCAGTATGGAACCCAGGTCACTTTGACCTTCAGTCGGATCTGAGATTCTCTCTCTGCATCCTGAAGGACAGCAGTGGGGGAGCCCAGGGTACAGCAACACGCTTTGGGACTGTCGAGACAGACAGCACCTGACGCACATGGAGGAACCCTAATGTTACAGAAGCCCTCATTAAGAACTCACGAATAGGACAAATTGGCCTTGGTAAAATAGCTGAACCTCTCACTTTCTAAAGATGGTGGCGAGAAATTCAGGTATATCAAGAATTTGGGAAAATGTATTAGGTTTGAAGTACTGAATCTCAGCTATAACTTAATAGAAAAGATTAAGAAGATGGACAAAAAAAAGATGGACAAACGGTTAAAATTATAAGAACTCAACCTATCATACAACAAAATCTGCAAAATTGAAGGCTTAGAAAAGTCTCTGTAATCTGCAAAACCTTGTAGGAATGAAATTGAAAATATTCTCACATGGCTAGGAAAGAAATTGAAATTTTGGGGAGTCCTCAGTCTAACACTTATTTAGTGTGTGTGTGTGTGTGTGTGTGGCCAGCTCAGCCCACCAGGGGGCGCGACTGGCTAAGGGGATCGAACCGCGGTCCCCGCGCTTTTCTAAGCTTGTTCCAAATAGGTGCTTTAGACCACTGAGCCATCTCTCCAGCCCCGAGTCCTCACTCTAAAAGGCAATAAAATATCATCGCTCTAGGATGTAAGTAAACTGAAACAAGTTCAAAATTTGACTTCTCCAATCCTATATAAAAATCCAATCCTAACCTTCCTGAAAATTATAAACTGGAGGTAAACTCTAGTCACTGGGAACTTTGGAAGGTTATCCAGTAACTGCTCAGGACCCAGGAGGCTTTGAGAGATTCAGCTTTAGAAGAGAACTCTGTAGAGTCCCAAAAGAAAATGGAAGAACTTAAGAACAGAAAAGTTTCCTTGAGGAAATTAAAAATCAAGACAAACTAAACAAATCATTAAAAGAGGAGGCCACGTGACAGAAAGAGAGCAGTGAGGAGGAGCTAGAATGTGACCTAAACACAAAAAAATGAACCACTAGAAGCAAAGAACACAACACGTGTTCAGAAGCAGTCAGAAGCAGTGTGAGCTGGAACTGGCATTTTATAAATCAATGCTAAGTTTAAGAACAGTTTAAGTTTGAGCCACTAAATTATTATCCATTGGAGGATACTGAAATTGATGAAGTCCCTAATGAGAGTTCTTACATTCGCAAATCCGGATACAAGATAAGTAGGTTTGCGACAGAGTTATGTTACCAGTAATGCCCAGACTGGACAGATGGAGAAGCTGGAGCCAGACCAAGGGAGCAGCTCAGAAACAAGCATGTGGCCATGACAGCCAGTGCACCACTGGACGGACATATAGCTGGAAGATGGACAAAAAAGTGCAGGTTAAACAAACTTACTTTAAATCCTTTAAAAATACAAAAAGATTAAATATGTAAGTCACGGACCACCATGTTACACCTGCAGAGCACACCCCACACCAAACAGCTCCTGCCGTGTGCTCTGCTCCACAATGTTTTGACTTTTTTAGCAACTGCATGCCATGTTCTTGGTTAACAACATTTAAGGAAAAATTAATTTGTTCTTTTCAATATTTTTATTTATGGGTTTTAATATTCGCTAATCTTTTTCTCTGGTTTAGTAGCTTTTTTCCCTTTTCTGGGTGGGAGCGGTGCCAGGGATGTAACTCAGGGCTTCTACACGCTAAGCACACCCTACATCACACCTTCTATTTTTGTTAACATTTTAAATGTGGTTTTCAACTCACTGTTTTTTGTAAGTACTTCTAAACTTAGTGTTTAAAAAAAAAAAATTGGGAAAAAAAAAGATCTCTAGAAATAAACCCAGAGCGACATCTAGTGGTTCTGCTGGCTCTATAAATATTCATCAAAATATCATCAGAGGTGGGTGTCTTGGTGCACACCTGTAATCCCAGCACTTGAGAGGCTGAGGCAGGAGAATCATCACAAATTCAAGTCCAGCCTGGACTACAGATCAAGACCTTGTCTCAAACAACAACAACAAAAACAATGAAGTCATCGTAGGCAAGAAATGGTTAAAGTATACCTTTGGAAGTTTATTCTATCTTAGAAAGAATGTCTCAGAACAATCCCAGGGTAACAAAAAAGCAACCCTTTATCAAAGGCTGTGCAGTCTCTCTTGGCAATCTTCCAGAGAGAGAAAGAGACATGCCCCTGTGTCCTCTTAATACTGGGGACTTACCCAGTGGCTACGCCTTGCCGCTGAATGCCAGGAGGGAAAGCAAATGCCTCTTCAGAAATCAGCCTTCTCGGAAGATACGCAAAAGTGCAAATTCATTTCAACTAATCAGACTTGCCAAGGAAAACTCCCCCTGGAGCTCTGAATGTGGCCACTGCTCCAACACACTTGGGGCTCTCTGAGAGCAAGGAAGGGAGGGTGGGTATGGGTGGATTGTGCAAAGTACAGGCACCCTTACCATAATCTTTTTTTTTTTTTTTTCCTTTTTGAGACAGGGTCTTGGTGTGTAGGTCAAGCTTTGAGCTCACTATGCAGCCCAAGCTGGCCTCCACACAATTATCCTGGCAATCCTCCTACCGCAGCCTCCTGAGTGTTGGGATTACAGGCATGTACTACAATGTAGAGATCTGTTTGTCTCTTGGTGTGATCCATTGTACCTAGGCAGAAATGAGGAAAACACAGACGAGAAGACAAGAGCTGGGTTAGGTTTTGACTTGTCTGCCTGGTTGGATGAAGGACCCCCCCCCCCCCGAACAATAGCAAGAGCCTTTATTTATACTTTTACAAGGTTACTTAATGACTAATAGCCCATAGTGTCCAGGCAGGATGTTTTTCTCAAGACTGAGGTAGCTTCCCTGCTTTAGGCAATGAGGGCCCATCCTGCCCTCCCACACAGAATCAGTTTCAGCAACACTATAATGTCCAGCACAAGGGCCACCACAAAATAATCACAGCACAATCACTTCAAAAGTTAAATGTCTAATCATTCCCCAAGACCATGTGAATTACAAACATGTACTAAAAACTAAACTAACAAAATGAGCTTCCCTTCTCCTGACTCCAAAGTGAGGATGGGCTCAAGTGATGATTTTTTATTTTTCTTTATGGGCTGGCCTTGCTCCTCCTGCCTGATCTGGTGAGCTAGGATGGTGGCATGTACTTAAGTACCAAGCTAAAATGTCCTGTTGTGCTCGAGGCAGTAGTTTCACAGGTATCTGTAGTTGTCAGAGTTCAGCATGGCACACTGTACATGGACCATTCTTCCTCAGAGAGCCACAGTGCTCTGTCCTGTTGTCCCCTTCAAGGTTTGGATCAGCCATCGCCTGGAGGAGTCCTTCCCTGTTGGATGCCCCCCCCACGCTTCCTTCCCTGCTGTATTTGGCTCCCTAGCATCAGGCCTGGGGGATGATGTGTATCTGTGGCTGGGCTTCTATGAGGGAAGGGTTTGGGGGTATTTAGTTTATTGATGCTCTAGGTTTATAGCTGGGACTTAGAACTTAACAAATTCCAGGTTGTAATTAAATTCATTTTCTTCTGTGTCTGAGGGGGAGAGAAGTCAGAATTTTAGCTACATGTTCATTATTATTTTATGTTCTGTCTACTTGCAAAAACTGTTGGAGATGATTTGCCACTTACTCCTACCAAAATCTTTTTTTTTTTTTTAACTTCGAATCAAACTCACAACCTTGCCAGGTAAGCACTATGCCATTGAGCTATATCCCCAGCCCACTGCCACATTAAAAATTTGAGTTATTTGTATTTGTCTGGGTCAATACAAGACCACGGGGAAATATAGCTGCCACATAAGACATAAAATAAAAAGTGTGAAGCTGTGGTTGGGAAAAGAAAATACCTATACCCAAAGTCCAGGCTACTTTGTCAGTCTGGTTTCACACCGACTTGTTTTTCGAAGATCTTATTAGAAGACTTTTAAGGTCTAAATAATAAAGGAAATACAATAGTTAAACTAGTTCTATATTATCTACCTTGCATGCTAAGCAAAAATCATGTATTTTTCTCAGGTAGCATCATTTGTAAAACTGGTTATTTTCACTGGGCTAAGATTTTTCTGAATCAAGCAAATCATGAAATAAAATTCAAGTGATCTTATATTTGTGTCTGAACACTACATATACAATTTTTTGGTTTTGTGTTTTCAGGCAGGGTCTTACTATATAGTTCTGACTGGCTTTGAATTCAATACAGCAATCCTCCTGCCTCTGCTGCCCGAGCGCACCACCATGTCACCTACACAGAGCTTCCTAACTCTCTCTCGCCCTCTTGGATGGACAACCTTAAGAAGGGCACTGGTTCCTTGAGGGCAGACCTGGAGCTTCTTGCTGTCTCCTAATGTGTAGCCTAGGGCTTGGCCCAGAGCTGAACCCACAAAAGGAGACATATAACAAACACTCTTACCCTGGGTGACTTGGACCCGGTATGACCAGACAGCCCCTCTCCCCGTATCTCTGCTTGTGGTCC
This sequence comes from Octodon degus, assembly GCF_000260255.1. NCBI lineage: Eukaryota > Metazoa > Chordata > Mammalia > Rodentia > Octodontidae > Octodon > Octodon degus. The sequence continues at coordinate 1,028,686 of NW_004524881.1, forward strand.
CACTGTGCAGGCTGCTCGGCTTCTTGGCTGAGTCTCTAGCTCACCAAGTGCATCCCTGGAGCACCCAGGCTCAGCCTCAGCCCCCACCCCAGCCCCCACTCCTGTACTCTCCACACCCTGTGTGCAATGCTCATCCTCTGAGAGAATGAGAGGGTGTGCATTGGGCGAGCACAGGGACTTTCCTATCATATGGACAGTAAAGGAACTCTGGTACCCTTCCTCAATCTTTAAATTCTGTAAATCCAGGGCCTCTCACTAGACATTCTACCACCAACTACACCTTCACCTCTTTTTCAATAATTTATTTAGAGACAAAATGTTGCTAAATTCCTAGGCTGGCCTCAACTTGTAACTCTCCTGCCTCAGCATGGCAAGTGTCTCAGATTACAGGTGTGAGCCACAATGTCCAATGAAACTTAAATATTTTCAAATTGTCATAAAGCAAAACTGAGACGCTTCAAACAGCAAAGCTTTTTGCATTAAAATCAGATGCACATTTCTCATACATAAATATGGGCTTAGTTCCATGCTATCCTAATTAACATCTTTTAATTAAAGACTTTACAAAGAAAAAACTTTGTAATGCAAACGCAAAATAAGACATCAATGGAAATCATAAAATGTTTTTATATCTTAGAAACACATTCATGTTTTGACAGAAAAAAAGATAATCAGAATTGCTTTTGGTCAGCAGAGCATGGTGGTACACACCTCTAATCCCACTAGATGAGGATGAGGCATGAAGATCCAAGTGAGTTCCATGACACCAGTCTGGGCTACACTGTGGGCTCAAGGCCAGCCTGAAGTACACAGTGAGGCCCTGTCACCATACCCCCCTACCCATTGGCTTTTTGCCTTGCCTCAAAATCTAAACCTTTTATCTTTCTATTTAATATTTATCATCTCATTTCTTGTTGACATACTTGATTCTATAAATAATCCTAGATGTCTTGGAGCCAATAAATGGAATAGCCAATAAATTTTACTTTTACGATAAAAAGTAAACTAATACTACTTGTATTACATGTGTCACATTACATAACGTAGGATTTATTAATACTGCCAAATGATTTTTTCATAAAAGTAATTGCTTTGGGTGCTGGCATACTGTGGTAGATGTTTGGGTTCATAATCAATATAGGAATCCAAGTAGCCAATTAAAATTTGAAGATTTTTATTAGCTGAGCCCAGCGACCATCAGCATAGAGCCTTTTCAGAGTCTAAGTGAGCAGTCCTGACCAGAAGACATGGCATGCATATAAAGGGAACATGCAATACGTCTTGCTTGTCAATCAGATTAGCACCCATCCTGTCTGTCAGATCTTTTTCTTGCTATACGTCTGGCTACTTTTTTCCTGTCATTATTTAGGGTCAGCACTTTCTCAGGTATATTTCCTCCATATGATAGGTCTGCTCTTTACAACTCTGGGATCAGATGAAGTTTTTTAGAGTCAACAGCTTTCTCAGGGTATATTTCTTCTGCATGGTAGGCCTTTTTTTTACAACTCTGGGGTCAGCTAAAGTTTACCATGGCAATACCTATGCTAAAAGTCTGGGTTTAGGCCATTACAGTAGATAGCTAAAAGAATTAAAAGGATAGACTAACTGCACTTTTTTAATCCCAGCATTCGGGAGGGCAAGGCAGGAGGATCACCATAAACTTGAAGCCAGCCTGGCGAGTTGAAGGCCAGCCTGCACTATCTATGCTGAGCGCAGGTGGGCCCTCGCGGCAAGGGCAGGTCAGGGTGCTCGGGGGCGGGTCCGGGAGCCTACACGCAGAGCAGCCGGGTCGTGCGCTCGACGGTGTGGGGGCGGAGCCTGGAAGAGTGAGGCCCCGCCCGGCCCCGCCCCCAGACCCTTCTCCCCAGAGGCTCCTCCCTGCGCCTCTCTGATCCGCCCTCCTCGGCCCTGCTCGCGGTGACCCGGCTCTGCTCCGCGTGACCCGACCCCGCAACGGTCGGGTCGCCCTGCCGCCTGCGCTGTCCGAGTGCGCGCGTGGCGCGGGCAGGGCCGTGGGCACGGTGCGGTGGGCTCGGGCGCGGGGCAGCCGTGAGTCCCTGGCCTGCGGCGCCCGCCGAGATGCGGCGCGTCTCTTAGGACGAGGTGCGGCGGCAGGGGGCGGGCGGCATGGCCAAGCGGGAGGGTTTGGTAGACGGGGCTCGAACGCGGGCCTCCCCACGATCTCCCCACGGAGCCACATTCCAGCCTAATTATACGAGGACAGGAGCTCTTTAAATTGCCCAAGAGGGGCTGGAACTTGTCACCCTCCTGCCTCAGCCCCCAGAGTGCTGGGAGTACAAGCGTGCCGAGGCTGTTTTAAAAGCTATGCTGTAGTCCTTTTTCCTAGAGCTCTCTGTAATAGATTTTAGAGCTTCGCTTTCTCCCTTTAAGAGCATTAATGGAAAACACCAGTTCTTGGTAGGGGACGAAGTTCAGTGGTAAAGCAGTTGCCTGTAAGTACCGAGTCCCCTGGGCCCAGTTGGGGGCGGAGTCTGCAAAGTCTCTGTCTTCTCTCAGAAAACTGCACGCCAGGTACTCGCTGGGCTATGAAGGTTTTCTGCGAGCATCGGGCTGTACTTTGCTGTCAGGGGCAAGCTGAAGTGAAGTCAGGTATTTGGGGTTGGAGCTGGCAGCCGCTTCCTGGTACTTATCTAGCAGCACGTTCTTGGGGGAAAGGGCCAGCGTTCCGCATAGCCCAGAGTCTGTACCAGCCAACTGTATACTGCCTTTGCCATGGGGTTTTCCTGGGAGAAGTCTGGTCTCTGTGCCACAGTTACTGTTTTTAATTTTAACACAGTTACCTATTTGTATTGTGGATAAAAAGGTTTCACCATAGAGATTATCACATGCTCATAGTATGTTGGCCCGAGTTTGACATGGGTGCAAAGCGTGTGCTGTTGTGCTTTCTCAGTGAGGGCTTCAGGTAGATGATAGGGGCACCCTCATTGAAACACCATTAATTAAATAGGAAGCCGCTTTGTGAGCCACCTGTCTCCCAACTCGACTCCAAATTACATGGTTTAGTAGGCTAAATATTGGTGCTAACTGTAAGGATCCTAATTCCTGCAGTCTGTGTGTTTTTTAACTTCTCCGAAAGTCTCATCTTACAGCGCTTAAGGCTTGTAGGGGAGGTGTCTAGTACAAGTCATGACGCACTGTGCCCCAGAGCCTGGACCTGGAGAGCAGCACCCCTGTGAAAGCATCCTGGTGGCCACAGAGCGAAAAGATGACGTCCTCCTAGACCCTCAGCAGGAGCAAAGCCCTGTGAATGTCTTAATTTTAGCTCTGTGTGACGGGTTTTTGGACCTCCAAGACTATGAGTAAACTTTTGTTTTATTTTTATTTTATTTATTTTTTTAATGTTTCAGCTGCTTCCCTTTTCTATTTATTTATTTATTTATTTATTTATTTATTTATTTATTTTGTGTGTGGCCAGCTCAGCCCACCAGGGGGCGGGGCTGGCTGGCGTGTGGTGCTGGGGGATTGAACCCTGGTCCCTGTGCTTTGCTTAGCTTAGCTTGTTCTAAGTAGGTGTTTTAGACCACTGAGCCATCTCACCAGCCCCTTATTTTTATTTTAAATGAATAAAATTTTACTTTATTTATTTTCAGGATCAAACTTGAGACCTTGCTCCTGCCAGGCAGGCACTTACACTACTGAACTATTTCCCTAGCCTTTTCCCTAACTATTTTTCCTTGCTATTGTTTTAAACAAGTTTGGGATAATTTTTTATGGCAACTACAAAAGCTAATGTATAAGACAGTGCTCATAAATCACTTAGAATCCTATATGGATGAATACTTTTAAATTCTACAGCCAGGCATAATAGGGGAAAACACTATATTTTCATAAATCTCAAGGAAAGGATTTAAATAGGGAATTTGAAAAGAAATCAGGTAATCCTTGGAAAAGAGGTAGATTGGTATGTAAGCCAATTTTTAGACTTTCTTTTGCTTTCCTGTTAGTGTATCACTGTGTCTGTTCTGGCTAACAGGAGTAAAGGTGAAGAATGACAGCATCTAGCAAGGTGGCACATGCCTGTAGCCTCAGCTCCCCGGGAGGCTGAGGCAGGAAAATTACAACATCAAGGGCAGTTTGGACAATTTAGTGAGACTCTGTCTGTAAAATATAAAAAGAGTTGGGGATGTAGCTCAGTTGTAGATTGCCTTTGGGGTCAAGTAGCTGAAAAAAAAAAAAAAAAAAAAAACCTAACTTCCGTCCTTAGGCAAGTGATAGTCTGGCTACCAGGTGCATATCTAGTAGTTGAGTAGGACTGAAGCCACCTAGTGTTTGAGGCCTAGGCCTGGGGAAAAGAAGTAGAATAGGCTTTCCAAGTGTGAAAAAGCAACTTCTGGTCAATTGGGATGACAAGAAAAAACAATCCTCAGTTTGAGCCGCTTCTGGGAGCCAGGCAGGTCATTTATACTTTCCATACTCGCCATGTTCATCCCCTCACTGTTTTCTCTCTACACTGCTTTTGGAGACATACTTTACATGCTGTAAAATTCACCTGTTAAGTGTACCACCCAGTGACCATCAGTAAATCAGAGTGGTGTAGTCAGCGTGATTCTGTTTTAGAACATTTTCATCACCTTAGATTCCTTGTATCCATCTGCAATCAGACCGATTAGCCCTCTGGCCCCTTCAGATTATGGTTGGCCTGGCTGCTCTGATGACCTTGGACAGCCCAAAGCTCCTTCATAGCATTCCTGCCCAGATGCTTAGGATCTTTCCTCTGGTAGAAACCCTCCAGAACTTTTTTTTTTTTTTTTTTTTTTTTGCAATTTGAGTAAATCGCAAAGGCCTTAGTGTGTTTTCTTTGAGACTATGATTCTACCTGCTGCCAATCTCACTAACATCTAGGAGACTTCAGAAAAGGTCCCGATGAACCCTAGGTTTCCTTAGGCGTGGAGCACAAGTGACATTCACAACTGTCACAAGTGACAAATCTCTCATTCTTCTTTGCTATCCTGCACCTCTTCCCATCCTTGGCCTTCACATATAGTATTTTCTCTTAAATGACACCAGGCTGACTTCTTTGTTGTTCAGCTCGAATGTCACCTCCTCAGAAAGGTCCTTGACTTACCCTCACTGGAGAAGCCTTACCCCATTTGCATGGTACCATTACTCTGGTTGTCTCCTGCTCCTACATCACTCCCTAAAGGCATATTTTTGTCTTTTTTCTTAAATGTCTCTCTTTCTCCATTAGAATATTCATATGGAAAAAACTTGATCAAACTGATCTTAGTATTTATAGAATGCCTTTCATGATAGCAACAAATTGTCAGCCATCAAAATGTCAGCAGCAGTAATAAATAGTAACTAATGAGTGCTCTGTGCCAGCTCAGTGCTGAAGGTGATTTTTGAAACACTGTCTTGCTATGTAGTCCAGGCTGGCCTTGAACTCTGTGGAGTCCAGACTGGCCTCAAACTGGCAGTGATCCTTCTGCCTCAGCCTTGCCAGGGCTGGCATTACAGGCATGCACCACCATGCCTGGCTCCCAGTACTCATTTTTATGGCATGAATTATTTATTTATTTTTTGGTGGAACCAGGGATTGAACTCAGGCTTTTGCGCTTGCCAGGGATGCACTTATTCCACTGAGTCATCTCCACGGCCCCAAAGAGGTTTTTTTTTGTTGTTGTTGTTGGAACCTGGGATTGAACTCAGGCCCTTGCATTTGCCAAGCAAGTGCTTATTTCACTGAGCCATCTCCCCCCCCCCCCGCCGGCATGAATTATTTAATTTGAGGCTTACCACATTTGCTCTGGAAAGGATAAAGGGAGCATGTCTCCCAATTTAGTCCCTTCATTCAGCTATTCAGAGACATTGGGCAGTTTTATTAGTGTGTTGATTTTCAAGATTGAATTAATGTATGTATGTTGTCAGCAATATAGTATTAAGCCTCTTTCCCCACATTCCTGGAAATTGCAAGGGAGATGTATCCACTAGGATGAGGATCCAAAAGGAAGAATAAATAAAAACAGTCCTAAAGAGCACAGAGCTCAGAGGACAAGACTTGAATCAGAACACAGGGGGTGCGGGAAGCTGGGAAATTTGCTAGGCCAAGTTAGATCCTAAGCACTCTGAGTGCTAATCTTAGTTCCAGACTGAGTCTTTGAGCAGGACTGAGCAAAATGACCATATAAAAAGTGGAATTTTTTTTTTTTTTTTTTTTTTTTTTTTTAGAGAAGTGGGGGAGTTTGCATTTAGTTCAAGCTAGCATTGAACTCAGGGCAATCCTCCTGCCTCAGCCTCCTGCTGGAATTACAGGCATGTGCCACTACACCCAACTAAAGGAAACTTCATAATTTTAAGAAGCTGACTCTAGGAAGATCATTTTAAGGTGTTTTGGAGAAAATATGGTAAGATTTGATGAAAGCAGGGAAAACTACAATTAAGTTACATATTCAAGGATTCCTTTCTTAGGATTTACAACCACATTTAAGTCTTCTTTCCTAAGTTAGGAGATATTACAGAGATAGACTCAGGAAATGTGGTGAGTCATTGGATGTGAGATTTGAATAGATGAATAGTTGAAGACCAAGTTGTTTATGGCATCGTTGTCTGAGAACAACCAAGAAAGCAGGTTTGGTGGGAAGAGGAGAGCAAATTTGGAATATGAAGACTTGTACAGCCACAACCATCTGTGCTAAAAATGTTTAAGCTATAAATTCAATAGAACTTTATCTAAAAACAAAACTAACGATAATAGTCTGACACTTGTCCTGGTCTGGCTTTGCTGTTGACTAAAATTGACTATGAAAACTAATCATATTTTGGTCTTTTGCTGAATGTTTTCCATAGGAAATCATGGAGTGTCCACGTTGGAGATTTTAGAGATCTTCTAACATTCTGCCTAAGAAAGGACATCAGTGACAGCTGCCATCCGAGACGTGCTCACCACCCTGAGCTCATCTCCTCACAGGGCCGCCCGGCATGTGTGTATTGAAGGACTCTGGTGCCTGGAAAGTCAGCCTCTCCCTTGAAATACACCTTGCCTCTCTTCACTGCTGCTCTAGTCCCAGTGCTGCACATAGGATGTTTTTATTCAGTCTTTAGCATGTGACAATCCTTTACTTACATTTCACTGAGATATTTAAAA
>NW_004524881.1:1036005-1042557 GCF_000260255.1 Octodon degus
ACCATTAGATCTGTGCCAACAAAATTAGCATTGGATAAACAAGAGGTGTATAATTAAATATGTTTGATTGTACAAATATAGGCTAGATAATTGCTATGGATTATTAATTAGAATGTACTTTCTTATAAAATGAAAAATAAGTTTCTATTGCTGCTAGTATATGTAAGTGTTTAAGATACTGTTAAGATTATAAGTGGTAAAAATGAACTTGTGAATTGAACTTTTTGAAAATATGTTTTAGTCAAAGAAATATATATTAATAAGAACATTTAAATTTTCAGGTGCTAATAGAATAATTCAAAATAAGAATATCCAGAAACTAAGGTATCTTTTATTTCTTACATTTAAAAATTATAAACATGTACAATTAATATACTAGTTTGTTCTGTCTGTATTTAATTTTGGAAAACCTGAAGGCTTGCTATGTTTTCAACCTTAGCCATCTAATTCCACAGTATTTTGTATAGTCCCTGTGTTTGATTAATGGAGTAAATCCACCTTCTTCCTATTCAAAGATTTATGTGAAATTTATATCTTCTTTCTAAAAATAGCAAGCTATAACTGCTTATTTTGGACAAGTTAGTATGTGCACACTAAGTCATAAATCTAGTATTGTTCTCCCTAACTATCTTGCCACATGGTACTGCACACTTTCATATCAAGGCAGTTACTGTACAGGAAGATCTGTGGGTGAGTTATCCAAGTTCATACTTACTCTCGAGGTGTGTACTCTGTCTCGTAGTCTTACAAAGGGTAAATATTATCCCTAAAGTCAGAGAGCTAGTGGGTCCCAGACCTAGGGTGTGAACATAAATAACATTGTCTAGAGAGAAAGAATGTGACTGAGAAACATACACTGAAAGTGATGTGAAGTCAGTAAGCATTAACTTGGGCAGTGAAGTGCTGTTCAACATTAAATGGCTTTCTTCATTGTGATCCTGAGACTGTACCAGCCCAGACATACTGTATTTGAAAGTCCAAATATGTTGTATTTGGACATCTTGGAATGCTTCTAAATCTCCCAAGGAAACACATCTTCAATCTTGTTCTACAGGAGTATGCACTAGTCCTATAAACCAATCTGAGGTTTCTGGTTGTAGGGATCTGTTGGTCTCTTGGTATAACCCAGGGAGAAACAGAGGCAGGAAAGAGGAAAACATAGACAAGAAGATGAGATGAGCTGGGTTCAAGTGGGGGTCTGTTTGCCTGATTGGCACAGGACCCCAGAACAACAGTAGGGAAATTTATTTAAACCTTTGCAAAGTTACAAGATACAAGTTTGCCTAACAACTAATAGCCAGCGGTGTCTGGGCAGGTGATTTTCTCAAGAGTGAGGTAGCTTGACTGCTTTAGGTAATGAGGCCTCATCCTGCCCTCTCATATATGATCAGTTTCCAGCTTCAGGGGCTCCCAACACTGGTTCACATTCTAGAGCTTGAGTCATTAGTTGATGAATCTTGGAATCTAAACAAAATATGTTCATGTACATATACCAACTCCACACAAGGAATGTAAACATTATGTACTCTGAACATGTATACAAAGAGAGAAGGGATCAAGAAGTGGATGGAAGTGGGGGGAAGGGAAAGTGGATTTAAGAAGAATTAAGATATATTATGTACATGTACCAACTCTTCACAAGGAATATAAACATTATATACTCCTAACATGTACTGATATAAAAATAACCTATTCCCAGTCAAAAAACTGTTAGCCCCAGGGGAAGGAATCCAGGTGAGGATGTTCACACTGTGGAAACACAGTCATCTGCCCTAGCCTCCGAGCCCAGGGAGAAGGGATGATACACGGAAGGTGCTTTAAGCACTCGGCTCAACTGTGAAACAAAAACCAAAGCCTATAAGCCATTTTCCTCTGAAAGTCATGCCTTGGTGGTCTGTGGTTTCCAAGGATTTTTTTTTTTTTTTTGCAGTATTCTACTCATTGGAAATAGAACGTTCCTTTCAGCGTGAACCTACTTATAATTTTAGATGAGACAGAATTGTTTATAATAAACCTTGGGCATATTAGAAAAAGCCAAGATCTCACCTCTGCATTTGAATCAGATTTAAAGTAAACACTTGCTGGGGCCAGCACAAATGCCAGTCACAAGGTTCTGAGTTCAATTCCCTGCACCAAAAAAAAAAAAAAAGTAAGTTCTTATTATGATCCCCAAACCAACTAGATGCAGCGTTTTAACAATTTTATCATTTATAGAAACAAAATCCTATTTATTGAAAATAGGTTAATATTTCAAACACACAGTGTGACAAAAGTAGAAGATGCTAAATGACCCAAATCAAGAATATGGTCAAACTAAAATAGTGAAAATCTAAACTATAAATAATTTTTTATAGTTTTATAGATTTATATCAATCTTAGGCTCATAAAATAATTGCCAGAAGTGGTGAATGGAGGTATTAAACATCTTTACAAATAAGTGGCCATTTTAAAACTCTTAAGTAAATAAATGTGTGCTGCTTCTTTACGCTATTTTATAACAAAATGTTTCTAAAGAACAGTCCTCTTTGAGGGCCCACTCCAGTTTCTTGCATTCACCATCTTATCTCAGATGAAGCCCTGGCCTCAGCATGAGTTCTCTAAAGTCATTCCTTCACCTTTCTTTTCTCTCTAGTCCAACTTCTTGTTTTAATTCTGCTTACCTTGCTCTTAGAATCTCTTTGTTTTTGCCTCATACTGGGCATTGATTTTACCTGTTCATTCCTTCATGCTTTTGATCTGTCTGTGATTTATGATAACAATACACAGTAGTTTGGATTTTCCTGGTGTAATTCATCATCTTGAAGAATCTCTTAAGTGCCTGATTTTCATCTGTAAGTAAAATTATACAATCAATGTTCATGCTTAAACTTGTTTGAGAAGCGAACCTTTTGGCTTTCCAAATGGCAATTTCTTCTATTTAGAACATTTCAATTGCCTAGCAATCATGACTAACATTCCATTTGCTACAGTTCTTTATGGACTATTTCATTACCTACTACTTATTTTCTAAAAGTGATGGCACAAGTCACATTAAGGTAGAATTTATTTTCAATTGTAGTTTTGACAGATGGTGCCTCAGTAATCAAAAGGATCAAAGTGTGAGTGAAATGAAAATAATCCTACTTAGTTAAAATTCTAGCTCACAGGTTATTTTGCCAGCACTGTATACTTTCAAACATGAATTAATGTCATTAATGTATGAATTAATGGCATCTTCATTCTGTTACTTTGTTGGTTCTCTGTTGGTCCATTTCTATTTGGTTCTACTACTTGTTTTTAAAGAACCAGAGTTTTGGTTTGGGTTTTGGTTTTTTGGCTTTTTGAGACAGGGTCTCACCACTCAGTTAGGCTGGACTTGAGCTCACTTTGTAGCCCAGGGTGGTCTGGAACTTACAGTGATCCTCCTGTGTCAGACTCCGAGTGATGAGATTAGCACACTTGACTAGTACCAGGGTTTTGATGCATTAATTTTAGGTATTGTTTTTCTATTTTCTGCTTCAGTTTTTGCTTTTACATTTATTACTTTGTGTATGTTTTCTTCTTGTTTTGTGTTAGACATTAATTCATTTTATATTTACTTTTATTTATTTCTTTAGCAGTATCAGGGATTCAACCTTGCTCATGATAGGCAAATGTTCTATCACTGAACTACATCTTCAGCCTGATTTTTATTTATGTGTTTAGGGCCAGGAATTTTTTTGTTTTCCTCTTTTTACCATGTGTATGTGTATGGAGGATCCTGGTGATTGAACTGAGCGCTTTGTGCATGTTAAGCAAGTGCTCTGCCACTGAGCTACATGCCCATCTCTACCACCCATTTAATTCTGAGACAGATTTTTTCTATGTTTTCCAGGCTGGCCTTGAACCTGTGGTCCTCCTGTCAGCCTCCCTACTACCTGGGATTATAGGTAAGCAGAAGCACGCTTAACTTTTTAACAACTTTTAAATATATCTTACAGGCTGTTTTTGTTTTCAGTATTTTTCAGAAATTCTTTATTATCTGCTTATATTTCCCTTATCACATAAAACTTGTTTGGTAGCACACTTCTTCTTTGTAGACTTGTTATTTTGAAGTTTCATTTTTATTTTTGTGTTTATTACATTGTAACTAGAGATTATAGTTTATAACATTTCTTCTTTATGGAATTTACTGATCTTTTATTTGTACCCTAGAATATGATTGGTTTTTTTTTTTTTTTATTTAGTATATGGTCTCCAGGGTCTCACCACATAGATCCGACTCATAGCGATTCTCCTGTTTTCAGCCTCCCAAGCGTGGGATTACAGGTGTGCACCACCACACCCAGTCTCAATAGTATCTCAGCATGCTCTGGGGTTGGGGGCTGGCATGGCACACCAGGGACTAAACCCCAGTCCCTGGATCTGCCTAAGCAGATGGGCCAGCCAGATAGCTCAGTGGACTAATGCTCCTGCTTAGTCAGATGCAGAGGCCAGGGTTTGATCCCCATTGTGCCATGCTGACCCCACCCCTGGAAAAGCTGAGACACAGTTGAGACTGGGCGTGTTGGCACAAGCCTGTAATCCCAGCACTTGGGAGGCTGAAAACAGGAGAACTGCTACGAGTTCAATCTACATAGTGAGACCTTGTGGACCCTATACTAAATACATTTTTAAAAAAAGATTTGTGTTTTTACTTTAGTGATGACTTTTGAGTTAATACTTTTATAATGCACCTATAAATCCCTTTTCTCTTAAACTTGTCCATTTTAAATGATATTCTTTTAAAAAAAAATGCTCACGTGATCATGGTCAGCTGATTTTTAAAAAATCATTTATATATTTAGTTAGTTTGTTAGTACAGGGTCTCACTATGCAGCTCAGACTCATAGTGGTCTTCCTGTCTGCCTCTCCAGCACTGTGATTACAGGTTATGCCACCATGCTGGTTCTGGGACTGGCACTACATGTGGCACTGGGGATCAAACTTGGGTCCTTGTGCTAGCCAGGCAGGTGCTTAGACTGCGAAGCTATCTCTCCAGCACTAAATGCTATTCTTTAATCCCTGGCACTGCGAAGTCAACAGTGACCCCTTCCAACTGCTCTTCAAGAGGCATGATCCTCGTACCCCTTCCCCCATTTTAGTCGTATCTTTTCTGTATTGGCCCCAGTCTGCCAAACCCTTTCCTCCCCTGCATCACAATGTTCACTCTTGAGTACTCCTATAGTTTTCTTCAGCCTCATAGTTGTTTGGTGGAGGAGACTGTGTCAGCAGAAAAGGTTTCTCCTCAGTTGTGACATTTGCAGTCGTTGCATTATAGGGAGCCTGCTTTTGTTCCTCTTCACCTTGTTGGTGGGCTCTGGGCTGAGAGCCCCCTCCCTGCAGTTTCTGTGATGCTGGAGGAGGGTGGATGTACAGTTCCTCTGTGTTGCTCTCTCCCTCCCTTTTACTGCCACATCTCCACAGGAGGCCAGCTCTTCTCTCAGAATCTGATTCTTCTGGAGAAACCAGCTTGATCCTCACAGTGACGGTTGTGAACCTTAGGTTTCCACCTGTGCTTAGTATGTTGCCATTTTCACTTAGTATGTTGCCATTTTCTGGGGTGAAGCTGTCTGAAACCCCAAATTTTCTGCTCATTTCTGTCTTCTCTTTCGCAGCCTCTCCTGCCTCTTCTTCCCACCACCACAACACACACTTGCATCACAGTGGTGGTGGGTGGGCTGGGGAAACTCTTCTGGAAAAGAAGTTTCCTTGTCCAAATGGTACACTAGTCAGGATAATCTCTGTGTTCTACTTATGCTGAGGGAATGGAGTGCTTGCACTTTCCTTTGCTCTCTTTGTTGGTTTTATGGTGCTTTGGGGAAGAGAAGAGAAGACTTGGTATCAAGCCACCACTGCTGCTTTTCAGACCTACAGACTCCCTCTGGATCTAATCTAAAATTATTATGAACACTATTTGATATTAAAGAAAAATTTCAACTTTTATTAGTTATTTTTTTTTATTACTTTCTTTTTACTTGTGATTTTTGTAAAGGAGATGTTTTCTTCCATTATTTAGCAATCTAACTTTATTTTTGTTGTTAGTGTTGTTTTGTTTTTTTGAGATAAGGTCTTGCTATATAGCTTCAGGCTGGCCTTGAACTCACTTGGCCCTGAGATGACATCAAATTCATGGTGATCCTCCTGCCTCAGCTTCCCAAATGCTGGGATTACAGACATATACCACCATGCCCAGCTAAATATAACTATGAGAGACTTTGGAATAAAAAAAAAATGTGCCCCAAATCAGAGCACTAATTACCGTAGTAACTGAAGTGTTAATTTTTTATTTTTAGGTTATTATTATTTTTTATTTTATGTGTGTGTGCGTGTGTGTGTGTGGCCAACTCAGCCCACCAGGGGGCGGGGCTGGCTGGCATGTGGTGCTGGGGATTGAACCGCGGTCCCTGTGCTTTGCTAAGCTTGTTCTAGGTAGGTGCTTTAGACCACTGAGCCATCTCACCAGCCCCTTTAGGATATTTTTAATAATCCTCTTGGCCACTAAAATCAATGACTTTCATAGTAAGAGTCTATTGACTTGTTAATTTTATATTT
>NW_004524881.1:1043160-1056977 GCF_000260255.1 Octodon degus
TTTTAAATAAGTGTATCTGTGCGTGTACATTACTTTTGGGTACAGAAATGGTTTTTGTGTTGAGTTGCTCCCAACCCCAGCACACTCCCCATGTTTCCCAAAGACCTTCTCCTCCTGTCTCATTTCCCTAAAATTTGAATTCTCCCTCACCTGCTTCCACATTTTTCCAGGCACCAGGTCCTACTCCCCATACATCAGAGAGCTCTCCTAGCTCCAAGTCTCCCTCCCCATCCCATTTCCTATTGTCTGGTTTACCATTACCTTTGCTCCTGGTTGTTTAACCAAAAGGTAGTAGTTAGAAGAGACAGAGGGGGAATAAATAGGTGGAATTTAACAGAGAACACAAGGCAGGGAGAGCAGTGAAGGCTCCTAGTGGAACTGCCCGAGATCACAGCTGCTGGCTAGCCTTGTGGAGGGAAGAACTGAGAAGGGAAGCGGTGGGAGGCACAGAGCTGCACACCACTCACTGAGGCCAGAAGCCGCTGTAGTCAAGAGAGGGACCAAGGCCTAGGCTTCTCCCTGCCTTCTGTCCTACCAGCATGAAGGAAAGAAGGAACAAAGGAATGAACACAGCAAACCACTAGGGAACCTGGGAAAGGAGTCTCTACACCACCTCCCACAAGAGCAGGAGGAGTGACACTGGCCCTGTGCTCCCTCACTGCTCTCCCTAGCTGTCTCTCCCATCTGACTCATTCTCCTAGAGTAGCTACAGTTTGTCCCAAGTTACAGGTGTGGCGTTTACCAGTCAGCTTAACTTTTATTCCAGCATCTTTATTTTGTAAAAGTTTCTGCTTCTTGAGATGCGTGTACCATCTTAAAGTGCTATTTCCATTTCTGCCCTGTCCACGCCCACCCCTTGCCTCCCTCCTCCCACTCTTCACATTGGCAGGACACTACCACTTAGCTCAGCTTGTGCTCTGCTTAGGCACTCTGTTGTCCTGCACCAGTGTTGTCCCGTGGTGCCCCATCTCACAGCTTCATTCACAGCTTCTTGCCCTCTTCAGTGTCTGTCACCTTAACCCTTCGATAGCTACTTCCTCCCTAAGCTTGCCTTTGTTACCAAGAGCTATTGGACTTGTAGAAGCCAACCTCCTATCTTCCAACCCTCTCACTTATTCCTGGAGAGCCTCTATTTTGCTGCCTAATGAAGGTAGTGACACTCAACCATGGCCTATGTCAAAATAACTTTTTGAGGCTTTTATTTTATTTTATTTTATTTTATTTTATTTTATTTTATTTTTGAGACAGGCCTTCACTGTGCATTCTATGCTGGCATTGGCCCCACTGTGTACCCCAGGCTGGTCTCGTACATGTGCTGATCCTCTTACCCCACTTGTCACTTTCTGAGATTTTAAACATTTAAGGGGCTTACACTGAGTAGATCTGAAGCAGAGCATAGTCATCACTGGAGTTTTTTCTTTAAAGCTGTCCAAGTCCATGGTCGTTCATGCCTGTGATCCTACTTAGTTGGGAAGCTGAGGCAGAAAGATCATAAGCTCAAGGTTGCTGGCCTGGGCTACTTAGCAAGATGCTTTCTCAGAATAAGAAATAAAATGGAAATGTAGCTCAGCAGTAGAGTGTTTATCTCATGTGTGTGAACCCAAGAGTTCAAGCCCCATGATGCACCCCCCACTGAAACACGCAACCTCACAGGTAGCAAACATTGAGAGCAAATGGTTTAGATTCTGCCATTTATTCCCCTAAATTACCAATCTTCCTATATCACTTTCCTTTGCAAATTATTTCATTCCTTTTTTTTTTTTTTTTTTTTTTTTCCCCAGAACTGGGGATTGAACTGAGGCCCTTGCACTTGCCAGGCAAGCGCTTATTCTACTGAGCTATCTCCCTGGCTCAAGAAAAATACAGAAGGATTTTTCTTTTTTTTTTTGCTGGCTCAGTGTGCCTAAAGGGCAGGTCTGGTAAGGTATGAGGATCTGGGGATCGAACCACAGCATCCTGAGCATGAGTGCTTTGGTTAACAGACACTTAAACAACTGAGCTAATGGGCAGGCCCCAGTATTTCAGCCAGTGAAATGCCAGTCCTCTTTTCCTTTTCTTCTGTTGGACTCCTCTATGAAAACCCAATTCCTGTTAGGCTCATTGTCCTCTCCATTTTTATATTTGATGCTGGGAGATATTGCTACAGAAAATACACAGATTTTCTGCCAGTTTATCACTTCAAAGTCATGGTCTTCTATCTCAACAGGGTCCTGACATCACTGAGAAATATTTATGATCTTAGCTAGGTGTCTTTCCAGGGTGTATAGTGTTGTATATCCTTATTTCAGTGTTATACTCCAGATGAACCCAAACCCCTTGCCATGACCATGAGGCCCTTCTTGGGCTGTCCTGCATTTTTATTCTTGCTTTTGGTCACTACCTTCTGGCCAGAAGATACCTGTCTCAAGCATCCTCACCTTTAATTATCGTGCTCCTGCTGCATGCAGTGTCCCCTTTCTTCTCCTGTCCTCTGGACTGGTTATTTTTGTTTGTTTGGTCATTTGTTTTGGCAGTTCAGGGTGTCCTTGAACTCACAGTGTAACCCAGGCTGGCCTTGAACTTGTGATGATCCTCCTGCCTCAGCTTCCTGTGCACCACCACACCTGGCTGGCCTGTTCTGTTCTTGCTCTGCGATATGTCAAGGTGCACCCTGCACAAGTATCATGTTGTCACCCTCCCGCAGCCACAGCCTCCTGTGTCTTCTTCCTACGGGAGCTTTCAGTATTCTTTCACTTGCCTATTTTTATCTTGCATTTCTTTAAGACTCAGATGGGAGCCACTTAGTGTAAATTTGAATAGTGTAATGTTTATCATAGTTATTTTATGAATAAACTAATTAATGAATTATTCAATACTTAGGTTCCTCAAGCCCATTTTTTGTGTCATCTATTCGTGGTACAATAATTGAAAACACAACTTCAACTGGGACTTTGACACAGATTCCTGTTTTCCCTAAATATGAAATCGAACTTGATTCTCCCAGAAAAATCATCGCTTACCCAGGGAAAGAGCACATTGAACGTGTTTTGGAAGAATATTCACATCAAGTCAAAGATTTGCAGAGAAGACTAAATGAAGTGAGTTGCATTCTCTTCTAGCACCTTTCATTGTTTAGGGACAAGAGGGACATGAATTATCTTAGAATAAAATCTGCATTTCCTAAATGAAGATGTAAATCATGGATCTGTGGGTCAAGCTAACAAGTGCTATCTATTTCACTATTCAAAATTGAGCTGATGAGAAGTCTATTTCATTATTTTCTTCTTGCTAATAATTATTCATAGCCAGACATAGTGGCATGTGCCTGTAATCCCAGCACTCAGGAGAATTACTATGAGTCCAAGGCCAGCCTGGACTCTGTGGTGAGTTCAAGGTCAACCTAAACTATATAGCAAGACTTTCTTAACAACAACAACAGCAACAACAACAAATTGATCATAATCCCATGGTTTCATGTTATAATCTTAATGAAATTTGAATATCTTAGAATGCTACAGTAAAAAAAAGAATGTTACTATTAGTGATACTCATTTTATAATAATAAATGATTCAGGCCTACTGTCTTGCTATCATGAATTGATTTTAGGAGGGTATGTTTTTAGACCTATATGTATACATAATATAACTGAATAGAGATGAGAAGTTTGCCAAAAATTTTAAGTGGACTTCGTACAGAATTAGTCTGGCTTTACAGTTGTGTATTGGGCCCCAGAATCCACAGGCTAAAAGTGATCACCCTCCACCCTCCAGCTCTTATGGACCAACCCTCTCCTGGGTTCCTGTGGCCATGGTTGTGTCTGTTCTCCATTGTGCCCTCAGGTTCGGCAGCACCGAGCCGCTCACTCATCTCTGATGTCTCGTGTAGTGTTGGAACTCCATGGCCTTGGCTACTTCTTCTTGCCTACTGGACCCACCCTTACTGCCCATCAAGGCCCAGACATTTCCTTCCCTGAAATTGGTCCTCCAGTTAGAGTGGGTGTGTTTGTGTTCTCCACACAGTCACTGCCTTCTATGCACATGTTGTATTGTTTAATACATTGTATTGTACTTTTGAAAAAATTACATATTTGGTATAGGGTCTCACTATGTAGCTTGGCCTTGTGCTGATCCTTCTGTCTCAGTCTTCCCAACACTGAGATTACAGGTGTCCAGCACCACACCTGGTTTCAGTGGCTTGCTCAACATGTGGGGGGCTGGCACGGCATGTGGTACCAGAGATTCAACCCGGGTCCTTGTGCTTGCCAGGCAGGCACTTGGATCTCTAGGCAGCCTTTTAGAACTTCCAGTGATAGCAGACAACTTGCTGTGGCACACAGGCCGTAGGCACACCTCCACTGCTCTATCTATTTCATCAGACTTTATAAGCACTTTTTATTTTATTTTTAGTACAGGGTCTCCAGGGTCTCACTGTACAGATCAGACACATAGACTGGTAGTGATCCTCCTGTTTTCAGCCTCCCAAAAACTGGCATTACAGGTGTGTACCACCACGCCCAGACTTAATCGATGTCTCAGTGCGCCCTGGGGGCAGGGCCAGCACTGCAAGCTAGAAATTGAACCCTGGTCCCTGCACCTACCTAAGCAGGCACTTTAATTGGCTGAGCCATCTGTGTTTGTTTGTTTGTTTTTTGTGGAACTGGGGATTGAACTCAGGCCCTTGCACTTGCCAGGGAAGTGCTTATTCCACTGAGCCATCTCCCTGGCCTTTGCTGAGCTATCTGGCTGACACTCTTATGAGCACTTTTAGGAGAAAAGCCAACAATTTTATTAAGTGCTAAAATTTATGTACCACTGTATTATAATGAGCATTTAGCACCAAATACAGTAGGATTCCTAAGGAGTTCATTGTTTTAGAAGGGAGCTGGTCCCGTAAGCAAATAGAGACAATCCTTTATGACAGATACACTAAAGAATGTGTAGAGACAAAGTAAGCACAGAAGCACTAGTGAGGAAAAGAAACAATGTCTTGATTTATTTTCTGTGTCCATTCCCTGGCAAAGCTTGTTACACTTAATTGCCTCCTAACAAATATGTTAAATCATTAAATAATAGGACCATTGGCTACTTAGCATGTACTTCCTATGTCAGAGACATGGTGCTAGGTACTGGTCAAATAAAGATGGAAAGACAAGGTCCCTAGCAGGTGCACAGGGAGATCTGTAGTATGGTAGGGGCAAGCGATGATGGTAAATGCAGTTGACACTTTATATTTTTCCTCTCACTTTTCAGCATTTGACCAAGTAATTACTTTCCTATTTTTTTAAAATTTTCTTTTGTTAGTGAAGGAAATAAAATCCAAGGCCTTCTGTGTGCTAAGGCAAGTGCTCTACCCTTAGATATGCCCTTAGCTCACCATGTTTTTCTTCTTTTTTATTTTGAAATCTTTTTTAAGTGCTGGAGCTTTTAACATAGGACCTTGTGCATTGCAACCATATTTTTAATTTTTAGGACTTCATCCCCAATCTCTCTAGCATAGCATCCTGTATTTATTTATTTATTTATTTATTTTATTTTTGAGATAGGGTCTTACTATGCAGTTCAGGCTGGCCTTGAACTCACTTTGTAATCCAGGCTGGTCTTGAATTCAAATCATTCCTCCTGCCCCAAGCTTCCAACTGCTGGGATTATAGGTGTGCCCCATAGCTTCCTATTGTTTTTTGTTTTGCTTTTTATAGCTATAATGTGTTCTGGAGTTCTCTGCACATAATCATTTTTTAAAATATTCATTCATTCTTTGCATTGTCTTTATTTCTGGGTGTTTGCTTGTTTAGTCTTGGTGTCTGTCTTTATTTTAGTATCTTTCTTTCAGGGTTCAGTGGTTTTGTTTTTCTGTTCAGACTGAAGGATGAGGCAATAGAAGAGCTGATGACAAACTCTTTATGGGCAGAACTTGATGCACTGCTTTGGGATAATTAGGTGAGGCATCAGCAGTTACACTGGGAGGTCCCTCACTTCTTGCTTTTAGAAAGCTTTAAGTTTATCTGTGCTACACGCATTGATTTTTAGGTGGTTTTGTATGTTTTCAATATTTTAAGTATGGTAGAAGTTGTGTTTGGCTTTTCTATATATATAATTTCAATTAGTTTTGGTATTTTAAAGGAACGAAATGTGTTCCCATTTTCATTTGTTTTAGATTTGTTGCAAGGTAGACAATAGGTGAGAGTCCAAGCTTGAGGTAAGGAAACTACTTACGGTGTTCAGTACTCTAGGGGAAAGATGAGCAATTGGGACAGAAGTGATGAGGGAAGTACCATATCCATAGCAAGAAATTATTAATAGCCTTTTGGAAATTATTAGCTGCAAAAATCTATGTTCACCTAATGGAGATTAATTTGCTTGACATTTTTCCTCACAGAGCAATGAACTACATGAGAAACAAAAATTTTACCTAAGGCAATCAGTCATTGATTTACAGACAAAACTTCAAGAGATGCAGATGGAGAGAGACGCCATGGCTGACATCAGGTTAGGATTTATTATCTGACTCTTTTTTCCCATCCAAAGTGCTAGGGATCCAACCCAGGACTTGTGTGCTAAGCAGGTCTTTGACCACTGAGCTATATCCCCAGGTATAGAGTTATTTTTAAATTTTTACTCTTTAACAAAAATCTCTTTTATGCATTAGTGTTATCAATATTATTTCTTTCTTTCATTAATTTCATAGACGAAGGGAGAGTCAGTCTCAGGAGGATTTGAGAAATCAGCTTCAAAATACAGTTCATGAACTTGAAGCTGCCAAATGCCTGAAGGAAGACATGCTGAAAGACAGCAGCACACAGATGGAGCAGCTCAGAAAGGTGATGCTGAGTCATGAAGGAGTCCTGCAGGAGATCCGGACCATCCTAACTGACTTTGAAGATGCGTCGGGCAAGAAAATACATGAACAGGACAATATGGCTACCATGCCCTTCAGAAGCTTGGGCACAGCTGTTAGTAAAGTCCTAAGAGAATTAGACACAGAAATTTCTTATCTGAAAGGGAGGATATTTCCAGTAAGTGGTGAGAAAACTATTTCAATTTTGTATTAAAATGCAAAAAAGAATAGTATTGCATATATAATTTTTAAAAAGTTCTTTAAAGTAAACCTAGTTCTTGCTTTTGCTCTTTGAATTAACAGAGGTTACTTTCACAGTGAGAGTTGACCCCCTCTGTGGTACTGGGGGTTGAACCCAGGACTTTATACATGCCAGACAAAAGATCTACCACTGAGCTACAGCCCTTTTTATTTTTTTATTTTAAGGCAGAATTCCACTAAAATGACCAAGGTGGCTTTGAACTTATGACACTCCTGACTCAGCTTCCTAGATAACTGAGATTACAAGGGTGTACTACCATGCCCTGCCCACAGTGATCTGCCTTGATAGGAAGTTAACTTGATTTATATACAGCTTCCTGAAACTGTAACCAGAATAGAAGATCTAATAAAGTATAGTAATAGAATATATTAGAAGTAGCATTCTATTTGAATATCTAAAGCATTTTTTAGGTGAAAATCTGTGAATTTTACAAGCTTTAGTTTTCACTTACCTAAAGCAATGTCTCATTTTTAAAAACTAGGTAGAGGATCAACTTGAAACACTGAAAACTGAATCACAGAACAAAATAGAGCTACTACTGCAACAACATCAAGACAGGTAGGTTTCTCACTGAGGTATGGAAAAATCAGAATGAAACCATACCGCAGTTCTGTATATAGTTGCTTACCTGAAATTCTAAAATCTAAAAAGCTCTGAGACATAAATCTTTTTATAGATTTGCAGCAAACTCGTGTTAAAGAAAATAATTTTTCTTACCCTTGTTAAAGTGGTAAGAAAGGTTTAATTCAATAGATGTTTTGCAGGAGGAGAGAAAGACTAAGCCCAACTCTCAGTATAGTATGGCCAGTGGGGAAGCAGTGAATGGGAAGTGATTATATGCAGACATCCAGTGCTTCCTGCCCACGGTAGCTCAGGACTTAGCTGTCCATGATGGGGGACGAGAGCTTCATTGATCAGGCTTCAGGGATGGAGGGGTCTTGCTAAACTTACGGAGAACCCTTCCTGGTCCTGGTCTCAGTCCAGGAAGTTTATATTTGTAACCCCATGTGTAAGTTATTGGAATTTTGTCAAGTTAATTCCCAATCTACCACTTCTAGTGCAACTCACAGTGAGAATAAAGACACTAAAGCGTTTTTATAGTTATGGGGAACCAAGGGGTCCTAAGTCCAGCCACGGTGATGGCTATCCAGAACAAAGGCCTCAACTCAGGGCCAAACCCAGGTTTTATTCAGTCATGAAGGAGGCTTGAGGATGAGTGCCTGAGAATGGCAGGAAGTAGGTGAGTACTGTGAGCTGGGCAAGGTAGGAGGCTTGTATTTACCTCTGCAATATGCATAGAAAAGGATATGCGGAGAGTAATCTGCACTACATAATTGAGATGGTATCTAACATTTTGGGGTCTGGTGCTTCAGCTCTGATGTGTAATCTTTTAAGCCCCAACAAGTCATAGCCTCTATCTCGAAGCTTGATCCCAGCTGACAGTGTGGAGCATTGGCTCTTCATCTCATCTCGATCCAGCTCATATTAAAGAACAGCAGGTGGGGTTGACCAATATTCATTGTTTAGCGCTAATTGAAGGGATAAGGAAAAGTCCTAGCTAGCTCTGTACATACCAATACAAGGAAATAGGGCCAGGCTCAGCCAAAATGGAGACGATCACTCTTCTTTCAAGGAGAGCTGCTCAGGTGGTCCTCCCCAAAATGACTGGGCAGAGTTCTTGTTGGGACTGGGCTGGACCAGAAAGAGGACTAGTGCTAAGAGCAAGTCTTAGTTAAGAGAGAGCTTAGAAATGCCTGTCTAAAATGTGGTCAAGGACCAAACTCATTGTTCATTTGTTGGCAAAACCTGACCTGAGCTAATGTAAAGATTTTTAGTCTCTATGACTTAGTCTCCATAAGTTTGGATATTTATAAACTTATATTTGTAATGTGTTGAGTGTGCAGAATCCTTCCCTAGATCCTACATGAGTGTCATCAAATATACAGTACTCATAATTCTTTTTTTGAAACTAGGTTGTCCATGCTAACTGGAAGCAAGCTCCTGGGCTCTGTGATAACCTCCTGCCTCAACCTCTCCAGTAGCTGCAATTATAGATCTGTGCCACTATTCCCTATTCAGCACTCATATTTCATTTAAATGTTAAAAAATTTTAAATTCTACATTTTATAACCTAACTAACCCTTAAAAGATTTGGTTAAAGGATTCTGTACTAAAAGAGTAGCATATACAAATCTGAAGCAAAATACTAAATTTAAGAATGTTGAAAATCAGTTTAAAAATGATTTTATAGTCAAGTGAAATTTTCTATATCAATTAACATCATCATATTCTTTCTATAGAATTGAGCAATTGATAAGTGAACATGAAGTTGAAATAACAGGACTTACAGAGAAAGCTAGCAGTGCTCGGAGCCAAGCCAACAGTATCCAAAGTCAACTGGAAATTATTCAGTATGTTCAGTATACTGGGGGTTTGAGATTCAATTGATAATTGAAATTGATCTTTATTTAAAAAATATTATTTAGGGCCTAGAAGATATCTTGGTGGTCTAAGCATCTGCCTGGAAAGCGCAAGGACTTTGGTTTGATCCCCCGGTACCATATGCCATGCTGGCCCCAGAACCCCAGGCATGCCGTACTGGCCACCAAAACTGGGCATGTTGATGCATGCCTGTAATCCCAGCACTGGGGCTGCAAAGTGAGACCCTGTGCTAAATAAATAAATAAAAATTAAATTAAAATATTATTTAACTAATTTTATATCCTAAGGTCTTTTATTTTTTATTTTTTAGTAGGACAGTTGCAATAATTAATACATTGCCTATTGTTGTCTTTGTTATTCTAAGATCTTTTAGCTATTGCTTAGTAATTGATCCCACAAGAAAGTATAGCTTTTCTAATACTTAAATGAACAAAAATGATGTCTTCACAAACAGTATTCTCTGACCATACAAGAAGTATTATTGTATTTGGACTTCCTGGAACTGGCTGTTCAAGATTAAGATTTGTTCTTATTTATTTATTTATTTATTTTTGTATCGTAGGACAAAGTCTGGAGGGTCTACAGGGTCTCACTGCATAGATTGGACTTGTAGTGATCCTCCTGTTTATAGCCTCCCAAGTACTGAGATTACAGGCATGCGCCACCACACCCAGTGTGATTTGTTCATATTTAAACTGATAGAATAAAGCAAGAAAGTACACCACATGTAAACTCATGTATATATGTACATAGTACATAATACATATAGATAAAATATATATATGCATATAAAAATTTTATAATTTGAAATAGTATGTTAAGACTTTTTTGGAGAAGGTACTGGAGATTGATCCCAAGCCCTTGTACATGCTAGACAAGTGCTCTATCACTTAGCTACATTCCAAGCCTTTTAAAAGTTTTTATTTTTTTATTTATTATTTTATTTTTTAAATTAATTTTATTAAGAAACAAATAGCAATGAGACAGTTTCAAAACAGGTTAGTAGGACAGTTTCAATAATTATTACATTGCATATTGTTGTCTTCGTAGTAATTATTCATAGCACAAGATACAGACATGATATTCTGTCCAAACACTATTACTACAAATCTTTCTTCTCATTGAATGAAGAGAAAGTAACTGTATATCTATCCTAACTATTTTGTATATATAGATACAAAATGGTCCTTCATTTATATCACCTCTTTTTGTTTAGTTTTGTCAGAGATGGGTATTCTGTTGCCATTTAAATATTGTAGATATGTGAATTCAGCAAAATAATCCAGTATAGTCCAGTAGTCCATAATAATAGTGGGTTATCTGTAGGACTGGCAATGTCAAAGTTGTTGACTTGAGCTTTTTACATTTCAGCATATTAATATGGCTTTACTTTTTATACCTTCATTTTATACTTTTCTGCTGGATGGTTAAGACCAAGATAAAGCAAGACCTATATAATAAGAAATGTAACTTTTGTATCTGACAAGGTCAGTCAAATCCCCTCAGGATTTAGCCTGAAACCCTGTACTGCAGTTTGTAGATCCTTTGTCAGTGTCAGCCATGTGGATGAGTCATGGCCATTGCTTGACCAATTTGCTCTCTGTAAAAGCCTGAGAGAATGTTTTCTCCCCATGTGACTCTCCTTAGGCACACTCTACATTGTCTTTCCTTTGTGGCCCCATAATCTCCTTGATCAGAAAATTTGGGACACAACTGAGTTACATGATGTTATAGTACAGGTTCTCTTATGTCCTAAGTCCTCACTGACCTTGAAAAGCTAGGGCCAAAATGTTGGCTGTCCTTGCAGCCCTTCTTTTTCTCTAATTTTCATTCTGCAAACTGAAGTTGTTAACCTTCCAAAAGAGAAGCTTAATGATATTATTACCCTATAACATAGACAGTTGAGCTTAACCTCACTATCCATCTGAATATCAAACATATTAGAGATGACTTGGAATAGGTATTTTCCATCAAGTATTGATATGTTAAACTAAAAGTTTTTATTTTGAGACAAGTTCTTGCTAAATTGCCCAAGGTAGACTTAAACTTGGAATCCTACTGCCTCAACCTCTGAGATCCCAGGAGTGTATCACTGTGTCCAACATACTACAGACTTTTTCTATGGGTATTTTCTGTCATATACAAAGTAGAGGAAAAAGGGTATAATTAATTCCCATGTACTCATCACTGATTTTGGCATTTACTATTCTCTCTGTCTCTATCTCTATACTGAGCATTGAACCCAGAAGGCTTCATGCATACCAAGTATACATCTACCACTGAGCTCTGCTCCCATCTCTGAGCTGCAACATTGTTGTTGTTGTTAGTACCAGGAATCAAACTGAGAACATCATGCCAGACAGGCACTGCCTCACTAAGCTATATCCTGGGTCATTTATTTTTGAGATAGGTCTTACTGTGTATTTCAGGTTGACTTTCAACTCACTGTGTAGCTCAGGCTGGCCTCTAACACTACAATAATCCTGCCTCAACTTCCCAGGTGCTGGAATTACAGGCATGAACAACCATGCCTACCACAGCTACAACTTTTATGAAGCAATTTTGGATAATAAAAAACAGTTGGCTAGTAATGCCATCTAAAGTAATTACAGATAGTGTCCAAAAGCTAGAATACCTGTGGGTATCACAAATATTCTTAGTTTGTTTTTGCCTTTATATCCCTTCTCAACCTTGTCTTAGAGAACAAGCAAGAAACCAAAATTCAATGTACATGCGTCAGCTCAGTGACCTGGAATCTACTGTTTCTCAGCTGCGTTCTGAATTAAGGGAGGCCAAAAGGATGTATGAAGATAAGGTAAATTTAGATTTTGCTAGTTTGCTTCCTTGCGACTATTATGTACAAAATCAGCAGTATATTTGTAACTCAGATTAAAATCAGTTTATAAACTGGAGTAGGAAGATGCTAAATTATCTTTTAAACATACAGAAACAAGTTTTTATTTAAACAGTATGCTAAAACTCATTCTTAAATGTTTGTACACTTTAGGTTTTTAAAAAATAAATTCAAAGGTTGGGGATGTGGCTCAGTAATAGAGCACAGGTTTAGTATGTGTGAGGGCCTACATTCAGTCTGCAGGATCACAAAGATAAATAAACAAGAAAGAAATTTTAAAATAGGACCATAATATTTTTACTAGGCTTAGAGCTAGCAAATATTTAAGTACCAACTGGTCTACCCCTACCAGTCCATATTTTGGGGACCTACTTCCTCTACGACTAAACTTGGAATCATTGTATGGCTCACAAACTGAATTTTTAAGATTAAAAATAAAATTAGGGAACTAAGCCTTCATTTCTCATCATAATTCCTCTTAAAACCTGATATTAACTAATATTTGATATTATGTTTCTATTTTTTGTTTTCCCTAGCTAAAGAGAAATTATCTAATATCATTATCAGTGGTTTACCCAGAATATAGATTTTTAGTAATTTAATTAATAAATACATAACAATAAATAATAAATCTTTACTGTAAAATCCTTACAAATAAGCAAAGAACTGCCATTCAGAGGAGCTCTCATTCTGCATTCCCTATGGGAAGGGTGGCCCTGCATGACATTTGTCTGGAGTTGTCTCAGTTTATGCCTGCTGTCCCATGGTCCTGTTTTCTTAACATTACCTTTCATCTACAAAGTGTCCCAATTGGGCTCAGGAAAGGCTGTTTTGGCTTACTTTCAAACATGGAAATTAGACCTTAGCCTTTAACCCCTGTGGCAAGATAAGAAAGGTAAAAAAGTTAGACATGGTTTTGCTAATACCTAAGCAATGGACAGTAACATGAAATTGGGCAGTATAATCTCAGTAACAGGTTGGGTCCTCTGCAACAGTGTCTTTCCAGATTCTTTGTTCTTGTCCTTCTGAGACAGGGTTTCACTATGCAGTTCAGGCTGGCCATAAACTCATTTTGTAGCCCAAGCTGGCCTTGAACTCACAGAGATCCTCCTGCCTCGGTCTCCCAAGTCCTGGGATTACAGGAATATACCACTACCTCACCAGATTCTGATCATTCTTCAGAGTAAAAATGCAGCTCAGTTTATGATCAAGTGCTGGCTTGACTCCTTCACTTGACCTCATGATTCACTGGTGGGTTGTAGCGAATAACACCAACCCTCGCATCCCTCTTAGTCAAAATCCTTCTTAACTGTGGCCACCACCACCTTATGCTGCTTAACTGGATGCAAGAAACAACATCCTGGGGAAGAACATTGGTTCTTTGCGCTCTCTCTCTCTCTCTCTCTCTCTCTCTCTCTCTCTCTCTCTCTCTCTCTCTCTCTCTC
>NW_004524881.1:1057077-1058914 GCF_000260255.1 Octodon degus
TCCCTCTCCCTCTCCCTCTCCCTCTCCCTCTGCCCCACTTCTCGTGTTCTAGTCTTTTCTCAGGACAAGCTTTTCTCCCTCATAGTAGTCATGTCCACCCCATTCTGGGCCTACCAACCCACCTAAAGCATATGCCCCACCTCACAGAGTACAAGCAGTATGGTCATGGTGACAATGCTTCCTGGGCTCAAAGAATGCAATGCCACTCTAGAGAGGAAGTGGGAGAGTGGCTGTGTTATAGCTCAGTACAATAACTGATATCCATGACTAACTACTCAGACTATTTTGAAAAGATACTATTTGCTGACACATTAAACTCTTTAAAAAGCCACAGTATATTAAATAAAACTCAACTCACTCGTATTTTCTTACATAATTTGTAATTTCTGTAGCTTTCTCTTATATGATGATTTGGAAAAATTAGCCCTTTGTGAGACTCATCCCTTGTTTGCTAATGTCCATTTGTGCTTCTAAATCAGGGCATGGTAGCAACTGTAATAAATAATAAAATATCCATTTAACAAATGCAAAAATAGTTCTTCAGCTTCTAGAAACATTTACCTCTTTGGCATTCTAGAAGCACCAGAGGCAGGACTAAATTTTTCATGTGAATGTTTAGGGATCATAAAAATGCCAACATGCTATCAGAGCCATTATTTTACTCTGCTGAGTCTTCCACAGAGCTGGCACCTAGTTGATGGGCTCCTAATAGCTCCTAATAGCTAAGAAATGTGTTTCTCGGACCCTGAGAAATGACTTTCTGCCATGTTAATACAGAGGACAATATACTCTTGCCTGGGAAAGCTTTAATAATATATGGTGCAACTGAAAAGGAAAATCAACCAGGTTAACCAAAAGGATTTCATTTTGGAGGAGTGTTCTACAAAAGTTCTATTATTTTGAAAAATTTTTACAATGAATACAGAATATGAAAAGCAAATTCTTCTGCTTACTTTGTTTTATTTTTATGTACTCTGATTTTGTATGGCTAAAACCTATTACAACCTTAAAAATCTATTATATTTTCTTCTGCTTCAGTGCACAATTTATTATGTACTATCCAGATAACAATAAAAAAGAATGATAAAATATATAAAACTTGCGATTACAAATGATATTTTTGCCAGGCATAATATAGCATGCCTGTAATCATAGCATTTGGGAGGCTGAGGCAGGAGGATCACTGTGAATTCAAGGCTATCCTGGGCTGCATAGTAAGTTCAAGGCCAGCCTGAACTATATAGTAAGACCCTGTCTAAAAAAAAATATGACAAACAAAACAAAAAAGATTTGTGTGAAAAGGAAACTTAAAGCATGTGTTGATATTAACCTTACTGTGTTTTATTAGAGGCAGGATTAGTATTTCTCCCAACTCAGATTCCTACACTTAAATAGTTGCGCTGGAGTAGAGCTCAGTGGTAGAGTGCTGTGCTCTACCACTGATCCCCAAGATTACGCAAAATGTTATTATTGTAAAAATAAAATGTTTACTATTTTTAAAAAATTGGTGAGGTAACAGGTCTAAATAAGACTATCTCAAGTAGAACACATGAATTAAAAGAAATCTCATTTAGGACGATGTTTCTCTCCAGATTAACAAAAATATTTCCATATTGGAGAAAATAGAAATTGTGTCCAGGAAAAATTTAGATGTAGTTTTTGTAACTGGCCAAAGTTTTGGGGGTTTTGTTTGTTTGTTTTTGTTTTGTTTTGTTTTTTACTGTAATGCTGTTTTCTGTTCTTTTCTTTCCATTTTAGGAGAACCTTCCAGAATTCCCCTTTTCGAATTTGGATCAGTAGAAGCTATCACTATTGGCTCTGTAGACTTGGCTTAACT
>NW_004524881.1:1059039-1059667 GCF_000260255.1 Octodon degus
TTTCTTTTTTAAAATACTATATAGTATTTTACTATATATATACACATACACACACATCTCATGATCATAATTCTAAGTTTATTTTGCTACTTTGAAAGCATTTGGGGCTGAATTTCATACCCTGAAAGTGAAGATGTTGTGGCACTGGCTGGAGCTTGTCCCTTTGTGGGAACACTTAACATAGTTGTACCAGTGCTCCTTTGTGCTGGCTTGCAGCAGCCCCTACTGGGCTGTGGATGTGGCTGTGGCTTTTTTGACCACAGAAAAAACAAAAGCAAAAAACATCTACCAGTATGGCTCCACTGAAACTCCCAAATAACAGAGCTTTATGTGATTTGATACAATTGGTAATATCCCTGAGATCAATTAGATATTGACTGAAATTAAAATGAGAACCTCGGTACTCACTTATCCAGTGATCCAAACCAAATAATGCATTCATAGATGGTGAAAGAGAGCAGTGGTGTTTCCTAAAAAGGAAAGAAAAAGAAAAAACTTTTACCATATCTTAGATGTCAGGGGTTTTTTTCCGGACATTTTAAAAGACTTTTCCAAATGCTTCTTTATTTATTTATATTTATTTTTATTTGATACCAGGGATCACACTCAGGACGTTGCACTTGCCAGG
>NW_004524881.1:1060117-1063283 GCF_000260255.1 Octodon degus
CTGTACAAGATGCGGACTTGTGATCCTATTTACAAACACCATTAGAACAAATCATTCTATTCATTAAGAGAATGCAACTATATATCTATCCCAACAATTTGAATACACAGATACAAAATGGACATTCATCTGTATACCCCATTTTTTCTAAGTTCCGTTATTGAATATTATAGGTGTGTAAACAAGATGAAGCTTTATTGGCTTGCTTTTATTTTATTTTTTCTTTTCTCTCTCTTTCTTTCCTTCCTTCTTTCTTTTGTTTATCCTTTCATTTTGGTCTCAGATTTTACCATCAGGTTTGATGTTTTTTGTTGTTTTTTTTTTTTAATTTTATTTATTTATTTATTTATTTAGTGTGTGTGTGTGGCCAGCTCAGCCCACCTGGGGGCAGGGCTGACTGGCATGTGGTGTTGGGGGATTGAACCGCGGTCCTTGCACTTTGCTCAGCTTAGTTTGTTCTAAGTAGGTGCTTTAGACCACTGAGCCATCTCACCAGCCCCAGGTTTGATGTTATGAAGTAGGCCATCCAGAGTTTGCTAAAAAGTAAAATTAAACCTAAAAAGAACCCTTAAGTTTTTACAACAGAAATTCGATTTGCTGAAAAATAGAAATGGTTTATATCAAACTGAGTATGGTGGCTCACTCCTATAATTCCGGCATTTGAGAGGCAGGGGAAGGAGGATCATTGTGAGTTTGAGTCCAGCCTGGGCTACATAAGGGAGTTCAAGGCCAGGCTGCACTACATAGTATGCCTGTCTCAAAACTAAAACAAAACAGAAATATTTTGCTTTAGCCATCTGATTAACTTAAATTGTTTCTGTTAAAAATTTATAGCTTGTCTTAATATAAAAAAATTATAGCTCGGGGGCTGGGGAGATGGCTCAGTGGAATAAGTGCTTCCCTGGCAAGCACAAGGGCCTGAGTTCAATCCCTGGTTCCGAAAAAAAAAAAAAATTATAGCTCAAAAGACAGATAGAAACACAAAACTTTGGCTGTATTGATACTGTTCTTGTATTAGAATCAAGAGGAATAAGAGAGGTGATCTACATTACTCAAAGTATACACATACAAAGAAAATTGAGGCCACAAGGTTACCTGACAGAACTAGGACCAGAACCTGAGGCATTTGGCTCTTAGCCTTGTCTCTCGCACCCTGCCTTCCTCCCCGCACCCAACCACTGTGAAACAGGAGTCTGGTTCTCCCGTAGGTGCTCTGGATGGCATTGCTAAGTGTGTGCTGTCTTAGTTTCTAATGATGGACTAAAAAGACTGTGTTTTCTGATATTGTTTATTAATCTCACTCTGGAAATTACTTATGCTACAGTGGTTAAATTTTTAAACGAGGTGAACTTTGCTCATTTTTGTTTTACTTTATGTGCCCCAAAAGGAGAAAAGGAATGGAAGTTTTTGTTTTGTGGTACAGATAATTAAATTGCGACCTCCTTCATGCTTAGCAGACACTGTACTTCTGGGCTACATTCCCAGCCCCAAAGTCCATTTGTATAGGGTTTTTAGAATCTAAGAACATATTTTAATCAGTAATTTAATATTTTATACATGATTAATTCTTTATGTTTTTTGTTTGTTTGTTTGTTGCTGTTGTTTGCAGAACCGGAGATTGAACTCAGGCCTTTGTGCTTGCCAGACAAGCACTGATTCTATTGAGCTATCTCCCTGGCCCATGCATGATTAATTCTTTGAAATACTTTTTTTTTTTTTTTTTTTTTTTTTTTTTTTTTTTTTTTTTTTTTTTTTTGGTATTTTAGGACAGGGTCTACAGGGTCTACAAGGTCTCACTGCATAGATCAGACTCTTAGTGATCCTTCTGTTTGCAGCCTCCCAAGGGAAAACCACTGAAGTAGCAGTTGAGCTGATATGAATAGCCATGAAAAATGCTATAAAGAAAATCCTTTTAGGGCTGGGGATATAGCTCAGTGGCAGAAGCACCTGCCTGGCAAGTGCAAGGTCCTGAGTTTGATCCCTAGGACATTATCCAAATTAAGCTTTATTCTTGACATAGAAGATTTGGGAGCCTACTCTCTACTGAACAGAAACCTTAGAAGTAAGAAGAAATATGTAGCACTTGAGCATATACAAAAGATTTCATTCCTGGAGAGTGGATGATAGAATAGTATTGTGGATATCACAATTCAACATAAAGTGTCACTTTATAGTAGTGAATACCACATGCTATCATTATTTTAATATTTCTTTATCTGAATTATGATAATGTGTGGGTTAGCTAAAATCCAAACCTGAAGCCTTCCAGAGATCTCAGCTGGTGCTATGCCAGTAGAGACTCAATTGGCAGTGAAGCAGCCTTTGTCCTTTGCTGGCTGAGGACTTAGGAAAGGAAAGGTTCTGTGTCCCTTTGTGTGATATCACTGGTGTAGAAGAGAATTCTCTTCCCATTCAAATAAATTCCTAATAGCTGCCTTGTCAGTGAGAGAAAAGTATGCTTTCAACAGTCCTTCAAAATTGGTACTCTTGGGCTGGGGCTATAGCTCAGCGACATACTGCCTACTTGGCAAGCACACGGTCTCAAGTTCGATTCCTGCTACAAAAAAAATTAGTACTCTCATTCCCATTTTATAATTAAAGAAAATGAAGTTTGGAATAGTTAAATGAAATTGTCCAACAATATATACATTGTCTATATATACTAACTTATCCTTTCAAAATGTAGTGGCTAATGTAACTATTGTTATTCTTTTGTATAAAATGCCTTTTGTTCTCTAACTTCTGATATTCTTTTTTTTAGTTATGCAACAGATGTTTTATTTTTTTATAATTTTTTAACCTCTGATATTCTAAAACAAAATAGCTCTAATATAATCCACTTTGTGTGGGCTCTGCACATGTTATTTATGCCACAATAGCTTCCTAAAGACCAAGTTAA
Organism: Octodon degus; assembly: GCF_000260255.1. Classification (NCBI taxonomy): domain Eukaryota; kingdom Metazoa; phylum Chordata; class Mammalia; order Rodentia; family Octodontidae; genus Octodon; species Octodon degus. The sequence goes on from NW_004524881.1 coordinate 1,063,017, forward strand.
ACATTCTCATTCTTGATCTGAGTGTCCATCCTGTGCATATATTCATAGTCTATGAAGCAAAAAAGACTATAAACATATAATTTGTAATTTTTTGAATTGTTCTGGATTTATCTATAATTGTTATATGTAGTTAATAAGACTTTTTTGAGGGGCTGGTGAGATGGCTCAGTGATCTAAAGCACCTACTTAGAACAAGCTTAGCAAAGCACAGGGACCGCGGTTCAATCCCCAGCACCACATGCCAGCCAGCCCCGCCCCCTGGTGGGC
>NW_004524881.1:1063578-1072455 GCF_000260255.1 Octodon degus
TTACAGTCTCCGTGCACCCCAGGGTCAGGGCTGGCATGGCAGGCTGGGGATCAAACCTCTGACCCCTGTGACTGCCTAAGCAGGTGCTTTAATGCGCTGAGCTATAATCCGCTGAGCTATCTGGCCGGCCTCTACAGAATACATCTTGAAGATAAATGTTAACTAGCATAAACATTAGAGAGAGATGTGCTACAGACAGTGCTCGAATCCAGCTACTAATTTTTTTTTTTTTTCTGATTTCCCTGGCTAAATACTGCTAAGTTTAGAATATTTTGCAAAATATATGAAAATATTTTTTAGTTATTGCCTTCCACATAATACTATTTCCCAAAGACTTTGTTTTCTGTGATCCACAGACATAGACTCTTTTCAACTTGTGCTTTTCTTTTAGATAGAAGAACTGGAGAAGCAGTTAGTCTTGGCCAACTCAGAGCTCACTGAAGCACTCATAGAAGGACCAGTTCAGTGAGGAATCTGGAAATTTGGACGACCAGCTTCAAAAACTATTGGTGAGGTTATAACCTACAATATGAATGAGATTTGTGAAGTTTTTCTTCAGAACATTTTACAAACTAGTTTTCTTCATAAAATTACAAATTTTATAAAGCATTCATGTATATATACAACAGAATATTATAGACACAGTTCATGTGCCACATATTAAATATAGTACTGTGTACTTCTTTTTCTTAAGTACGATTATTATGGTATAAGGAAAGGGGATCTTCAGGCAGTCACAGGGGATCTTCAAGCAACCTTTTTTATTTGTTTTTTTTGTGTGTGTTTTGAGATGGGGCTCACAATGTAAGCCAGGCTAACCTTGAACTCACCACGTAGCCCAAACTGACCTTGAGGCAATTCTCTTGCCTCAGCCTCCTGAGTGCTGGTATTATAGATGTGTGCCACCACGCCCAGCTACCATTTCTGAAGCAGGATAACAAATTACTATTGTCATTCCTTTAAGCTTTTAAACATTTGTTTATTATAGGAATGCACTTGGCAAGCAAGACAATGTCTTTGTTCAGAAATTCAAGACTTAAAAAGCAGGATAACTTCTTAAATCCAAGGCATTTTCCTTTTCATTGTGTATTATTCAAGGTCTAGTCCCATGAAATTGACTTGAAATGCTAAAATTTTCAAGTAAGAAAAATATGAACTTATTTTTCTAGAAACTCATCACACCTCATCATGCCTTTCTTGTTCTAGGCAGATCTACACAAGAGGGAGAAAGAGCTGAATCTGGAGAAGGAGCAGAACAAGCGACTGTGGGACCGCGACACAGGCAATAGCATCACCATTGACCACCTGCGGCGCGAGCTGGACGACCGGAACATGGAAGTGCAGCGCTTGGAGGCCCTGCTCAAGGCCATGAAGAGCGAGTGCCAGGGCCAGATGGAGCGGCAGGTAACACACTTGGATGTCCACTGGTTGGAACTTTATTTATTTATTAATTTTGAAGTGGGGTCTTAGTCCATGCTGATCTCAAACTAATGAGCACAGAGGCTCTTTCCACCTTGGTCTCCCTGGTAGCTGAGGCTTCAGGCATCCTACTACACCTCAAACTTTCTTGTGTTTGGGTTTTATTGTCAGATAGCTCTACAGTAGAGCTGTGGGCCTGTGAACAATTTCTAAAAAGTTGATTTCTTTTTTTTTTTTTTTTTTCTTTGAATTTAGGACAGGGTGGACAGGGTCTCACTACATAGATCAGACTCGTAGTGATTCTACTGTTTTCAGCCTCCCTAGCCCTGGGATTATAGGCATGTGCCTCCACGCCCAGTCTCCACCATTGTCTCAGCGTACACCAGAGACAGGGCTGGCATGTCACACAGGGGATCAAACCCTGCTGCTGCGCTCTGCTGTGCTCTGCCGAAGCAGGTGCTAAAAGTTTATTTCTATTTCCCTATTTTTGACTGCTTACTAAATGAAACACTTTAGATATTGTATCAACTTGTATATTATTGAAAAACTAAAAATCTAATCCAGATACTTTTTCATTTTCTCATAGAAATGGATAACTTACAAATTCCTTATTTCTAGCGCAAAAACCCCAGAAAACTGTTGGGAAGTCCAAGGATCACAACAGTTGGAGGTTTACAACAGATATATTTCAGTTGGGGATTTCTTCCTAAAGTGGTAGCCCCTTATCCCAACTCTACCCTGAGTAACAGGCTGCTGAGTATATACCATTGGTGCAAAAGCAGCAAAATGTGGGTAGCTTTCTTCCCTTGCATTCCTGCAGTGCTGTAAGAACACAGTTCTAATGCTGGTGACAGCCACAGAGGCATACAGACTAATGGGATCCAAGTAAAAGATTCACTCTTAGTTTAGATGCAGGCCAAGGTATTTTCCTATTCTGTGGCCTAACTTGGGCAGGATGAAAGACACTGAACAAGTAAGTGTAAGCTAGAATCTTACCCTTCCCAAACCAACACTAGAAGATGTAAATGTGGGTAAAAGCCCTTACTCCTTTTCCCTCACAAGCAGGATTAAAAAAGGAAACAGAGGGGGAAAAAGAAGTAAGAGCAGATCTTATTCCTCTCTCTTTGACCACTACTACTTTTTTGTAATCTAAAGTAATAATAGAAATGACCACAGAGGGTGCTTCCCAGGTTTCCTACCCTGAAAATTATGGTGGAAAAGCATCATTATTTCACTAAACTCTCACTGTGGTGTGAAGTACACAGGGGTCTACACCAGCTGGCAGTCTGAGATGTGATAGCAAAGTGATTCATGTTAGTGTACCCACACTTCATCCAATCTGGGTTTTCACAGCTCGCGGTTAACTTGCCCAAGGCCCTGGCCTGTACTGTCCTCCCAGATCCAGGAGGCTGTCTCTCTCATCTCCCATCAGATGGCAGCAATCCAGGGGAAGAACGAGAGTCTGGAGAAAGTGTCCTCCCTAACAGCGCAGCTTGAGTCCACCAAGGAGATGCTGCGCAAAGTGGTGGAGGAGCTGACGGCCAAGAAGATGACCCTGGAGAGCTCAGAGAGGACAGTGTCAGACCTGACGGCTTCCCTGCAAGAGAAAGAGCATGCCATCGAGGCCACCAATGCAGAGATCACCAAGCTCCGCTCCCGAGTGGACCTGAAGTTGCAGGAGCTGCAACACCTGAAGACCGAAGGGGAGCACCTGCGTCATGCCCAGACCGAGTGTGAGGCCTTGCGGCTGCAGATGGCAGAAAAGGACAAAGTGATTGAGATTCTGCGCCAGCAGATTGAAAACATGACACAGCTGGTGGGCCAGCATGGACGCACAGCCGGGGCCATGCAGGTAGAAAAGGCCCAGCTGGAGAAAGAGATAAATGACAGGAGGCTGGAGCTGCAGGAGTTTAAGGTCTGTATAGTTGTGTTGGGTTAGCATCTGAAATTTCTTTTCTCTCATAAACAAATGTGACCTTATTTTGGTGAAAAGGAGATTTGGTTTGTCTGAAATGGGAAGTGTTTGTACCTGTGTAAATATGTGTGGGTTTTTTTTTTTTGGAACCAGGGATTGAACTCAGGCCCTTGCACTTGCCAGGCAAGCGCTTATCCTACTGAGCCATCTCCCTGGCCCCTGTGTGGGTTTTTAAAAATGTACTTAGTATAAGGTCTACAGGGTCTCACTACACAGATCGGACTTATAGTGAGCCTCCTGTTTTTCAGCCCCCCAAACTCTAGGATTACAGGCGCATGCCACCACACCCAGTCTCAACTGCCTGCGGGGCCTGCACTGCACACCAGGGATCAGGCCCCCAATCCTTGCATCTGCCTAAGCGGTGTTTTAATCTGCTGAGCTATCTGGCTGGCCCTCTGTGTGGTTTTCTGAGAAAGGATCCATGCTTTTATCAGATTCTAAATGGAGAGGCCCAAAATTCTACTGTTTAAGGTTTTATTGATAGTTTTTAAATAGCCAAATTCTGGGCTGGAGAGATGGCTCAGTGGTCTAAAGCACCTACTTGGAATAAGCTTGGCAAAGCACAGGGACCACGGTTCAATCCCCAGCACCACATGCCAGCCAGCCCCGCCCCCTGGTGGGCTGAGCTGGCCACACACACACACACACACACACACACCCCCCACTCTCTCTCTCTCTCTCTCTCTCTCTCTCTCTCTCTCTCTCTCAAATAAATAAAAATAAAAAAAAATTAAAAAAAAATAAATAGCCAAATTCTCCATGAAAAGTATATATAAAAGCTTGTCAATGGCCAGCCCTATAGACTTTATTTTTCATTTATTTATTTATTTATAACTTTATTTATTTATTTATTTATTTAGTGTGTGTGTGGCCAGTTCAGCCCACCAGGGGGTGGGGCTGGCAGGCATGTGGTGCTGGGGATTGAACCAAGGTCTCTGTGCTTTTACTTAGCTTAGCTTGTTCTAAGTAGGTGCTTTAGACCACTGAGCCATCTCACCAGCCCCATAGACTTTAGAGTAGGTTTGTATGCAGGGCAGAACCTATCAGGGGAGAAAGAATATTCATTCTGCCTTCTTACCAAGGAAGATGTGTTGCTAATGTTCTTAAGGCAACAAATGCTAGAATCCTCCTGAGTCTTACACTCTAAGATTAAATCAGTTCAGTCATTACAAAAACCTTCAGAGAGGCACTCTTGTTACCCCACTTTGCAGACAAGGAAACTGAGCGCAGCAATGTGCAGTAACTTGCCTGAGAGCAGCACTGCCTTGGGAGTGCATCCAGGGCAGTACTTATAGACTTCTCAAAAGCTATGAGATGTGTTTAAATTTATTTTTTATTAATTTTATTGAGAAACAAATAGCAATGACACAGTTTCAAAACCAATTAGTAGCACAGTTTCAATAATTATTACATTGCATGTTGTTGTCTTCATAGTAATTATTCATAGTACAAGATGCAGACATGATATCCTGTCCAAACACTATTACTACAAATCTTTCTTCTCATTGAATTATGAGAAAGTGGCTGTATATCTATCCTAACTACTTTGTATATACAGATACAAAATGGTCCTTCATTTATATCCCCTTTTTTATTTAGTTTTGTCAGATATGGGTATTCCATTGCCATTTAAATATTGTAGGTGCATGAATTCAGCAAAATAATCCAATATAGTCCAGTAGTCCATAATAGAAGTGGGTTATCCATAGAATTGGCAATGTCAGAAGTTGTTGACTTGAGCCTTTTACAGCTCAGCATATTAATATGGCTTTACTTTTTATACCTTCATTTTATACTTTTCTGCTGGATGGTTAAGACCAAGATAAAATAAATATTATGTTAAAAGACACATTACCATTAATCCCCATTAAAATACTCCACCTCATTTTGAACACATATCCCATTGTTCTTGCCATTTTCTGAAGCAGTTCTGGAAGTTCTCTTTCACAAGTTTTGTTTACAAGCTCTAATAAAAAAAAATATGATGGGGCTGGTGAGATGGCTCAGTGGTCTAAAGCACCTACTTAGAACAAGCTTAACAAAAGCAAAGGGACCACGGTTCAATCCCCCAGCACCACATGCCAGCCAGCCCTGCCCCCTGGTGGGCTGAGCTGGCCACACACACACACACACACACACACACACACACACATAAATAAATAAAATTAAAAAAAAATATGATGAACACTGTTGGCAAGTTGCATCCAGTGGAAAGGCAGGCTCATGAAAACATTATGATCTGTCCTCATCTACCTGATTCATTGTATCTGGCACTATATGAGTTCTGCTCTTCTCCAAAGTCAAAAAGACCATTAAAGGCAAGTTTTGAGTTGACTCAGGACATGGAGGCAGCCACAACAACACAACTAAAAACACATAAAAGAAGATTTCCAGGGCTGGTGAGATGGCTCAGTGGTCTAGAGCACCTACTTGGAACAAGCTTGGCAAAGCACAGGGACTGCGGTTGGATCCCCATCACCACATGCCAGCCGGCCCCGCCCCCTGGTGGGCTGAGCTGGCCACACACACACACACACACAAATAATAATAATAATAAATAAATGTTTAAAAAAAAAAAAGAAGACTTCCAGCGTGCCTCAGAAAGTGGCAGGAGTGACGGGATAAGTGTATTTGAAGAGAGGCAGAATATTTTGAGGGAGAATATGGCAGTGCATCTTTTCTATAGTTCATATTTTTCAAGTTTAAATACTCATTTTCATTTTTAATAATATTGCATTAAGTTAAATACCTGGGTTTTAATGTCCCAACCATTTTCTCTAGTCTGGTGGGAACCAAAATCCTGGAAAGTATGATTTTCTTTGTCCCCGTAAGGTAAGGGACTGTAGAGCAGCACATGAGCCTGTAGTGACTGCAGTTCATCAAAGCTGGCTCTTCCCTTAGACAAGGAAGGACTGAATGCCTATCAGCTGGTCCAAGAGGTAGAACAGGAACAGTTATGTACCCAGGATGTGTGGTGGTGCCTCAGGCTACCCCAGGGAAAGCCTTCCCCACTCACCCCGTGGGGCCATCTGGGTTTCCTGTGACACTGGAAACAGCTTGGCAGAGGTCAGACAGCCCTATTTGGGGCATGCACTATGCAGGCCCATCACAGGTGGGCAGTGAGACCAGCCTATAGTGCCCCACTCATCCTTTTTAAATAGCTAAATTGCCACATGTTTACATTTCAAATGCAGCACTGGCTTCTACATGCATGCTACCATTATAACAGGTAAAATAGCAAGTACTGTATTATATGTAAGCCAGGATCCAACCTCCTAGAAGACCAGATGCTCAGTGTAAATATAAAGTAGGGGCTCAGTACAAGTTTTTGAATAAATGAATGAATGAATATAGAATAAAAATAATGAAAGGCTGTGACAAATGATACAGTGAATTGACATCTAAATTTAAAAGCAAGATGAAGCCGGATGTGGTGGCACATGCCAACAATCTCAACACTTGGAATCTGGAGGAATACTGTGAGTTTGAGGCCACCTTGGACTACATAAACAAGTTCAAGGTCAGCCTATACTGTATTGGGAGACCCTGACTCTAAGTACGTAAGTAAGTAAGTAAATAAATAAATAAATAGGAAAAAAAGCAGAATACTCCTTTCCCTCCCAGTTGTTATCAGTGTCTTATAATGAAATTTGATGTCCTGAGAAATAATGAAAAATACTAAATACATTAGTACCATAAGAGTACTAGTGGTATCAATTGGAATTTGTACATGTCCATACTTTTTACTTCTTCCTCTATCGCTGCCTTATGTTTAGATTTTAAAAGATAAGAAAGATGCCAAGATTCGGGAGCTTGAGGCCAGAGTGAGTGACCTAGAATTGGAAAAAGTGAAACTGGTGAACGCAGGGTCTGAGCGGCTCCGGGCCGTGAGGGACATCAAACAGGAGAGGGATCAGTTACTAAATGAGGTGAAGAACAGCAGGAGCGAGCTGAACAACCTTTCAGGTATGTTGTGTCAGTTCCAGTTCCAGCCCTACTACAGTATAGGAGTCCTGCCAGAGAAGCCAACATGATTCCAAAAGAAGGGTGTCTCTGCTGACACTGCAAATAGAGATGGAGATGCTGCTCCTGACAGGATCCTGTTCTGAGCTTCCAAGGCAAGGGTGAGAGAGCCAGATGCCAGAAAGGCAGATGTTCAGCACAAATCATATTGTTTGCACAGTTTTGTTTCTATGGAATGGAAACCTTAAGTCCCTTGAGTCAGTTTGATTAGAGGTTTAATAATGAAGTGACATATGTAGAACTTATGTAAATTTTTTGAGGGGAAAATTCTAAAACCTTACATTAAATAGTGGGACTACTAGCTCATGATTGATGTGGTCTAGTATCACATATTTCATCTACACACAGTCAGTAACTGCCCCAGACACTAATCAGTTCTAGAAAGACCTCAGTGACAAGTCTAATGGAGAGTCAAATCCATGTAGAAAAAAAAAAATCCATGTAGAAAAAAAAAAATCCATGTAGAGAGAGGAGCCTGGGTTTCACAGTGCATTGGATGTGTGCTGCATGCAGAACTAGTAGTGACACAGAGAGCACTAGCCTCCTAAAGGAAGTGATCTGGGCTGGCCTTGAAAAAAGGGAAGGAGTTTGGCCGGTGAATGAGGTGGAAGAACATTGCAAGCGGAGGCAACATCATGGGCAAAGGTGTAGAGGCATGAAAAGTGCAATATGAACTCAGAAGTGTTAGTTGAAGCAGAAACTCAAAGGAATGAGGTAGAGCCAAAGGTATGGAGCTAGTGAGGGTGCCAAGTACTGTAGAAGACTGTTGCAGCAGATAAATGAAAATGAAGAAAAGAAATGCTAAAGAGACAGAGATCCAGCTAGAGAACTTCATAATAGTTCCAGGAAATCCGATGAAAAAAGGCGGTGACAATAAAAATAGAAAAGAATTAAGAATATTTTTAGATGTTGGATCACTTTGTGGTATTGGGAAAACATTACTAGCAACAGATAAGGAGGAACCTAGGGAAGGGGCAGGCTTGGGGGCTACAGTGTGAAACATAAGTGCATTGGGCACAAACAACTATGTGGAGATATCAGGGTAGGTAGAGCTATCTTTTTTTTTTTTTTTTTTTTTTCAGTACCAGGATTGAACTCAGAACCTTGCACTTTCCAGGCAGGTGCTTATGTGTTTTCTTTGTATATAAACCTGTACTGCACTTACACAGATAAATATAGATGAATGAACATGCTATGCCACCCCCGGGCACCAAGATGGCCATTGAAACCAGGTGTAGTGGTGCACCCCTGTAATCCCAGCTGAAATGTCTCCTTATCTCTATCTCTGTCTATCTGTCTGTCTGTCTATCTATCTATCTATCTATCTATCTATCTATCATTTTTTGTGGTGCTGAGGATCAAAGTCTGGGGAGGCTAAGACAGGAGAATCACTGCAGGTCTGAGCTGTGTAAGACCCTGTACCAAACAGATACAAGATTTTTTTTTTAAATTTAAAATAT
>NW_004524881.1:1072555-1108307 GCF_000260255.1 Octodon degus
TTGCTAAAATACAGATAAAATGACAGGACAGGATTGGGAGTATAGCTCAGTGGTAAAGCACTTACCAAGCATGTGCAGGCCCTGAGTTCACTCCCCAGCATCTTAAAAAAAAGTATGACACTCAATTAAAAAAATAAAAATAAGCCAGTCATCATGGCATATGCTTGTGATATTAGCATTAGGGGAGGAGGCAGAGGCAGGAGGAGAACAATTTCAATTCCTACCTAGGCAATTTAGTAAGACCTTGTCTCAAAATGTAAAAAAGAAATTTTAAAGGACTGGAAATGTATCTCAGAGATAGAGCACCCCTGAGTTTGATCTCCAGTGCCACAAAAAATGATAGACAGACAGACAGACATAGAGATAAGGAAGCATGATAGTCTTGGGTTACTTTATTCTAGTGTGATGGAGATTCATGTACCTGCAGATGGTGAAATCTGTTATGGTGGATAGATGCATCCAAGAAGAAGGTTTAGGATGAAAGAGAAGGGAGATCATTGCAGTGGTTGGGGACCAGCAATAAATGATGAATGAGATCAGGAAGATGATCCACTCAGGCAGATGAGAGAGTCCTGCAGACCCCTGGAAATGTTTATGTCCATCTCATTATGTAATAAATGGAGTCATAGCCAAATGAGTTTTCTTCCAGCCTCTAGCATTCTGTGATTGTTACTCACAAAATATTTCATATCAGAGATAGAAAAAAGATAGAAAAAAGTAACCATCAAATTATTTTACGTAGAGGATTATGAAGTTTTAAAAAGGAATTTTCGAAACAAGAGTGAAGAAATGGAAACTACTACAAATAAGCTGAAAATGCAATTAAAATCTGCACAGTCTGAACTAGAACAAACAAGGAATACCCTAAAGTCAATGGAAGGATCTGATGGTCATGGTATGCTGTTTCCTTTCTCTTCTGTTTTTAACTTCATTGGCCCTGATTTATTAAAATACAGAATGTACTGCCTTTTACAGTGCCAGCTGCTGGGAGCAGTGCACTGCGTAGACACTGGTGGTGCTTGTCAGGTAGCAGTAGTTCTACTTTGTTTTTAAGGAAAATGTTTAATTTAAACCCTAATGTATATAAAATCCATGAAGTATCTGAATCTTTATTTTCTTCTGTGGCTATTTCAATACTTTTAACAAATTCCAGCATATGTAAAAGTCAACCAATTTTTTTAAGACCAGGAAGAATTTACTGAGAGAAGCTTCTGTCTGAGAGGGACAGAATGGGGCCCAGAAAGTGGGTTTCCCCCAACCAATTATTTTTAAGGTATAAATACAAGTCTTTGATAATCTCCATCCAGCCTCCTGTTTTTCTCATATGCATTATCTACATTAACTATAGGTTTATGGCAAACTAGCAGTTCCTGGCTTTTTTTACTGTGACAAAAGTAGGAAAGAGCCCTGGTAATGGAACTACAGTATAAGGTGTACCTTGTCATCACCTGGATGTGTTCCTTCTTTCTCTTGCTGCCCACACTGGCCCAGATAAGCATTATTTTAATGATATTCATGATCTCACAGCCATAGAGAGATGTGGTGCTCTGACCATTCCGGTTGTCCCTGTCATTGTGGTATGACTATGTTAGCATGTTACTGGGCTGGGTCTGAGAGCTCCCTAAACCTGCCTCACCCTGCTGTGGCAGGCTCACTGACTTCTATCACACACAAAAAAAATAATTTTCAAGATGTGTCAGAAAGAGGCACAAGTAGTGTTTCTCAGGCAAAGGCAGAAATTATATGACACACCCTTAAGATGAGTGTAGCCTACAAGGAAATGAGGCCCATTATAGTTTGAGACTGGACACATTTATACTTTTTTCAAGGTAGTGAAAAGCTGGGGATAAAAGTGCCCATCCATCCCCCTTCTCCCTCAAAAGGGTGCCAGCCCATTTGCAGGCACAGATTTTTTTTTTAATAGGTGACTCAAACATTTTCTGACTTTGCTCAACTTGTTGTTTACTTTCTAAATTGGACCAATTTATGGGCTTCTAGTGATGGGTTTAGTAGAGGTGTATAAATCTGGCCAAGGTCTGTTGACAGCGGGGCTGTCCTTATCACAGAGGCAGGATCCTATTCCTTACTTCCTTAATTGAGCCCATTTGGTCTTTGGCTGGTGCATCTGGTAGGAAAGAGGTATACATCTAGCCCGGGAATGTTAGCATGGGGCTGTCTTGTGTGACCAGATAAATCCTGGAAGCTATAGTTTTCTTAAAACTACATTTTTTAGTTATGATTTCCTTGTTTCCTTAAGAATATTTACCAAATTAAAGTATATGGTTTTCAGAGCTGAGGTGTAGATTAATGGTTGAGCACTTGCATAACATTCACAAAGCCCCAGTTTCAATCCTCAGCACTCAAAACAAGGAAAAAAAAAGACTGAAGTAAATATTTTATATTTCTTGGCATTTTTAGTGTTAAATGACTCCTACGTGTTTTGGTAGAACATGCACTAAAATTTGAATGATCACTGTAGTCCCAGTGCAAGAGGGATGCACACATTCTAAACTGCTCATACTTTGTATTGGGCTTGGTAGTTGGGTTTTGTTAGTTAACACAGACAAAATGATGGCATTTAGGGAGCTTGCCTAAAAGGTCCATTCTAGTTTCAGTTCTGTACCCCCATCTCCAGGGAGCATTCCTGTCTCAATACCCTCATGCATCTCCATGGCCACAGAGTCCCCACTACAACTATCAAGTTACCTATAATCCCTGTATTTTGCAGTCCAACACTTATTTTCAGTGATTAAACTCAGTTTAAATATCCCATAATCCCAGAACCATGGGAGGTTTCACCAGGGGGGATCAAAAGTCCAAGCTCAGCGCAGACAACTTAGTGACTTAGGGAGACCCTGGCCGAAAATAAAAAATTAGGAAGCACTGGAGTTGTAGTCACTACAATGGCCCTGGGCTCAATCCCTAGTGCTGCTCCCTCCACAATTCATCTTAAACTAAAAAGATTTGTGTGAGATAATTAGGGCCAGCCACGATCCACTTACTCAGACCAGAATTCTTCCAAGTGGTGAGTAAATGTTGGACTTTGGATTTATTAATAAATCTATGTATGGTGCCTTTATTAACCTTATTTTTGGTTGGTTTTTTTTTTTAACAGATTGAATATAAAAACTATGCTTTACTAATGAGAAGTCAGACCTTTCATTCTCTCTGATAGTTTTTTGTTTGGGTATTTAAAATTTTGTTTTATTTATTTATTTATTTATTTATTTATTTTTTGGCAGAACCGGGGATTGAACTCAGGCCCTTGCATTTGCCAGGGAAGCCCTTATTCCACTGAGCGATCTCCCCAGACCCCTTGTTTTATATTCTTGAGACAGAGTCTTGTGTGCTTTAGGGTGACTTTGAACTCACAGTGATCCTCCTGCCTTAGCCTCCCAAAGGCTAAGATAATAGGCTTCCACCACCACACCTGGCTAGTAGTTTGTTTCTAATGAATGGTGCATTTTCTTTTTAATGTGTAAGCTATAACCAGACCCACTGCAAAGCTGTGGTATTTACAAACAAACCTCTTTCCTCAGCTGACATTAAAGAAAACCATAGGATCTTCGGAGTGAATTCCTAGGCAAAGATAAGCTTCATATGTCATTTGCAGTGGCCTGTGTTGTCATGAGTCTTCTGTGCCTTGTACCCATACAGAACCTTCTCATCCTGTCACTATTTTCCAAAAGGAGTGCTCATGCTTCTGGTGGCAGTTCAGCCACTGAGACTGAAGAGGGTTGTAAGCATGTGACACTAACTGTGAGAGTGAAAATGAAATGTTTGTGGTGTCACTGGAATCTTTAAAAGGATCACCAATAGTAGGTCTCATGGTATTTTAAATAGCAGTTTCTGAGAAAAGCATTTTAGCAATACTAAATATTTATATTCCTTATATCCCTAGCTATTTTTATATATCCATGTCCTATACATATGAATTTGGTCAGCATTATTGTTACCATTGGAAATATGGCAACTTACAATGGTCAATAAAATTAATTCTCATAGCAAAAATCCCCACAAGGCATAAATATTTCCAACTCAGAAGCTCTGAGTCATTGCTAAAAATTGTTATATTCCAATATTGTGAATCCAGAAGGCTTTTGTCTCTTGAAAATACCCAAGTGCACTGAAGAATCTTACTTGTTATCTTCCTATAAATGATAGTAGCAAAGCACAGGACAAATCTTAGTGCTTTATAAATGTTAAAAACTTTAACATTTTAAACTTTATAAATGTTAAAAACTAAAGCACAGTTAGGCATGGAGGCCCATGCCTATAATCCCAGCACTTGGAAGATTGAGGTGGGAGGATCACTGAGGGTTTGAGGCTAGCTGGTCTACATAGGGACTCAAGGTCAACCTGGACTACATAGTGAGACACTGTCTCAAAATACATACTTACACACATACATACACATATACATACATACATACATGCATGCATACTAACTAACTAAAGCATAGTGGTTTTTTTTCTCCCCCCACCCCAGCTATGAAAGTTGCAATGGGTATGCAAAAGCAAATCACAGCCAAAAGAGGTCAGATAGATGCCCTTCAGAGCAAGATCCAGTTTTTGGAAGAGGCCATGACAAATGCAAATAAGGTAGGCCCCCTGTCCCACATTGGGGAATACCAGAATGTTTGCTTATTAATATACCACAGGACAGAAGAGGACACAGCAGAAAAACAGAGGGTAGGCGGGGAAAGGAAAGCTCATTTAGAGAACAAGGCAGAGTTCCTGGAGGAAGACTACAGCAGGACAGCTAGAGTTTTAACTTCAGGAAATGGTCAAAGGGCATGCCTGATAGAGGAGGATGGAATAATTATAAATGATGTGTATCCAGTCATGCAGTTCTGTTACACTGTGACATGTGTGTTTCTCAAATCCACTGTGCTGTTTCAGTTAAAACTACAGAGTTTGTGGAAGCAACACAAGACTCACACAAATTTTATCTGGGACAGAGAAAAGGAGAAGCCTAGTTGAAGTTGTCGCACAGCCTTATACATGTGAAATACTTAAGACATATTATCATAGGTGCAAAACTTTATCTTGAAAACAATCAAAAGTGTGCTGTGAAAATATCCATGAAGGGCTGGTAAGATAGCTCAGCAGTCTAAAGCACTTGCTTAGGCAAGCTTAGGCCAGTGCAGGGACTATGGTTCGGATCCCTGGCACCACATGCTGCATCAGCCCTACCCCTATGAGCAGACTGAGCTGGCCACACACAAAAAAAGAAAGAAAGAAAGAAAGAAAGAAAGAAAGAAAGAAAGAAAGAAAGAAAGAAAGAAAGAAAGAAAGAAAGAAAGAAAGAAAGAAAGGAAGGAAAGAGAAAAAAGAAAGGAAAAGAAAATATCCATGAAGAATTATACCTTGTATATTACTATGAAGAGTGAAAGGAAGGTTTTCTAGAACACTAGATATGATAGATACGGCTCATAACTTGAGCTAAACTGAGGCATGTGACAGGGAAGTGTGTAAAGTGTGTGCATGTATGTAGGCTTTTCATGTACACCTATGTAGGTCTGTGTAGTCAGGCGCACTTTCTGCATTTAGTCTGTGTTCTCCTGAAGAAAATTGGTATTCTGATGGTGTATAGGGAGACGTGAAATTTGTGCTACACTCAGTGTTCTCTAACACCAATCACTTTGAATCAAAATAACATTTTCAAGATATCTACTAAAGAATTGACCATAATGAAGGTGAGAAAGGAGAAAATAGTAAGTGCAGCTAAAGTAATCATTACCCACGAGGTACTGCCAGAATATAGCTAAGTATTAACAAATGTTGTACATACGCACATTTGTGCAGTCATCATGTGAACCTGCTTGCTCCTCTTTTTCTCTTATTTCCTTTTCTCCTCCCTTCTTTTCCTTTTTTCTTGAACTTATTCTTTCTCTTCTAATTTGCCTTGGGAAACTAAAGCACTGCTTATCTTCCCTGCTGGTACTTAGGGCTATAAGTATGACCATATGTTTCCAACCATGTCTCAGTTACTTTTTCCTCACTGCTGGGACAAAATACCTGACACCCCAAATTAAGGAAGAAAAGGTTTATTTAGTTCACAGTTAGTGGAGGTTTCAGTCCATACTCAGCTGGCTCCAAGGCAGAGTGGCACCTCACAGAGGGCAGCAGTACATGGAAGCCAGGAAAACAGCTAAGAGCAAAGTGAGGGACAGCACCCAGGCTTCTAGCAAGCCTCTCTCCTCTCCTTACATTGTTAATGCAGATTACCTGCCCCAGGATGGGTGCAGCACCCACACCCACAATTACAGCTCTAGATCAAGAGTCAATCATAAACTCTAGAAGCTGCCCCCTGACTGCATGAGGCCTTGGGGGGAATAACTACACACAAACCATAGCAAACCAAGATGCCTGACTCCCTAAAAAGGAAAGTATTTAACATAATTCATGACATTCTCTCAAAAAAAATGAGGGGAGGAGGCCACTATAATTAGTCTGCCTTTCTTTCCAAACCACATTCTTTTTTTTTTTTTTCTTTCTTTTTTTTTTCTGTAGTTTAGGGAAGGGTCTACAGGGTGTTCAGGGGCTCACTACTAGATCAGACTCCTAGTGATTCTCCTGTTTACAGCCTCCCAACAGCTGGGATTACAGGTGTGCACTGCCACACCCAGTCTCAATTGATCAGCGTACCCCAGGAGTGTCTGGGGATCAAACTCCCGGCCCCTGCGCCTATGCAGGCACTTTAATCCACTGAGCTATTTGGTTGGCCCTTCCAAACCATATTCTGATGAGCCTAATCAGAGGAAAAATTGTTTGGTAGAAATGTGTATTCATTGGCAATACCTATCTTAATTCTTTTGAACTCTTTTCACCATGGAAAAATATGGCAGCTCAAAGAAATATAGACTCAAGAAACTGATGCTATATTTTACCTTTATCTGTTCCATAGTGCCTTTTTTACAGAAACAAATTCATTTTAGAAATTTTGTTTAATTCTTAAAACCATTTTATTAGTAAGTTTATTTTTACCATTGTCCTGTTAGGTGACTTGCAGGCAGGAACTCTGTCTCATTTGTTGTTATGTCACAGAATCTACAATGTATATTTTTAAAATTAATATCTTGGAAATAAACTAGAGGAATAACAGCAGGAAAGGAGGAAGTTAAATTACTACTATTCACAGACAGCATGATATTCTATATGGAAGATCCCAAAAACTTCACCAAAAGACTTGTAGATTTATTAAGCAAGTTCAGTAGCAATAGTTGTATAAAAAGTCAACACTCAAAAATCAATACCTTCCTGTACATGAATAACAAACTCACTGAGGGAAAAATTAGGGAAACAACACCTTTCACAATAGCATCCAAAAAAATGACATGCCTAGGAATCAATCTAATGCAGGAAGCAAAAGACATTGAAAACTATAAAAGTTTCAAATATATTAATTAGTTTTTAAATCTCTTATTTAAAATAAATTTCAGGGGCCAGGGAGATGGCTCAGTGGAATAAGCACCTCCCTGGCAAGTGCAAAGGCCTGAGTTCAACCCCTGGTACTGCCAAAAAAATAAAAATACAAGTAAAATAAATTTCAGTAAAATTTGGTACATGACTACTTAACTGCAATACCAATTTAGTAGTGCTTATTCAATGCCAAAATACTGTCTCTTTTATGTTATACATAGTTATTTTATATTTTGTAAAGTTCATCAAAAGATTTAACCTGAAAAGTAATTAACTACATATAGTGGCACATGCCAGTAATTCCAGCACTTTTGGATGTTGAGTCAGGAAAATTATAAGTTAGAGCCCAGTCTGGGCAAGTTACTGACTTAGCAAGAGCCTGTCTCAAAATTTAAAAAAACAAAAGATTGAAGATGTAGATTAGTCAGAAGGATTATTAAATCCACAGTTCAAAGTAATAGCAACCAAAACAAAACAAACAAAAAAACCTAATGATAGTACAAGTAGTGATGAAAATAGAGAATATATAATAACACATTTCTGGCAACCCCCAGCTTCTGCTCAGAGTAAATGGCATATGAGTTAAATGTTTCTAATGTAGGATCATTTAATAAAAGTTTTATTTTTCATGCCTCTCATTATCTATATCAGCAAATTATTTCTTTTTTTTTCTCTTTTATAATTATAGGAGAAACATTTTCTGAAAGAAGAGAAGAATAAACTCAGCCAGGAACTGAGCTCTGTTGCAACAGAAAAAAACAAGATGGCAGGGGAGCTGGACGTTCTGCGCTCTCAGGAACGCCGCTTGAAAGAAAAGGTTGCAAACATGGAAGTTGCTCTTGATAAGGTAGTTATTAACCACATAAGTCAGGTAATTATCATCCAAATAGTTATCAACTGGAGAGAATTTATATTAGTCACTTTTCTGTCACCAGAACAAAATATCCTACACCCACGGTTTAAAGGAGCAGAGATTCACCATTTTTGGCTCACAGTTTCACCCCATGGCTGGCTGGCTTCAGGCAGAGATGGCACAATGGACAGCATGGTGAAGGAAGGCTGCTCACCTCGTGGCAGCCAGGAAGCATAGAAGGGGGGAGCCAGGGACAAGAGGACCCCCACCCAGGTCACAACCCCAGTGACCCACCTCCACCCAGCCCCACTTCCAAACATGAGTCTTCAGGGGAGGCCTTTTAAACCTCAGCCTTAACAGCATTACTCGAATGAAAGCTCTGTGTAGGTAGGATTGAACCTGTCTACCTGTATCATGTCCCAGTCACCTCATACAAGGACGAACTCTGCCATCTAGAGGAGGCTCTTCTGTCTTTGAAACAGTCTTATTGCACACTGTTTAATAAGTTACCTTTTCTAGGTTAACAGTCATAGCAGCAGTGGCCCAAGTAAGTAAAAATGCCTCCGTGAGGCATTTATCACTGAAGAGTGATGTAGGCAGCAGGTCCCTTTTTAATGTCAGTAAAATAATAAATGTGTACTAATGTCTAGCCCCTGGTGGGGTCCAGAAAGTTCAGGTGAAAGACTGCAAATCCTTCGAATGTAGTGTATACCAGGGCTGGGAGGTTGGCTTCCTGGAAGAGATGGCAGCTCTACACTGAAGGTCTATTACACAAAAGCGCATAAAGAATGGAAGATAAAAAAATAACTAAAACTATTTAAAAAAGAATAGAGGATAAACCACTTGTGGTTGCTTGATTGTAGGCATCTTTGCAGTTTGCAGAATGTCAAGATATAATACAGCGTCAGGAGCAGGAATCTGTACGCCTGAAACTTCAGCACACTTTGGATGTAAAAGTAAGATTTTTCCCATCATAAATAGTAATTTAAGCAGAGATAATGCTTTTTTGCCTGATATACTTTTATATTTTCTTTATATACTTTACATATATTTAAATGTATTTGCAATATTACCTGATATTAGCAGTTATAAAATCCCTATAATCATTGTTACACACTCTTCCAGTAATTTTCATGTGATAATAAAATGAAGCACCGGACTTTATTCTCAGTTGATAATAAACAAATGAACAAATTTCACAAGTACCTACCCAGGGGTCACCTCATGGAAGTGTTTTCAGCACATATGTGTTAAGCAAGTGCAAAGGCTCAGAGAGCTGGGATGTTTGGCTTCTTTGAGGAGTAGCAAAACTGATGTAATCTATAAGAAGGATGTGTTTTTTAAAACTGCAGTGCCCTGAAATACGTATCTTTTTTCAATACTGTAAAGTTACAAACATGTTTGTTGTGGTTGTTATTGTGTTTGAATCAGGGTCTCACAGTATAGTTCAAACTGGCCCAGGCTGGCCTCAAGCTCACAGGGATCCTCCTGCCTCAGCCTCCTGAGTGTAGGTTTAGAGGTGTACACCACCATGCCAGGATGCAAACGTGTTTTAAATTCTTGGTACTGGAAAATTAAAAGTGCATTTTAATTTCACAACTCTTTGTAGTTGTGGGTTGATGTTATTTTGCTTATACTTGCTTTGTGTTCCAGGAGCTTCAGGGCCCTGGATACACCTCAAATTCTTCAATGAAACCACGCCTGCTCCAACCAGCCTCTGTCACCCGTGCCCAATCTAATATCCCATCTTCCCAGTCTACGGCGAGTTTTCTCTCACATGTGAGTAACTGGTCTTATATTACAGTATGCCGGGGACTGATATGTGAGTAATTTTAAGTTGGGGGAAATTTCTTCAAGATGTACCTATCAGTAGCTTTTTTGCTTACTACATTTTAGAGTAACCATTTTCCTAAAGATCCAGTGGAGTCCAGGTGAATTAGAATGTTTTCTTATTTGGTACTTTCTTAAAGAAAACAGAACTAAAATACTCAGTGGTTTTAATAGTAGTTATCATAAAAAGTATTTAATAGTATTCAATTCTTTGGTTATTTCCAGCATAAGAATTTCAGTTTGCAAAGTAAACACTGAAATGGCTAAAATAGGCATCACTTCAAATGCCAAGGGTGGCCTGTGAGATAGCTCAGCGGACTAAACACCTGCTTGGCAAGTGCAGGGACCAGGGTTTGATCACTAGTACCTCATGTCATGCCAGCCCCGCCACATGCACACTAAGCTGCCCACCAAGACCCAGTATGGTGGCAAACACCTGTAATCAGATTACAAGTCTGAATTGCATAGTGAGACCCTAAACCAAATATATAACAAAAACAACAATAACAAAACAAATGCAGAAGGTATCTGGTGGTATATTCGATATTCTACCAACATGAAAATCATTGTTTCTTCATGCACTTATTCATAATACATATTTTATTATTCATAAAACATTTTTATTTCTTTCAGTTAAAATGTTAATAACTTAGGAATATTTTTTAGTTCAACCTCTTATACTTTTGCAACTCAAGAAAAAATATGCAAAATATAAAATTCAGACTTTATCTTCTGTGAAGATATATAATTTCCTTATAAGCAATACTTAGCTCTAAATTTTTTTTTAAAAAGAGAGACACCATAAATCACACATGAAAATCAGTTTCACTGTTTAAGTCTGGTTTTTTTTTTTTTTGGTACAGAATCTCACTGCAAAGATCAGACTCGTAGTGATCCTCCTATTTCAGCTTCCCCAGCACTGGGATTACAGGCGTGTACCTCTATGCCTGGTCTGTCTTAACTTTTTTTAAACTTTTCAAAATTTTTGGAGCCAGGGAGATGGCTCAGTAGAATAAACACTTCCCTGACAAGCACAAGGGCCTGAGTGCAATTCCCGGTTCCGCAAAAAAAAAAAAAAAAAAAAAAAGCCTTTTAATACCCATTTGCAGCAGAAGTAGTTCACAGTCATCTTGGGGAGTGGGTACACATACATAATAATATAGTTTGTTTCCTGTTTAGAATCCCCTCTCTTTCCTCTTCCCGCCCTACCTCCTCTAATTCCACATCCCAATTTTTATTCTTTTGGTTTAAAAAAAAATTATTTACCTTATTATTTTTTTTTTGGCCAGCTCATGAAGGTGGGGATGGCAAGGCATGTGGTGCTGGGGATTGATCTGCAGTCCCCTGCACCTGCCTAAGCTTGTCTAAGCAGGCCCTTTAGACTGCTGAGCTATCTCATTGGCCCACTAACTTTTATTCTTATTGATGTTATTAATCTTAGCTCATGTTATTGTTATAAAGTTCTCACTCATTGAGGTTATTAGGTTCCCGTACATGGCTTACCTCTTTTCTATTTATTCCCCCTGCTCTTTCCCCTTGTTCCCTTGGACCACTTTCCTGTTGCACAGGATCTGTCCCCTTGTCCCCTTTCCAGATATTTGTTTTTTTTTTTTTTTGGTACAGTAGATCGAACTAAGGACATTGCACTTGCCAGGCAGGTGCTTATGCCACTTGTCCCCTTTTATCCATCCTTTATTATTCTCTTTGTGCTTTGCCTCACTCAAATGAGAGCACCAAATGATATTTTAGTTTGTGTGTTCTGATTTTTTTCATTTGACATTATATTTTCTAGGCGCATCCATTTTCCTACAGAAGTCTCGGACATGTCATTCTTTACAGCCAAGCAATATTTCCTTATAAACAGATAGCATATTTTCTTTATACAGTCATCTGTTGATGGCTATAAAGATTGCTCCTAGGATTTAGCCATTACATTGGCATGGATATATTGCTAGAGTATGACATGTTAAGCTGTTGGGGGAAGACACATAGCAGGACGATAGCTGGGTCTTATGGAATTTCTAATTTTTGTTCTTTGAGAAATGTCCATACTAATTTCTGTAATGATTATTTTAGTTTACATTCTGACCAACATGAAAGAGAGTTTCTTTTTCACCACCACCTCACCAGTGTTTGCTTTTTTTTTTTTTAATGATTGCTATTCTTTCCAGAGTAAGATGGAATCTTAGCATTGTTTTAATTTGTATCTCTCTAATGGCCAGAGATGTTTAATGGTTTTCATATGTATGTCATCCTCTGTGAAGTGTCTGTTCATTTCTCTTGCCCATTTCTTGACTGGATCTTTAATTTTAGTTGGCTTAATTTTTTTTTTTAGCTCTTTATACATTCTAGATATTAGTCATCTATCTGAGGAGTAGCTGGAAAAATTTTTTTCCCATTCTTTATGTATTCTCTTCACTGTATTGATTGATTCTTTTGCTACACACAAGATTTTTGATCTTATATAATCCCGATTCTTGATTCTTGTGTAGTTAAGGCCCTGTTTAGAAAATTCATTCCTGCACTTACATCTTCAAGTGTTTTATCTATTTTATTTTCAGTAGGTTTTTTTTATGAGCAGAATATATTTATTGAGGGAAAGAAAGCTCCTGTCCAAGAGAGGAACAGGAGGGGGGCCCAAGCGGGTTGTCCCCCAGGTCCAATAGGTTTAATGTTTCTTTTTTTTTTCCATAATTTTTTTGAGAAACAAATAGCAATGAGACAGTTTCAAACCAAATTGGTAGGACAGTTTCAATAATTAACGCATTGCATACATTCTTCCTAGTGGTTAATTGTAATGTTTCTGTTTTAATGTTTAGATCTTTGATCCATTTTTATGGCTATTTATTTATTTATTGTTTAGGGGGACAAGGTCTTGCTATGCAGTTCAGACTCATAGTGATCTTCTTGTCTCAGCCTCCCTAGTGCTGGGACTATAGGTGTGTGGCCACTATGCCCAGTTCCAGGGCTGGCATGGCATGTGGTATCAGGGATTGAACTCGTGACCTTGCACTTACCGGGGAGGAACTTATGTCCCTGAGCTGTGTCCCCAGCCCTCTTTGATCCATTTTGATTTTAATTTAGTAAATGGTAAGAGATAAGGGTCTAGTTTCAGTTTTTTACCAACAGATGACCAATTTTCCTGGGCATCACTTGTTGAAAAGGCCATCTTTCTTCCAATATGCTTTTAATCCCTTTGTCAAAGATCAAATAACTGAATGTGTGTAGGGATGTTTCTGTATCTTCTGTTCTATTCAATGGATCCCTGTGTCTGTTTTTGTTCCTTTATCATGCCATTTTATCACTATTACTAGTAGAGCTTGAAGTTAGGTATTTTATATGTGGCAACAAGATTACTAGTACTATCTCTAGTATTATGCCATCTGTATCTTTTAAATGAAAATTGCGTACTACCGATAGTCCTTTTAACGACCTACTTGTTTAATGACTGATGGACTTATGACCAAGGCATGCTATTTGGATTTACCACCCACTGTTCTCACTTGCAACCTGCATTTGGACTTACAGCACAGGAATGCAGTGTGTCCTTATGGTAGCTTGTTCTAAAGTGCAGTATTATAATTTTTGCTGATTGTACTATATAGGTCAGTGCTATCATTTTATGTTGTATTATACATTACAGTGCTGCATTAAGAGGTATGAAAATAAAAGCAAAGTTATCAAGTTGGAGTTTCCTTTGACCATTTCTTTGTTCTGAATATTGTAATTCTATATATAGTTCCTCATTTTAGTGACCAATTCACTTAACAATCTAGATGCAGGAACAGAACTAGTGGTTAGATAAGGAATGCCTGTATTTAAATGACTTCAAGTTGAAATGGACTCCTGTAACACACTCAAGATATGTGCACTGGAAAAGTATCACACAGAAAATAAGCATTCTATTAAACAGTAGAATAATAATGATGTTTAAAGTTGAACGTCATTCTCTTACTAGAATTCAGAGATGGAGGTAGAAGTACAAGAGACTGCTACTGTTTAAGTACTAAAATACTTTTAATACTTTTTAAGTATTAAATTGATTTAGTTTTAAAAATATGAACATGTTACATTGATAAAAATATTATCCTTCTCTAGGGTAACCCCAGAAATCAAACAGCAGCAACAAATATCATCTTACTAGAGGTCACTGGGACCATAGATTTATCTTTAACTTCTTTTGTGTGGTCAAGTCCTATATATGATGTCTGGGTCTTTGTACCACTAATGAGGAGTCTGAAAAAGATGCTCTCTGGGACTGATCCTCTGTAAAGATCACCTTTGAGATTCTTTTGTATTTTTTAATAGGAAAAACCAGCTTATGAGACTGAGGGAATAGTCTACTAGTAGACCATGTCCTTAGCATTCATGAGACCCTGGGTTTAATTCTTTAGCACCAAAACAAACATAGCCAGTAGAATTTGCCTAGCTGGTTAATAGATGAATACTTCATTATAAAAATTTTCACTCAGCTATGGTGGAACATGCCTGTAACGCCAGCATTTGGGAGGCTGAGACAGAAAGATTCCGTATTTAAAGCAAGACTCTCACTCAAAAAACCAAAAACAAAATTTCATTCATTACTGTAAAAGTAGTAGTGTATTGTCCATCAGTTTTTTCTTGAGACAGAGTTTCACTGTGTAGTTCAGGCTGGCTTTGAAACTTGCAGTGATCCTCCTGCCTCATTGTTCCCAGTGTGGTATTACAGTCATCTGTCACTATACCCAACTAAGTTAAGTCTTTTAGGTTTTTTTTTTTTTTTTGAACCGGGGATTGAACTCAAACCCTTGCGCTTGCCAGGGAAGTGCTTATTCTACTGAGCCATCTCCCTGGCCCCTAAATTAAGTTATAAAATAATACTTTTTTGTTTCTGAGACAGGGTCTTGCTAGGCAGTTCAAGCTGACCTTGAACTCACTATGTAGCCAAGGCTGGTCTCAAATTCACAGCGGCCATCCTGCCTTAGCTTCCTGAGCGCTGGGATTATAGGCATGTGACACTAAACCTGGCTAAAATAATAATTCTAACAACAAAACTGAAATATATTTTCTGACACTGTTGAAAATGGTTTATATCATTAATTTCTTCTCTTTAAAAATGTCTATTACAGTCCTGGAAGTATAGCCTAGTGGTAAACGCTTAGCATGTGCAAGGCCCTGCTAACCTGAAAGGTTATTCAACAAAAGCAAAATACGTTTTTTATCTTGTCCACTGATGTGTACTAAATACCTACAGCAGTGTCCAGAAAATAAAGACGTTCAGTATTTGCCTAATAGACCAGTGAACTCACTGTAAGAACATTGTCTTCAAGTTTCCATTGCGTCTCCTGATAAGTCAGTTCTAAATCTAATTATTATTCCTTTGGAGGTAATTTTTTTCCTCTGTTTTTCTCTCTTTTTTTGCATGTGTAAGTTTGCTTACATGTACAATAAAACCTTGGTTTGTGGAAATTAATAGTCCACAGTATACCAAAGCAGTGAGAGAGAAAATAAGAGAATGAGTTGTGATCATGTGACACAGCATGATGCCACAATACTGTTTGTATTGCAAGACACCAGTCATTTATCAGAGGAACCTAAGACTGGGTCCAGCAATCCCATTCTTTATTTTTCTACTGTAAATTTGTACATTAGCATAATAATAGCCAGCTGTGCATCTCAATATCTTTCTCTGAGAGATACAGGAAGCAAATCTATGTGCTTACCTTAACACGTGGTATGATGAAGTGAAAAGTGTGTGCACAGGTACAAAAGTGGCCAAATAGGATTTTACCATTTGTGCTCCATATGACTTGGTTTTGTGTATGTTTACCTGACCATCACAGGGGGTCAGTTAGACCCATACCATAGCAGGATTTTTTAAAAAACTGTATTTAGTACAGGATCTTCAGGGTCTCACTACACAGCTTGGACTTGTGATCCTTTCCTGTTTTTCAGCCTCTCAAGCACTGGGATTACAGGCACATGCCACCATACCCAGTCTCAATCACTGTCTCAGCACACCCTGGGGCAGAGCCAGCATGGCAGGCTGGGGATCGGACCTCCAGTCCCTGCCTCTGCCAAAGCAGGCACTTTAATCTGCTAAGCTATCTAACTGGCCCCATACCAGGATTTGTTAAACATTTTCTTTTGATATTTCTGGTAGAAATATCCCAAATTAGTACAGTGGCACATAAAAAACAAGTTTTGGAGGTCAAAAGTGAATCATCAGGTTCCTCATGCGTGGGATGATGAAGATGACCTTGTATGGTAAAACGCAGGCTTTCATAACAGAAGAGTGGGTGGGGTTGGTGATGGGGATGGTGACAGTGATGGTGATGGTGACGGCTTGGACAGTGGCTACGTGGGCTGAGGTTCCTGTGACAGTGAAACAGCAAGAATCAACTAGAGACAGGGAACGCACACCTCCTTGATTCAGATGGGAGGAAAACAGCAATAAGAGTATGTATTTGACTAGTGAAAATGCTGCTAAATCGCTATGCAACCAAATGGAACAATCCAATATTAGAGCTGGGTCTGAAAATATAGTGAGGCTCCTGGCAACTTCTGAGCCTGTCAGCCCTTCTATACTATAGCAATCCTGAGCACCTCACTTGGCTGCATTTTCTTTGTTCTCTACTTCAGGCGCACAGCTGTGTGCTTTGTTGTCAGCTCTCCAGTGGTGTCAGGGGTCAGTCCCAGGCCCTCCTGTGTTCCGGGTGAGCACTCTGCCACTGATCACCTTCAGCTCAAGACAGACTTAGAAAAAGATCTGTTTTCTGAACAGAAAAACAAGACCTCTATTATTATTCCCTATTTATATAATTTTATATACTATCTATAAGCTTCTGCTGAAGATTGTAACACCTTAGCCCTCTTATAACCCCGCATACATACATGCACACATGTGCACACACATGATTCATTTCTCCATTTAACACCCACCCTGTAAAATCATAAATTTTGGTTAAATTAAGGTGAGTATTTAAATTACTAAAATAAAATACTATGTTCTAGCTGAGTTGTGCAGTGAACTGTGATTATATTTCTCTTTTTTTATTTTAGATTGAATTGTTTTGATTCTTAGCTTGTTCTTTATAACCCAAACCTAATTATCTCTCCAAATTATGCCCATTTTAGTATGAGCCGGCAGGCCAGCTGTGTCAGCTGCTTGGAAGCCCCTGGTCCCTGTGAGCGCATACCTTAGCCGTGCACATCTCAGAGCTCCATCTTCCTGGTCTGGTGCGGCCTGGTCTGGTGTGACCTCTGTGTCGTTGCTCCTGAGGCCTTGGAGAGGTGCCCTCTTGGGTTTTCCTATCTCTCTAGTCTGAGGAATTCCCATCCTATTTTCTGTTTTGAGGTTTCATTATTTTCTTGGTTTCTTTCTTCTGAAGGAGATTGTAATACAGTGGCTTCCTGTGAAAAAGTACATTTTGTTCTTTGTAAACCTTGCCTCTCTAAAATGCCTTTATTCCACGTGTACACTTAAATGATGCTCAATTTTGTTGGTGTTGTGCCTTTTTTTTTTTTTTTTTTTTTTGTAGCACCAGGGATTGAACTCAGGACCCTGCACTTGCCAGGCAGGTGCTTATTCTATGGAGCTATCTCCCCGGCCCTGTTGTGCTGTCATATGACTTTTATTTTCTTAAATCTTGTAGGATCTTTTCTGTCCCCCTGGCCTTCTTTTCAGGATGATCCCTGCTAGATATTTAGCAAGCTCTTGTGTTCTTTAGTTCTCAGAATTTTTTTTTTAAGACAGAATCTCTATGTACAGCTCAGGCTGGCCTTCAGCTCACTTTGTATTCCAGTCTAATCTCTAACAACAGTTCTTCTACCTCTGCCTTCCAAGTACTGGGATTATAGGCAGAAATTTTCTTATATTACTTACTTAATCATTTTCTCAGTTCTGTCCTTCTGGAATTCCTATTAGTTATCTATTAAATTTTCTAGATTGATTTGCTTAATTTTCTTCAGTTTTAACTCCCATTTTTAATCTAATCTTTTATTTCCACCTATTAGGACTTTTCTCAACTCCATCTTTCAAACATCTATTGAATTTTTTTCAGTTTCACATAATTTTTTATTTTCTGGAAACCTTTCATGTTCTTTATGTCTTTTTAGATTTCTGTTCGTTCATGGATGTAATGCTTTTACCTTTTTAATTTAACTTACACTTTTTGATAATTTCTTCCAATTGGTTTTTTATGCTCTGATATCTGTCTTTCAAGTTAGAAAGTTTCCCTCAATGCTGGAAATACTTAGCTATCCACCCATATTTAACATTGATAAGCTCTAAAACAATAAAAATGGTTCAAAGCTCTCAATGTAAGGTTGTCAATCTTGTCAACTGTTAGTATTGCTTTTATACTGAAGGACCCCAAAAGTACCTATTTCTTTATCTTTGAGCCAATCAGCTCCCCAAAAGAGAGACTCCCTTATTCCTGACTTATTGGTGTAAATTCATCTCCCAGATCTATGGGAAGCCATGGAGGGGAGTCTCCAGTACCTGTCACCCATCTCTCCAGTTTCAGGTAGCACCAGTGCTTCCATTCCTCCTGCTGTGCCATATGGCCCTTCATAGTCTTAAATCCTTTGCTTCACCATTACCCAGAGATTAAGTGGGAGTAGAATAAATAATCATCCTGTTTTGTGGGGAGAACATCTACGATGCTAACAGCATCTCCTATACACTTTTAATCAGTCCTGCCATTTTTTTAGTACCTTCCTTCCCTAACCCTTGGGAATAAATGAGGCTCTATCAGCTGGCCTCTTTTTGCCTGCTTCAGTGCTAGTGCCATAAGTTTTAGCTTTCTGTGTTTTTGCTAAGTCTGTTTCAAATTGTCCATTGTTTTCTCTTTCCCAGATTTTATAATCATTACTCATGCCATGTTCTCTTTTATTTTTCATTCCTTTAGTGCTGTTTTCATGGGGCTTCAAATAAAGGAGAAATGAATGCCAAGTGTTATGTTCAAAAGTAGAATACTACAGTTTAGATTGTTCTCCATTGCCTCTTCATTTACCTTTATCATGTATTTTCATCTTGGTCTTATTTCATGATTCTTTAAAACTCATGTGCCAAGAACTGTACAAAGAACTTTCATAGACTATCCAGCTTATGTCCCTCAACTACTCCATGAAGTACTATGAGTATAATACCTAAGATAGCAAACTGAGGCTTGCGAAGCTAACTGATTTATAAAGGGTTCACACAGCAGAAGGTCTGAGATGTAACCCAGATAGCTTGATTCTAGAATGTGTCTTCTTAAACAATATGCTTTTGTAGTTCTCTACACTGTACAGCTAAATTGGTTTATATAGTAATTTAAGTAGAAGATGTAAGTAAACATTTCACCTAAACTAAGAGGGTATTTCATTAGGCCTTTATGAAAGAAGATCATATAGTATTAGAGCTTCAAAGGCATTTAAAATTATCTGTGTTATAGGTGAGAAAATAGGAAAATCCTAACAGTTATATTATGTGCTTTGGAGCAAGCTCAAACACATAAAACCTGTGTGCATGCATACACATGCATGCGTGCATTAAATGTCATGTATACATGTATATGTAACTAGTAGCTAGATACAGAGGTATTTGTAACTTGATATAGAAGCATTTTAGATTATTTCAGATAAAGGCTATTTCAAAATACAAAATAGAAATTTAAAAATTGTTAATCTTTTATTTATTTCTGTATTTGGTACAGGGTCTCACTATGCAGCTCAAACTAGTGATTCTTCTGTCTCAGCCTCCATAGCACTGAGATTACAGGAGTACACCACCACTCCCAGTTTGGGTGGCCAGCATGGCACAGGGACTGGTGCCACACGAGGTACTGGGGTTCAAACCCAGGTCCTTGGCTTACGAGGCAGGCACCTAGAATGCTGAGCTATCTCCCCATCCCCAAATTAAAATATTTTAGAATGATAAATTTTTGGTTATACAGTAGATTCTATATTTATGCAATATAATTTGAACTGCACTGGTTCTTTGCCATGAAAGTACCCATGCACACTATGACTTTTCTCTTGTTTCCTACTTTTCTATTCCTAATATATTAACTAAGCAGTGTTTCATATTCCATTGTTATTAGTCTTCTAAATCAAATACAAGTATGAGAAGATGGACTTGGAAGTCTTTCTCAGAATAGTTCTAATTCAAACTGAATGAGATCAAGCTTTTATTTTTAACTTTTTCATGTATTCCTGGAGAATAAAGATAGGAACCATTAAGAAGCACATGTTTTTCTGGGCATTACTAACCTTCCATCGTAACTGCTAAGTGCACTTGTCATGGACTTAAAGCCATTAGAGGAAACAGTACTTGGATAGGCAGGATGGAGGTACATTAGCAATATGGAATAGTATTAAATTTAGAAACAAATCTAGCACAATTATTTTGGACTAAAAATAAAATAGGAAACTAATAAAATAACAAATCTTAAGTTTAACAGCAGCATAAGCTCATGTTATAAAAAAATGCATTCCATATGTGTGTGTGTGTATATATATATATATATATATATTTTTTTTTTTTTTTTTTTTTTTTTTTTTTTGAGACAGAAAATCACTTTGTAGCCCAGGCTGGCCTCAAATTCACAGTGCTTCTCCTATCTGAACATCCTGAGTGCTGGAATTATAGGTGTGTACCACCAAACCTAGCTCCATATATAATAAAGAATAGTATTAAAATGAATGAACAAAAGGATTATAAGACATATAAATCTTAAAACACTAAAAGGAAAGATTGATAACTTTGACTAAATAAACCTTTTCAAAGTTTTCTTTTTAAACAAAAAGTCAAAGGAAATCACAACTAGATAAATATTTCCAATAGATAAAAAGTTAATATCTAAAATTTGTAGATTTTTTTATATATAGATGAAAATATTGTGTACACTACAAGAAGAGTGTACTAAAGATGTAGATACAAATGGGTATGGTGATGCATACTAAAATTCCACCTCCCAGTTACTTGGAGGCTGAACAGGGCAATCTTAAGTTCAAGGAAAGCCTGTGCAACCTAGCAAGACCCTATCTCCAAATAAACAATAAAAAGGGCTGAGGATGCACCTCAGTTTAAGGTCCTTAGTTCAGTTTCTAATACCACACACACATGCACACATACACACAAAATTCTCAAAAAAAATACAAATGAACTATAAACATGAAACTGTTCAAGCTAGTTAAAAATGTCCATAGTGATAATTACATATTGAAGCAAAAATGAACTACCAATTTTACACATACTGTGGTTAATTGATAATGGGAAGAGCATAGTATACTGAGTGCCCCATTATCATGCAGTGCTGACCAACAGATAGATTGATAATGCTTTTGTTGTTTGGTTCTTTTTTTTTTTTTTTTTGCAAACTCCATGATTTTGTTCTTTCTAAATTAACAGATTAATTCTTTTAGACAAGTTTTAGACATACAGAAAAATGGAATGTAAAGTGTATAGAAGCTGGGTGTGGTGGCACACACCTGTAATCCCAGCACGCAGGAGGCTGAAACAGGAGGATTGTTGTGAGTTTGAGGCCAACCTTGGCCGCAAAGAGAGCTAAACTACATACAGAAACCCTGTCTCAATAAGACAAAAAAAAAGTATATAGAGAGTTCCCATAGACTCATTGACCACTCTGCCCCTATTTCTCCTATTATTGACAAATTGCAGTAGTGTGGTACATTCATTATCATTGGAAAGCCACTGTTGATACATCCATAGTTTACATTATGCCTCGTTCTCGTGCCATACAGCCTGTGGGTTTTCAAAAATGCACCGACATGTGTCTCCTACTACAGCATTGTACAGATGAGTTTTGCTACCCAAAACTCCCTACACTCCATCCAGTCATCACTTTACCCTGTTTCTGAGTCACTGGAAACTACTAATTTTTTTTACTATCCATATAATTTTGCCTTTTCCAGAATGTCATGTAGTTGGAATCATACAGAATGTTAGCTCTTCACATTGTCTTCGTTCTCTTAGGAAAAACCATTTAGGGTTTCCTTATGTTTTTTCATGGATCAGAGACTAATTTCTTTTAATTGCTAAACAATATTCCATAGTATGGATGCACTACAGTTTGTTTAGGTATCCCCCCATTGAAGGATATTTTGTTTGTTTTCAAGTTTTGACAATTATGAATAAAATTCTTATAAATATTCATGTGTAAGTTTTTGTATGGATGTTTCCATATCACTTATATAAATACTAAGAAGCATGATTGCAAACATTTAAGTCCCATAGACCCCTGTCCAGCCTTTGAGGCAGTGTATGAGAAGCTGTGAATTCCAAAGGGCTTGATGGCTCTGCCCTTGCTGCACAGTGTGTGCTTGCAGCTTTCATGGCTTCTCCCTTAGGCTGGCATTGCTTCTTTCTTGCAGCTTTCCTCAAATGATCCACATTCCTGGCTTCTCTAACCTTCTTGGGTTTCCACTGCACCTTCCGCTTCATATACATAGCTCCATACACTGCTTGCCCTCTCAAGAGCATACTGCCTGGCCTTCAGGGCCTTATTCTGAAAACTGGGTGGAAGCCTTTCTGACTGCAACACTAAAATCAACACTATGTGGATGATGCCAGAGTCTCCTGCTAGCTGGAGCAGCAGCCTGGCTTCTTTGTTTCTTGGCTATAGAAACAAGTACCTGGATCAAGTACCTGGATTGTTTATCACTGTGTTCCAATCTGGAGGAACAAATTCTTTAGGCTGCCCCATTCTGAAATATGGTGTTCTGGGGCTGTCTTCTCAAAAGTCTTTTCCTTTGCAATTCTGAGCCTGCAAAAGCTAGAGTTCTGCTGGTTCTTGTGATATTCCCAGATCATCGTTTCTGTTGTTTTATTCCTTCTCAAAAACCAAGTTTTCCTCTTTTCCATCTTTGCAGTCCACCACTTTATTGGAGCTCCCTTTCTTGCCAAACTCACAGTATTTTAAGTCATTCTGCTTGGTTCTTTGCTCTTGATTCTCTAGTTACAACTGGCTAAAATCCTTTAACAGTAGCCATGCCACTACCTCAACATTAAACTGCCTTGAAATTTCCTCTGCCAGATTAATTAGTCCACTGCCCTTAATCTCATCTCAGGCAAAATATCTGGGCAAGAGCAAAATGCAGAAAAATTTTCTGGCAAATTGACAAACATGATCCAGACTGCAACAGTCATCAGTCCTTCACAATAAAAACTTGAGCCTGGTCTTTACTGGCAGTATTTCCATCAGCATTCTGGACTTGTTAAATTAAAAAATGCCTTGTGCTAGCAAAAAAAAAAAAAAAAAAATGGGAAGAGGTAGAAGAGAAAGGGGGAAAAAAAAGGACTGAGACATGTTATGTGCCAATTTCCCACAATGAATCTAATCATTATGTATTGCAAACAGGTACTAATAAAAAATAAAAGAAAAATAAAGCCTAGGTAGATGCCCCACTCCCAATTTAAGCAGGGAACCCTGGAATGTCTTTTCAAAAAATGAAATAAAGCTTCTGTTTAAAAAATGGGGACAGCGTCCTAGTTTCCGGTTCCAGCAGCACCGGGATCCGAGTCGAGATGGAGGAAGATGCCATCGGAGGCTCCCGCTCGCTGGGGACGGAGGGTCGCGCCGGGGCTGCGGCCTAGAGGCTCGGGCTTGGAGCGCGCATCGGACACGGGAGAGCCGCTGGGGTCTGAGAAGCTGTTCAGGTGCAATGGAGGACAAACGCAATATCCAGATCATCGAGTGGGAGCACCTGGACAAGAAGTTCTATGTGTTTGGTGTGGCCATGACAATGATGATCCGTGTCAGTGTCTATCCATTTACCCTCATCCGTACGTGGCTCCAGGTTCAGAAGGGAAAGAGCCTGTACCATGGAACCTTTGATGCTTTTATCAAGATCCTGCGAGCAGATGGTGTGACGGGCCTGTACCAGGGCTTCCTGGTCAATACCTTCACCCTTATCTCTGGCCAGTGTTATGTCACCACCTATGAGCTCACCCAGAAATTTGTAGCTGACTACAGTCAGAGCAACACAGTCAAATCACTGGTGGCGGGGGGCTCAGCCTCCCTTGTGACCCAAAGCATCACTGTGCCCATCGACGTGGTGTCCCAGCACCTCATGATGCAGCGCAAGGGTGAGAAAGTGGGCCGCTTCCAGGTGCGTGGGAACCTAGAAGGACACAGGGTTGTTGCCTTTGGCCAGACTAAGGACATCATCAGGCAGATCCTGCGGGCCGAATGGCTTCGCGGCTTCTACCGAGGCTATGTGGCTTCACTGCTTACCTATATCCCAAACAGTGCTGTCTGGTGGCCCTTTTATCACTTCTATGCAGAGCAGCTCTCGCACCTGTGCCCTAAGGAGTGCCCTCACATCATCCTTCAAGCCATCTCCGGGCCCCTGGCTGCGGCCACTGCCTCCATCCTCACCAACCCCATGGATGTCATCAGGACCCGTGTGCAGGTTGAAGGCAAGAGCTCCATCATACTGACTTTCAGACAGCTGATGGCAGAAGAGGGGCCTTGGGGCCTCATGAAGGGTCTCTCAGCCAGGATCATCTCAGCCACACCCTCCACCATTGTCATCGTGGTAGGCTACGAGAGCCTCAAGAAACTCAGCCTGCGCCCCGAGCTGGTGGACTCGAGACACTGGTAGACATGGCGGGCCGAGTAGCTTGCTGTTTCCCACACTACGCTGGGCTGGGGGCAAAGCAGGAGAGCAAGTGCCCTCTCAGATGTGCCCAACCCATCCCCATCCCTGTGTGGGGCCAGGTGGCCTGACTAGGATGGGGCAGAGACTTTGAATTGCTCTTGCTGAAGAGGTTCCATGCCCGGCTCCCCTGCCTCTACTACTATTTTTAATTCTCCTCCTGAACTGGGCTGCCTCATTCAGTCCCTGGACTCAGTCCTGCCCTGAGGATCCCACCCACCTCACCCTGCTAGCTCTCTCTGGCTTCCTTTGTATCTGTCCTGAGGCAGGGAGAAGAGCCTTGCAGACAGCTCACTTACTACTTCTGGGTCCTCCTCTTGGGTTTCCAGCCCAGACTCTTAAGCAGCTGCTCCCATCCCTCTCCTGCTTCATCTCTTATACTTGCTTTTTTAAAATTTGGGACTGTGTTGCTTCTCCCTGCCTCTCCGGGCAAGCTGCAAGGCGTTTTCACACAGGGAGTATGGCTCTGCAGAGCCCTCAGCCTCTTTTGAGGAGTTACTAGGATAAGGAAAAAAGTTGATAGTTTATTTTATGTGTGTATTTTTTAAGAATCTCTGAACTAAGCTATTATCTTAGTCCTCTAGGGCACCAGTCCTGCTGTCAGAGCCTACCCTTTCCTCAGACAGGTAGAAAATGTCATGTAGCTTTTTCCTCAATCCCAGGTTCCTGTCCCTTCTGTATCCTTTCAGCATCCCTTCAGTCCCAGCAGCCCTCGTACCATGTGAGCTGTTGGCTTCCCCAGGCATAGGTGGACAGCACCATTCTAAGTAGAACAGGCTGTCTGGAGCACACTGGACTTGGAGTACCACCCTGGAAGGTCTGGTCAAGACAGCAGTTGGTTTGGAAAGCCATGAAAGGCTATGTGTCGCCTACTGTATCTCCTCAGGCCACTGAGCCAAGCCTAGGAGAGAACAGTGGAAGTCCTCACAGCAGGCAGCCATAACACATGCAGTATGTGCCAGTTGCTCAGACTCATGGCCAGAGATGTTGAACTGCTCTTGGGGTGTGGAATGTTTCTTTTTTCTTCCCCCTGGATGTGAAGAGTCTTCCTAGTCATGGCACCCAGTGCTTGCAAGAGAATAAAGAACAGTTCAGGGAGTCATCCAATACCAGGACCACTGCATTCACCAACCAGATACTGCCAAGATTACCTGAGATGCTCTCCTCAGGAGCTCAGAGATGGCGCTCCTTCCCTGCCTCATCCTCCCTGCTCCACCTCCTCCACCAAACCTGTGTTATGGGCTGAAAGATGCTGTAAATGGAACGAGAAGACAGTCAAGCTCTGCCTTCCTACTTGAGACATTTGGCCTAAATGATCCTTAAATCTTTTTTAATGGTCCCATCACAGGAAAGGCTACAGTGCCAATGGGAAAGGTGCTAGCTACCTGAAGCCTTGATTTCTTATGACTGTGCTACATTGTTCTATCCTGGCCAGGGAAGAATCTGAAAACCATCTTTCTTTCTTTCTTTCACATTTTTTTTCTTTCTTTCACATTTTAACAGCATATAATCTAATGGAATATATACTACTTTTGTTTTTTAAATATGAATTCCCAAGGTAATACCTTAACTATTACAGTCTCTCTTTTTTTATACCAAGAATCGAACTCAGGACCTTGCGCTGGCCAGGCAGGCACTATGCTGCTGAGCTATATCACTGGTTGAAAACCATATTTCTGTAACTAAATTACTACCTGCCACTCCTCATCTTAGGCCCATTTTTCAAGTTTCTCTCCCATTCTCTTAGTTTTTCTTTGTCCCTTCCTGTACTTTATCAAGAGAACCTTTCAATTTCTAAATTCTAGCCCTTCAGTTTCTAAATGGCCAACCAAGGAGTTGAGGCCACAGATCATTTGAATCTTGTGTCCCTCACACACTTCTTCATCCCAAGAACCACCAACATCATGGGCCAAGGGCCCTCCTCTTTAAGCTTTTCCTAGTAAGACTTTTGGAGGGGCTGGTGAGATGGCTCAGTGGTCTAAAGCACCTACTTGAAACAAGCTTGGCAAAGCACAGGGACCTCGGTTCAATCCCCCAGCACCACATGCCAGCCCACCCCGCCCCGTGGTGGGCTGAGCTGGCCACACACACACACACATTAAAAAAAAGAAAGAAAGACCTGTGGAGATTGGCTTTCTTGGTTTCACGGTTTTTTTCTCCCTTAGTCTTCCATCCTTTCCCACAATGACAAGTGAGCAAAGGAGCATGGACAGGACAGGCATGGTGGCACCAGCCTGCAGACCCCAGCACCTGGGAGTGTGGAGCAGGAGGAAGCCAAGTTCAAGTCGATCAGAAAGTGTCAAGGACAGCAGTGTCTCTCTCCCCCAGACTCCTTCCCTACGAGTCCTGTCTTTCAGTCTTTCTTATTCATTCTCCCTTTCCTTTCCCTCTCTGTTTAGAACGATGATGTATATGGAACTAAAGAACTGAAAGAGAAAAGAGAGAGAAAAAGAAAAAAAATAATAATAACACCTAAACTGGGCCCCATTTTCTTTTAATACTTTGAAGGACCGGGATTAGGTTTAAAATAAGTCTGGGTAGGGATGGGACAGTGGACTTATGTTTTCGTAAAACTGGAGACCAAAGCAGCTGGAAGTTGTAATGTGTTGGTTGGTAGCGAAAACTAAAAAACAAAAACACATACACACGAAAACAAAACTTGGAGGGACTGGGAGACAGGCAACCTGAGTGGAGTACTGGACAGGGAAATGAAAATGCTGATTCATTTAAAATGATAAAATGGAATCTTGTGAATACTGTACTAGCGAATATTCTGTTGCACTGTACAAAGTCTCTGAAGTGAAATTAAAAGTTTTTATTGACCCCGAAAAAAAAAATGGGTTTTAAAAATTTGGTAATGTTTTGTTGAGAATTTTTCCATCTTCCCTTAAGAGAGCTACTGATCACTAGTCTTCTTACAGTGTCCTTGGTTCTGGTATTTGGATAATGTTCCACTCACAATGAATTAGGGATGAGTGCTGGGGAGATAGCTCAGTAGAATATGCACTTGCCTGGCAAGTACAAGAGTCTGAGTTCAATCCCTGGTTCTGAAAAAAAAAAAAAAAAAAAAAAAAAAAAAAAAAAAAACAATGAATTTGGAAGTATTGCCTTTACATTTGTTTTCTGAAAGACAGCACACAGAATTGATATAAAGTCTTCTTTAAACATTTAGTAGAACTGATCAGTAACTCCACTTGGAAATGCTTCTTTCAGTTGTGGAAAGTTAATTATTGATTCAATCTCTTTAACAGATACATGACTCTTTGAGTTCCTATGCTCCCCCGCCACTACATACACACACAGTATTGTGGATTGAGCCCATGGCCTTTGCACTGAGCCACATGCAAAGCCCTTTTAAATTGTTTTAAATTTGGAGAGAGAATCTGTACTCAGTTGCCCAAGCTAAGCTCAAACTTTTTGTCAGTTTTTTGCCTCAGTCTCTCAGAGTTCTGGGATTACAGTAGTGCACCATTGTGCCTGGCTTTAATCATCTGTTTCTTCTTGCTTCAGTTTTGATTATTTTTCAAAACGCTTTTTCATTTAGGTTATCATGTTTGTGGACATAACATTGATAAAAAATTAGAAATGTTAATGAAGATATTAACATGTGTTAAACTAATGTTTACTGGGGAAATGCTCATATATGTCAACTGTGTAAAACTCTGGTGACAGTGGTGTACACACATGCATCCTCTGTCTCAGTTGTACCTGGGGCCTCTAGGCTTGGACATTCAGTTGCACAGACATTCTACAGCTAAAAGCTCCTGAGGCTGCTTTGCTTCTCAAGCCTTGTAGGTGAAGAGGCCTGTAGGGAGGGAGATTGGAGGGCCATACCATCATGCTCTGCTCCCTGCTCCCAGGGAGCAGGAGTCCAGGACAGTGTCAGAGCTTGGCACATGTCCTGCGGGGTTTGGTTTGTGACTGTAGTTAAAAGACTGTAAGATCCAGAACCTATCAGTAGCTGCCAAAGTAAGAAAGATTACTCTGGTGGCATGTGACACTTTCCCACTGGAGGGCAAAAGTAAGGTATATGCTTCTTATCCTCCAAATTTAAGCTCTGGAGAAAAAGTCATCTTGAAAGGAGCCCCACTGAAGGGAACCACTTTGTGGACCAACTCAACCACCACAGGGCCGAAAAGTGCTTCAGAGTTCAGGGATGGCAACAGCACTCCTAAGTTTGCTGCCTAATTAGGGCTTGTAAACCTGTCACCTGTTTAGTGACATCACACCAGGGACAGCTTAGTAGGATTTTACTTCTCCACTCTCCCCTCCCTTCTGTCTGTAGCCACGGAAGGGCCCAAAACGCAGCTACAAAGTACAAAAAGGAGTAAAGAAAAAGGAAAAGAAATTTATAGTAGTGCTTCATTGCAACCTTTCAAAGCTGAAGCAGTGGTCTCAACTTGTATAAATTTACCCTTTGTTTGTAGTAGTACCTGCATCTTCTAATCTGTTCCCTTGATCCTCAAGGTTTTTTTGTTTTTGTTTTTTTGCCAGTACTATGTTGATTTTATCACTGTAATTTTGTAGTATAATTTCAAGGATTGTAATGTCTCGTGCCTTGCTGGTCCTCTGGAATCCTCTTTGATCTTTTTTTCAGGTACTGTAATTGTAATTGTAAAGATCTTTTACTTCCTTAGTCAGGTTAATTCCTAGGTATTTCATTTATTTGAATGGTATTGTGAAGGGTATTGTTTCTCCAATTTGTCTCTCACTGTATTTGTTATCTGTGTAGAGAAATGCTATTGATTTTTGGGTATTGACTTTGTAACCTGCTATGCTACTGAATTTGCTTATTCATTCTAAAATCTGCTTCTTTTTTGCCGGAACTGGGGATTGAACTCAGGCCCTTGCGCTTGCCAGGGAAGTATTTATTCTATTGAGCCATCTCCCCGGCCCCTCTAGGAGCTTCTTGGTGGAGTTTTTTGAGTCTTCCAAGTAGAGTATCATGTCATCTGCAAATAATGTGAGTTTAACTTCTTCTTTACCTATTTTTTCTCCTTTTATCTTTCTTTCTTGTGTGATGGCTCTAGCTAATGATTCCAGAACTATATTGAATGGGAGAGTGATAAAGGACATCCTTGTCTTGTACTGGATTTGAGAGTAAAGATTTAAGTTTTTCCCCACTTAGAATTATGTTGGCTGTTGGCTTGTCATAGGTGACTTTTATCAGATTGAAGTAGAGGCCATCTATTCCAATTTTCTGTAGGGCTTTGATCATGAATGAGTGTTGGACTTTGTCAAAAGCCTTTTCTGCATTAATTGCCATGATCATGTGATTTTTGCTCTATTGATACAGTATATTACATTTATAGATTTGCGTATACTGAACCATCCTTGCATCCCTGGGGTGAATCCTACTTGGTCATGGTGTATCATCTTCTCGATGATTTGCTATATTCTATTTGCTAGGATTTTATTGAGGATTTTTGCATCTATGTTCATGAGGGAGATGGCCTATGAGCCTACCTGGCAAGCACAAGGTCCCAAGTTTGATCCCCAGTACCAGACCAAAAAAAAAAAAAAAAAAAAAAAGAAGAAGAAGAAGAAAAGAAAACTTATAAAGCATTCCTTTCTTTAATTTTGTAAGTCTTTACTGTAGAATAGCTCAGGATGTCAGTTCCGTTCTAAGTAACAGAACCAATAACTAGGCAAGGAAATGTAATTTGGATTATAAAATTCTTGCTTTAATAAAAATTCC
The DNA here is from genome assembly GCF_000260255.1 of Octodon degus. Classification (NCBI taxonomy): domain Eukaryota; kingdom Metazoa; phylum Chordata; class Mammalia; order Rodentia; family Octodontidae; genus Octodon; species Octodon degus. Next base: position 1,103,008 of record NW_004524881.1, read on the forward strand.
TTAAGCAGTACAAAAATATAAATAAATAAATCTTCTCTTTAAATTTCTTGTAGAATTAAGCTGTGAATCTATCTGGATGTGTGAGCTTTTCTTTGTCGGTAATTTTTTTTTTAACATTTTCAATTTCATTGACTGATACTGAGTTGCTTAGAGTTTTTATATCTTCTTGATTGAGTTTTGGTAATTTGTACCTTTCTTGGAATCTGTCCATTTCTTCTGTGTCTTCGATTCTGTGAGAGTAAAGATTTATGATCTTCTGAATTTCCACAGGATCCTTAGTAATTTCACCCTTTTCATTCCTTATTGCTTGAATTTGAGTTTTTTCTTTCTTTTTTTCCCCCACTTATGTATTTAGCACAGGGTCTCCCTACACAGCTCAGACTCATAGCGGTCCTCCTGTTTTTCAGCCTCCTCAGCGCTGGGATTACAGGCATGCACTGCCTCGCCAGGACTCAATCACCAGCTCAGTGGTCCCCAGGAGCAGGGCTGGCGGGGCATGTGGAAAAGAGGATTGAGCCCTGGTCCCTGTGCTTACCGAAGCAGGTGCTCTTTCCTCTTTTTAATGAAGTCAGCTAGGGTTTTCTCAATTTTATTTAATCTTTCAAAGAACCAGATTTTTCATTCATTAATTCTTTGTATTGTTTTCTTTGTCTCAGTTGCATTAATTTCTGCTCTAATCTTTATGATTTCTTCCCATCTTTGGGCTTTGGGCTGGGTTTGCTCTTCTTTTTCTAGAAGCTTGAGGTGCAGCATTAGGGTATTTATTTGTTCTCATTCTGTGTTCCTAACATGAGTTCACTGCTGTGAATTTACCTTTAAAAACTGCTTTCATCACATCCTACAAATTCTGGTAAGTTGTACTTGAATTTTCATTAGCTTGTAGATATTGTTTAATTTCATCTGTAATCCATTGGTTGCTGAGGAGGGTGTTATTTAATTTCCATATGTTTGTGGGGTTTTTGTGGTTTCTTTTGTTATTAATTTTCAGTTTCATTGCACTGTGGTCAGATAATGTGCATGGGATAATTTCTGTTCTCTTGCACAGACTGAAGCATGACCTATGGACTAGTATGTGGTCTATCTTAGAAACCGTTCCATGTGCAGCTGAAAAGAATGTGTATTCAGATACTGTTGGGTGGAAAATCTGTATATGTCCACTAAGTACATTTCTTCAAAGGTCTGGTTCAGTTCTGCTACTTCTTTGCTAATTTTTTGTCTGCTTGACCTATCTTTTTGAGATAAGGGGTTGGTTTTTTTTTATTATTTACTGTGCACTTTTATTTGTAAATTAATCTCATACCACTTAAACAATACACAAAAACAAGTAGGTACATAGACATTACATATAATATACCCATAGAGATAAGGGGTTGTTAAGGTCCCCTGTTAAGATTGTGGTATTGGATATTAGATTTTTCATGTCCATTAAAATTTGTCAATGTCGGCCAAATAGCTCAGCAGATTAAAGCACCTGCCAACAGGAACAGGGGCTGGTGGTTTGATCCCCGGGCCTGCCTGCCAGCCCTGACCCTGGATGTGTTGAGACAGCAATTGAGACTGGGTGCAGTGGCATGTGCCTGTGATCCCAGCTTTTGGGAGGCTGTAAACAGTCAGATCATTACAAGTCTGATCTAGTAGTGAGACCCTGAACACCCTGTAGAGCCTTCCCTAAAAATACAAAAATTTTTTTTTCTTATATAGTTGGGTGCTCCCATATTTGGTGCACACATATTTATGACTATTATCTCTTCCTTTTGTATTTTTCCTGTAACCAGTATATAGTACCATTCTTTATTTCATTTGATCATTCTTGGTTTGAAGTTCAATTATCTATGAACAGGATTACTACCTCTGCTTTTTTCTGAGGTCCTGGGACATATTGTTTTCCATCCTTTGACTTTCAGCCTATGAATTTTCTTATGAGTTAAATGTATTTATTGTATACAGCATATTTTTGGATTTTGTTTCTTAATCCACTCTGCCAATCTATTTCTTTTAATTGGTGTATTGAGTCCATTTACATTGCTGGTTATAATTGATATGTATTGACTTATGTTTGTCATTTTATTTTCCTGCTGTAGGTTATCTACTTTTCTCCTGTGTTGAATTGTTTGCCCTATTTGGTGGGTTCCTTCCATTCTCATTCTTGGAGTTGTAGTCATTTTGATCCCTTTCTAAAAAAATCCTTCAGTACTCTATATAGGGTTGGCTTGGTCATCATGAAATTCTTTAGCCGTTCTTTGTTGTGGAAATATTTCACTTCTCCATTAAACTTGAAAGAGAATTTTGCAGGGTATATCAGTCTATGTTGGAATTTGTTTTCTTACAGGATTTGAAGTACTTTGCCCCATGCTCTTCTTGACATGATGGTTTGTAAGGAAAAATCTGTCATTATTTTGATGGGTTTTCCTTTAAATGTGATCTGTTTCTTTTCTCTAGCGGCTTTTAATATGCTGTTCTTGTGATGAATTTCTGAGATCTTGAGGATTGTATGTCTGGGTGTGGTTTTAATTGGGTTGATATTATTTGGAGTTCTACATGCCTCAGTTACCTGAATGTCAGATTGTTTCCCCATATTTGGGAAGTCCTCTGCTATTCTACCTATATTCCTTTTATATCATTTGTTTTGACTCCTTCTATCTCACTGATGCCCATTAATCTTATGTTGCTCATCTTTGTATCATCTTGCAGCTGTTGAATTATTAGTTCCTGGATCTTAGGTGTTTTTAAGAGACCTTTCCTTACCTTTTCACTAGCTGCAGCAGTGTCTTCAAGGTCTGAAAGTCTATCTTCACTTTCATTCAGACAGTTTTGCCTACTTTTAATTGAGTTTTTAATCTCCTGAATATCTCTTTGAATCTGCTTCATGCATTCTATTTCTTTTCTATATTGCTCATTCAAGATTTCCAATATTTTTCTATTCTCCTCTTTTATGTATTTAGTTAGGGTCTACAGAGTCTTACTACACAGATTGGACTTGCAGTAATTCTTCCTGCTTTTCAGCCTCCCAAGCACTGGGATTACAGGCATGCACCACCACGCCGGATCTCAATAGCTGTCTTAGTACACCACAGGGGTGGGACCAGCATGGCAGGCCAGAGATTGAACACCTAGCCCCTGTGTCTGCCTAAGCATGCACTTTAATCTGCTGAGCTATCTGGCTGGCCCTCACTCCTCTATTTTTCTTTTTAATCAATGTCTTCTTTAGAAATGCTTTGCAATAATCTTTCATTATAGCTATCATTTCTTTTTTTACTTGGGAGATTATTTCTGATCTGATTTCCTCTATACCCTTCTGCAGTAGTTTGTTTTCTTTCTTTCTTTTTTTTTTTTTTTTTTTTTTGGTGGAACTGGGGATTGAACTCAGGCCCTTGTGCTTGCCAGGGAAGCACTTATTCTACTGAGCTATCTCCCCGGCCCCATTTTCTTTTTCTGCAGTAGTTTCTTTACTTCAGATGCTATTATTTCAGAGATTTTAAATATGTGACTTCTAATTTCTTCTATGCTAGTGTCTCCTGCATTTGTTCTGGGTGAGCTTGGGGCCTAAGCATGCATTTTGCTTCTTCTCTTTGTCACTTGATATTTCAAAGAGAAGACTTTATTTTTATTTCTGTGATGCTTTTCGTTAAAGTTGAGTAGTAGTTAGATGTATCACTATGACCAAAGCCTCCCTGTAAAGAGTCTGTTCTTTAGGTATCTCTTGTACTTCAGAGATTCTTGGTGTGTGTGTGTTTGTGTGTGTGTGTGTGTGTGTGTGTGTGTGTGTGTGTCCCAAGATTTTGCCCTCTCAATTGAGAGTGAGACTTTGGTTTCTGCTTGGTACTGTCCTCTGTCCTTCATTGTAGGGCTTTGGTGAGGTTATTACCCAAGGACCTCCTGATATTATTTCCCAAGAAAGAACATGTGGTTAAGGCAGATATAGTTTTCTATTTACAGTAATACAATTAACAACACACATAATGGTAGCGAGATTTAGCAATTGACAAACTTTTGTAGTTAATGGGTTTATATTTTAGGCCATAAGAGCAAACATTATGGCTGTGTAGCTAAGCAGATATTTAATTGGGAATTTGTATTTAAGTTAGTTCCCCTAAATTCTGTCTGGTTTCCTTCTCTTGATGTACATGGAGTCCTCCAGGCAGATTAGTTCACCCCAGTTACCTGTTGCCACCTCTGTCTTGAGGAGATGCTCTCGTGGATCTGAGTCTAGGTCTGTGCCCCACTGGGCCTAGCAATATGATTCAGCTCACCGGGTTGGGATCTATCAAACTGGAACTTGACCAGCTGGGCCTGGCTTGGGTCTGTGCTCAGCTTCTGGTTTTGTGCTCAGCGTCACCCCATAGAAGTGAATCCACTGGGTCCTGCTGGCTGGATGTTCTGTTCCTGGTTTAGCTCCCTGGCTCTAGCACCTAGCTGCTCTGCAGGGAGTTCTGCTACAGGGTCTGAAACCAAGCCTCGCTGCTGAAGTTCCACTCTGCCCAGTCCCAAACCAACCCAGGAGAGGTAAATTTTGGCTTACAGTTTTCAGAGGACTCAGTCTTTGACTGGTTGGCTCTAAGGCAGAATAGTGTTAGAAAAGGGGATAGTGAAAGAAAGTGGCTCACCCCATAGCAGTCAAGAAGCAGAGACAGAAGAGCCAAGGACAGGACTACCCACTTCCAGTTCTCAGTCCCAGTGACCCATCCACACACGGGTCACCTCCTAACAATACGTTCAGCCATGAGCTCACCAGTGGATGAATCCACCATGAGGATAGCACCTCTATTATACAATCACCTTCCAATGCATGAGACTTTTGGGGGACATTTTAAAGCTAAGCCATGGCAGCAGTTAATCTGCCTTTCTTGGTTGTAGATGGCCAAGCAGAGGCTACACACACACAGATTTGACTTGCTGTGAAGAAATTCCATCATTACTTCAGATTGGGAATTGGGCTGCACCTAGATATGCAGACCCCCTCCAGCCCCTTGACATTTTTGTGATTTTTATACTCAAAGTGTGGGTTGTATGTAATGGACTATTTAGAGACCATGATAGTTAGGCCAAGTCTTTACCTCTATGCTTATTCCATGTTTTGGAAGAGCAACACACATTTCAGAAGTTCAAAAGACAAGAATTAGGATGAAGTCAATGAAAGAATGTTGTAGGACTGATTATGATTGATTAGTAAGTGAATGGTACAATTGGATAGGTTTTAAAACCCCTGTGTCATGCAGGGGCCAGTGTGTAGCTCAATGCTAGAACACTTTTCCAGCACAAGGGACCTATATTTGGTCCCTAGTACTGAAAAAAAAAAAAAA
>NW_004524881.1:1108427-1148222 GCF_000260255.1 Octodon degus
GTGTGTGTATTTGGTACAGAGTCTCACTATGCAACTCAAACTCACAGTGATCCTTCTGTTTTCAGCCTCCCCAACACTGGGATTATAGGCGTGTGCCACTATGCCTGGTCTCTGTGACTGGGTCAGTGCACCCAGGGGCAGGGGCAGCGCAGCCTGTGGTGCTAGGGATCAAACTTGCCTAAGCAGGCATTTAGGCTACTGAGCTATCTCACCAGCCCTGTAGTTTGGTAATTTCTAATAAATGTCAAGTGTTTAGACTTCTTAACATTTTCAAGGTTTATTAAATAAACTTCTTGAAGGTAGAAGAAACTAAATGCAGGATAGAGCTAAGGTGACTCAAGATTGGAAAACAATTAGGTTTTCCTTACTGTCTTAGTCACTTTCTCATCACTGGACTATAATACTTGACACCCACAGTTTAAAGAAGGAAAAGTTTGTTTTGGCTCATGGTTACCTGGCTCCAAGGCAGAAAACGTGTGGCAGAGGTCCGTGGCAAAGGAAAAAACACTCACATCATGACAACTAGCATGCAGTTCAAGAGAGAATCAAGGAGCAGAGAGAGGAGTGAGGCTGCTCAGCTTGCATCCCAATGGTCACCTCTTCCAACTAGTCCCTACCTCCCTACAGCAAGTCAGTTCTATCACTTCATGATCTCATCGCTTTCCAAAAGCCCTATCTCTGAGCACAAGAGGGTCATTCTTTTTTATATTATTTATTTATTTGGTACAGGGTCTCACTACACAGTTCAGACTCATAATGATTGTCCTGTCTCAGCCTTCCCAGCACTGGGATTACAAGCATAGTTTTGAAGCCAGCACAGCATGTAGTACTGGGGATTGAACTTGGGTCCTTGTGCTTGCCAGGCAGGTGCTTAGACCGCTGAGCTATCTCCCCAGCCCTTGAGAGTCATTCTTTATCAAACCTGTAACATACACCAAGCTTATGAGGTTTTATTCCACACTGGACATTAGGTGTACCAGGACTAGGACAAGAACAAAACCAATGTCCAATAAAATCAGATAATCTGCTAGGAGACAAATGATTTTATTCATGTTTAAAAAAAGTTTCATATGTTTGTGCTTAAATGAATGAAACAAAATTGAATATAGTACTTTAATAGAGTCTAATTTCTGAAACTCTAGGCTCACCATGGCAATTTCCAGGTGAGATGACCACTGATATCCTCTTTCTTCACATACTGCTTGCAAAAGTTTCATCTCAGTGTTGGTTGTGGTTCAGGGTGGGGGATGGAAAGAAATCCAAAATCCAGTATTTTGCAGTGTTCATCCTCTAGCACCAACCTGTGTTATAGGTGACAGTGTACAGTGAGATGGATGCCTCAGCCAAGCAGCGCAGTAACAACAGGGCAGCTTCCCTCTTGATGCACCTCTTGGGAGCATGTGTCAATCTGAAGATCTTAGATTTTTCTCAAACACAAACTAGTATAGTTTGAAAATGTTTGATGTTGAATTCTCTGTCTCTCAGTGGTAGAAAGCTTGCTAAGGATGTGCAAAGCCCTAGTTGGATGTTCAGCCCTGAGAAATATTGGATATCTCTTTTCTTATCTGTAAACATGGGAGGCAGATTTGCACATTTCTAGAGTTCTTATAAAATTAGTTCAGCCCAAAACAAAGTTTCAAAATTATTTTTCCCAGATGTAGTTAAAGGAAGGAAGTTGGTAAGGAAGTTCACTCTACATTGTTAAAATTAAAGATTATTAAGATAAATATGTATAGTTTTATCATAGATAGATAGATAGATAGATAGATAGATAGATAGATAGATAGATAGATAGATAGATCTGTAAATTATATATAGTACTCTATGTAGGTTTTTTTTTTTTTCATAGTACTAGAGATTGAACCCAGGGCCTTTGCACTGAGCTACATCCCAAGTCCTTCTAATTTTTGAGACAGTCTCACTAAATTACTAGGTTGCCTAGACTGGACTTAAACTTTCCATCCTCCTGCCTCACAATTCCAGAATTTTGGGTTTACAGGTGTGCACTACCATCCTGTTTCACTGTTGATTTTTGATTAGCTATTACTGGCTATCCCTCTATGCTGAGATTTCAGGTAATTTTTATTTTCCTCTTCTTGCTCTCCTATAGTTCCTGTTTACCAGCTGAATTAATTTTATAACAGAAAAAACAAGTCTGAAAAAAGAAGTGTCATTGTTCTGTACATTGTTTTAACCCAGCACTCTGTGAAGACCACTGCACTGAAGGAAGACCCCACAAAGGACCTGAAACAGCTTCTGCAAGAGCTGAGAAACGTGATCAATGAGGAGCCGGCCATGCAGCTGAGCAAGGCGGAGGACGAGGGGAGAGCACCATCCCTCGGGGCCTTGTGCGTGGCTCTGTGGGGTGGCACTCAGGAGGGGAAAACTATGCACATGACACACTCTGGAAGACTGAGGCTTAAATAACTTTGGAGAATACCTGAAGTTGTTGGGGAAGCAAGTATAAGTGGAGGGGTTAGGCAAAAGTAAAAGTAACGACATCAAGAGAAAATAATACATCATTCTGTTCAGATACCCACAGTGAAAAGCCACCTCTGTAGAGTAATGTATAATTCCCAGCAGATTTCCCATCCATAATCTTATCTGAATATCACAACAACCACCTGAGCCAGAGTTCACTTGTCTGATTTTATAAATGAGAAAAACACCAGTCTCAGAGGTCAATTTGTTTGCAGCACACACAGTAGGACCCCAAATGCATTCTAACACTCCAGATGTGAGCCAACAGGAAAGGCCTTGGTTGCAGTTACCTCCAGGTATTAAAACACCCAAAAAAGATTCAGCTAGCTCACCCTCACCGTAATCCTAACGCTTAACCCTCCCAGTACATGGCTGCAGATATCTGTGGTGTTTTAATCATCTTTTTATTCTTTACTGAGGATTTTCAAATAATGCTTTTTAAATTGTTTTATGTCATCATTTAGACTAATTTATCTTAATTTATACATTAATATGATGTATATTTTTTAAAATTTTAAGTATTATAACCCATTTTTGTATACTTATTTCTGGTTATACAGCAGTTACTTAAATGTTAGTGTATACTATCCCAAAGTGCCAAAATATTGGCTGAATTTATCTAATTGTTCATCATAATATTAATAATAATAGCCCAATTACCTGCCATAGCTTACATTACGTCAGTCACACTATATCAGAAGTGTTTCACTGACTCCTCCATCAAAAAGTATTTTCAAGGGCTGGCAGATACTTGTGCAGATTGAAGAGCCTGCTTAGGCAGACGTGGAGACCGGGGCTTGGTCCCGAGTATGTGCCGCCCCGCCCCTGGGGCGTGCTGAGGTAGCGACTGAGACTGGGCGTGGTGGTGCAGGCCTGCAATCCCAGCACTTGGGAGGCTGAAAACAGGATCACTACAGGAGTGGTCTGTGTGATGAGACCCTGTAGATACTGTACTAAATTCATTAAAAAAATTTTCACTTGAAGAACTTTTCATTCTTGTAATGACTATAGTGTCCCTTCTAAGTTAGCCCACTTGACAATTATGTAAACTCAGGTTGACTTGCCTCCTAGAAAGATAAGGCAGAGCCAGAAGTGAAAATCCCAGCTGCTGGTTCTCAGCTCCGGTCATTTCACTGATCATTTCACAGTATCACCAAGCTTCTTCGACCAGCTTTCCAGCACACCAGCCACTAATGATGACATTGAATGGTATTGGACTTCATTGAATATAAATATGTTTGATCCTTGCCTTTAGAGAATTTATTTTTTATAATCCTACAAATGGCCTGTCACTAAGATCTAAATGCCTAGTGCTTAAGACTCCAGGGAAAGAAAGCATTTTTGGTTTGATGAATTCCAGAGATAGCATTTTGTTCCATTTTCTTAGAAGCCCAAAACCCACAGTTATGGGCTAAACAGCTGGGTGTGGTACAAGGATGTGACCCCACAACATGGAAGGCTGTATTAAGTTTGAGCTAGCAAATGTTGCATAGTGATTTAAAGGCCAGCCTGGACTACATAGCAAGAGTGTCATATTTTCTTCATTGCTGAGGCAAAATACCCAACACCCAAAGCTAAACAAAGAAAGGTTTATTATAGCTCACAGTTTGTTCAGTTCGTAGTCAGCTGGCTCCAAGGCTGGGTGGCATGGCAGACAGGCATCACAGGGGAGAAATAGTCCATGGCAAGCAGGCAGGATACAGTAAAGCAGCAACAGCCACAAGAGAGAAGCAGCCTTTCCCCTCTCCCTTCAGAGTCTATGCAGTGTGTGAGCCTGCTGATTGGTGCTGTGCACACTGAGGGTAAGGCCCACTTGCTCCCAGCACCACCCCCTTAACCTCAGCATGGCACACACTAGATCCAGCCACCTCTGAAAAGCCCCACCTATGTCTTCATGAGGCTTCAGAGGGACATCTAGACACAAACCACAACAAAGACCCTGTCTCAGAACACGAAGGAAAAAAAAAAAAAAAAAGGAAAACTACATTATTTCTAAAAGATCATTTCTAAAAGATATTCAGTCTTGCCAGATGTGATGGCCCACACCTATAATCTGTACACTCAGGACACTGCAGCAAGAGCATCACCATGAGTTTGAGGCCAGTCTGGGCTACCTAGTGAGTTCAAAGGCAGCGAGACCATGTTAAATAACCCCCCCCACACACACACACACAAATCAAATCTAGAAATTGATCTGCATGTAATTAATTGAGTTATATTTATCTACACAGGGATGATAGGGTAAGAGATTGCATTATTGAATCAAGCCTGAGATCAGACATATGCCATAGGTAAGCATAATCTACAATTCTGAATTTAATTACCCAAGGACATTTATATGGCCTGATTAAATGAGAGGGTTTGTTTGGATGATTTTCATGGAACTTGGCAGAGATTTTGATCCATGAAGGAAAATTATTACATTGTTTAACTGCCTCTAAAAGAGATTTCAAGTAAATGTATGAATTTACTTTTCAGAAATCAATTTCAGTCGGGCGTGGTGGTACACGCCTATAATCCCAGCACTTGGGAGACTGAGACAGGAGGATCATTGCAAGTTCGAGATCAGCCTGGACTACAAAGTGAGTTCAAGGCCAGCCTGAACTGCACAGTGAGACCCTGTCTCAAAAAGAAAGAAGGAAGGAAGGAAGGAAGGAAGGAAGGAAGGAAGGAAGGAAGGAAGGAAGGAAAAAAGGAAGGGAGAGAGAGAGAGAGAGAGAGAGAGAGAAATTTCATAGGCACTTTCTTCTTTTTAGCTGATTATGTTAGCTTTGTTTCACTATAATGAAATACATGAAATAATGTATAAGACCAAAGTTTTACTTAGCTTACAGTTCTGAGGGTTCTAATCCAATACTAGCCTTTTAGGGGGCATGACTGGTATGAATTGCATGTCAGAGCTAACTGCTCACCTCATTGCCAAGAAGGAGAAGAGACAAAAGGCATCAGGACCCTATAGTCTCCTTTGGGTCTCACCCTCAGTAACCTAAGGACCTAACCTCCTAAAGGCTCCTCAGTAACCTAAGGACCTAACCTCCTAAGGGCTCTACTTCTGTCTAGTAGTGCCCCCTGCGAAGGGAATTTGGGGGATACTCTGTATCCAAACTATAGCTGGAAGCTGTGTACTGTTGGGAAGGTAATACTTTATCTAAATTTATATGCATTTACAATAACTTTGTAATTTTGAAGAGTGGTCCAGGATATGATAATAATTTCAATGCGAAGTTTAAGAATAATCTTACTGAAAACCATTCAATAATTGAATAGCGAAGTTTTAAGTAAAATCATGAAAAAGAGAAGAAAGAAAGCTATGGTTGTGCACACCTGTAATCGCAGCACTCAGGATGCTGAGGCAGGAGAACAACCACAAGTTTGAGGCAAATCTGCTACATGAATTCAAGGGCAGCCCGAAATATATAGTGAGACCTTGTCTGACAAAAACAAAAGCAGAAAGAAATGTAGTGCACAGCCTAAATAAGATCCTTAAAAGACAACTTTGCATAAACATTAGCCCAAAGGCAAGTATTAGCTTAAGACTTATGGAAGTCTCAGAGGCCATTGCTCGGAAATCTTGGTAGTGCCTTACTGCCTGCTACAGTAAGTGCGTGGGGCCTCGGGGTGGCACTGAGCTGCTCCTGACTTGTCATCTGTCTGCCAAACCAGCTTTCTCCAGATTCCTAAACATTCATGTCTCTGTCTTCAAGCTTTTCTCCATACTATTCCCGCCACCTGGAAGAGCCCCAAACTCACTTTTTGGAATCTGTCTGTCTGAAAGTAATGTTGAAGTGAACAATTTTGTTTTGTCATGAGGGTCACACTAGATGGCCTACCTAGCTAGCCAGTAGATGTCATTTACTTGCATAAAAATAAATTGGGCTGAGGGTAAAATTCAGCAGTAAAATGGGTGCTTAGCATGTACATGGCCCCAGGTTCAAACCCCAGTACCAAAATAAATCAATTAAAGATTAAAAACAAGAATAAATAATTTCTCTCACAAACATGTATTAGATTGGTAAGAAGTGTAATGTGTACTCTTTAATTTCTCCCACCCTTCTACCAACAGAAGCAACAACTCCTTAAGGGACTCTGTGGAAGGCAGCAAGTCAAGTGGAACTCTCAGCAGGTGAGAAATGATTGTGCCAACCACAGTTTACTAGTGTGTGCTACTGAATTCAGAAGGTCAGAAGCGCAGGAATCGCTCTCCAGGAGATGTGCTGCGCCTGAGGCGCAGGGCTCTGTGTTCCATTTGTTTACAGTCAGGAGCTCGGTCCATTGACAGACAGCCCAGAGAAAGCTTATCTTTATCTTTTCCATTTTCACTGCCTGTAAAAGTAGACCTGTCCAAGCCCTCTTGTGTCCTCAGAGTGTGCACACAGTTCCTGTGTTTGCATTTCAGTCAAGTAGGGACTTAGCGCTGCCGTGGTCAGCTTTGCCTCCAGGAGCAATGCAGTAAACAGCGCTCAGTAAACAGATCAAGGTCAGATTATAAACACCTCACTGCCTCTCCTATGTGATCGCAATATGGAATATTCAAACCTTTGTAAATATCTTTCTCTTAGCCTTGGTAATGTCTTCATTTCCTCCTTTGAGTATAAGCACTATCTTGTATCTATTTATAATAACCATACTATCATCTGCATGTTTTTGTTTTTCCTCTTTTCTGATTGTTTTATTTTTATTTATTTATTTATTTATTTATTTATTTATTTTGTATTTTAAGGAAGGGTCTACAGGGTGTTCAGTGTTGTACTACTACATCAGACTTGCAGTGATCCTGTTTACAGCCTCCCAAGAGCTGGGATCACAGGCACGTGCCACCACACCCAATCTCAATTGCCACTATGCTCGCCCCAGGGGTTGGGCCGGCTTGGCTGGCCCGTGGATGGAACCCTAGCTCCTGTGCCTGCTTGCAGGTGCTTTAATTCGCTGAGCTATTTGGCCGGCCCTTCTAATTGTTTTAGAATCATCTTTTTATCTAATATGATCTATGTAGGAGACACTGCTTTCTCACGTGTAGATTATTGTTATTTTTTTGAAAAAGGAAAAAGGGCTCTATTATAAAGGGAAAGGAGCTTCATTATTTTGGAGGGCACAGAGAGAATTTGGGAAGATGAGGAATTCTCTCAACTGGAACAAAGAGAGTCTGAGGCTTTTATGACCTTTTGCCAGGGGTGGGCTTTGAGAGAGATGTTTAGATACACCTGAGGAGCTGATTGGGGCCTTCCCTGAGGTGGCGGGAAAGGAGAAAGGAAATTGCCTTGGGCTGAGTTGGAGAAGCCGGGAGGTGGTCTTGGGGAAGATAAACTGTTGTTTTAAGGGCTTCGGCCATATTGGATGACCACCATAATAATTCAGCAATTCATACCAGGGCTATAACCTATCATTCCCATCTTTTGGTTGTTATAAAAGGGGCAACATCTCTCTTAGACTGCTTCCTGCTGAACTGGGGCGTCGTCTTGGGGGTGAAGGGAGTTGACAGGATGACGGTTCACACCCATGTAGAAGTTAGTGCCAGGTGTCTCAGCTAGGACTAGAAGTTTATTGTTTGTGACAGCTCACATTGGAGACTGAAGAAACCTCGAAAAATACGTAAAAAGACAGCATGTTATGAGTACATGCCATCATGATTAAAGGACACAGGAGGGGAAGCAAGAGGAGGATCTATGATCTGTCATTTTACCATGACCCTGTTGAAGAGGAGGAGTATCGATCTTTAGTTTGATATCTGCTGTCAATGTGAGGAAAAGGAGTCAGGGTCATCTGTAGTACTGTAACACAACTGTATAGATTTTGTTAAACTTTTGTTTCCTGTGTTAGTATGTAAGTGTGTGAAGACATGGAGTCTACCTACCAACTGTGTTGTCTATAGTTGTTTAGAAAGGTAGGCTACTATCTGAAAAGATGGTCTCTTTTTATGTTCTAAAATGCCCACTGTATTGTGACCTTGAAAAGTCATGTGTAGATTGGAAGTGAAGATTCAGATTACTTAAAAACTTCCCAAGATCATGCATCTTGTAGGCAGAGGAGGTCAGTTTAACTCGGCCTGGCTGGCTCAGTAGTACATACTGTGGCCTCTGCTGCATGCTGCTCCAGGGACCGCAATTGAGCATTCAGGAAAGAGCTCAGGCAGAGGCAAGGAGGAGGAGCGAACTGGTCTCTGCAGAGCGGGATACATCTGCTTCGTTCAACAGTGACGTTACCATAGTAGTATTGCCTTTTTTTTTTCCACCCTTCAACCCTTATCCCCAATCTGTAGTACTGTTTCTTATTATTTTTTTAGTCTTTTTTTCTACTTTCATGGCTTTATTATGTTTTTTTATAGATTATACATTGTAAATAAATTATTTACAAATTTAAATGACTATAACAATAAAAATTGTCCAAAATAAAAATGAAGAACTTACAGATCAGTCATATAACAGTTCACTGTGTCAAAATCAAGAAACATATTCATATAATTAGAATTCTGAAAATAGAAAGAAGTAGGTAATAAATATTTAAAGATTTAAAATTTCTGAATTTAGTTGAACTTATAACACCACATTTCCCAGAAAAATGAAACTTTTGCCCAAGAAATTTGAATAAAATTATACCCAGATACATATAAATGAAATTGTCCAAAACTTGTTGTAAAGAAAAAAATCATGAAAGCATATACATAAAAAAATTAGCTATGGAAGAACAAAATTAAATAGCATCTTATTTCACATTAGAAAGAGAAAAGAAAAAAAAATATCAAGTGTGTAAGAAACTAGAATAATTAAAGGACTATAAGAAAGGAGAAAAACAGATCTGTCCTCTTTGAATTTTATACTTAGCAAACATACCTTTGAAAACTAAAAGGAAAATATTTTCCAGTTATACAAACTCGAAATATTCTAATACCTCCAGATGTAGCATATAGGAAATAACAAAGAGCATAATTCAGAAGGCAAGAGAAGTTGTTACATGCTCCTAGATAAAGAATAAAGAGCTCTCAAAATGATAGTTATGCAGGACTATGTAAAATATATTAGATGAACCCATTGAAAAAGTCATTAAAGATGTCTATGAAACAGTATCAATCATATCAGGTTATACACATTTTTTTCATGTGTATGTGTGTGTGTGTGTGTGTGTGTGTGTGTGTGTGTGTGTAAAAGGTAAGAAAGAAGTAATATAAAGTCAATAGAAAATGGAAATATACTTTTTAAAGTTTCTAATACTAGGAGAAAATATCATACCATGTCTTTTAAATAGATTATAAATCAAATATACAGTATAAATCTTAAAACAAAAATTAAGATTAAGCAATATTTAGAAAATTAAATGCTAATTAATTAAAGATTAAATGTTTCAAAACAATTGAACTTAGAAAAAGTTTTCATGATAGTAAAGAATTACTAAGAATAAAACATAAGATAAGTACTGGAATGACAAACAAATGACCAGCACTTCTAACAGTTTGGGGATAGGATATCACACAAAGTTCTAGTGTGTCATGGACATGGATAATGTCCATAACATTTACTGGTGTCCAGGTGTCACTTGTGGGACTGAGCTACTGCTACTTCCTTGATATCCACCCTGTAGACCCGGACAGAATCATGCCCCGTAGGGTGCAGGAGAAGTCCATTTGTAGAATATGCTGATGGAAGTATCTTGTTGCTGTGTACAAAAGAATAACTGAAAGACTGCTTTTGTATACCTCTTATTCTCCTAGGTTTAATTGTTTGCCCTATGTGGTGGGTTCTTTCCATTCTCATTCATGGAGTTGTGGTCATTTTGCTCCCTCTCTAAAACATCTTTTAGTAGTCTGTGTAGGTTTAACTTTGTCATCATGAAATTCTTAAGTTGTTCTTTGTCATGGGAGTACTTCACTTCTCCATTATACTTGAAAGAGAGTTTTGCAGGGTATATTAGTCTGACTTGGCATTTGTTTTCTTGCAAGACTTGAAGTACTTTGCTCCACACTCTTCTTGACTGGATGCTTTGTGAAGAGAAATCTGCTATTATCCTGATGGCTTTTCCTTTATTTTTATTTGTTTATTTAATTTATTTATCTTTTTTTTTTGTGGAACCAGAGATTAACTCAGGCCCAGGGAAGCACTTAGTCCACTGAGCCATCTCCCTGGCCCCTTGGCTTTTCCTTTAAATGTGATCTGCTTCTTTTCTTTAGCAGCTCTTAGTATACTGTTCCTGTGCTGAATTTCTGAGTTCTTGATTATTATATGTCTGGGTGTGTTCTTAATTGGGTTGATGTTCTTTGGAGTTCTATATGCTTCAGTTACCTGAATGTCAATTAGTTTCCCCATATTTGGGAAGTTTTCTGCTATTACTTCCATCCATACTCTTTTTATATCATTTGTATTGACTCCTTCCTTCTCATTGATGCCTATTAGTCTCACGTTGTTCATCTTTGCATCATCTTGCAGGTTTTAAATTATATTTCCTGCATCCTAGTTGTTTTTAAGAGATCTCTTCTTACTTTTTCACTAGTTGCAATGGTGTCTTTAAGGTCTGAAAGTCTATTCTCACTTTCATTCAAACGATTTTGCCAGCTTGTGATTGAGGTTTCAAATTCCTGTATATCACTTTGGATCTGTTTCATGCATTCTATTTCTTAGCTTTATTGCTTATTCAAGGATTCCATCACTTTTATATAATGCTCTATTTTTTCTTATCAGTGTCTTCTTTGGAAACACTTAGTACTTCTTTCATTTTAGTTATCATTTATTTTTTTACTTCAGAAATTATTTCTGATATGATTTCCTCTATACTTTTCTGCAGTTGTTTCTTTACTTCAGATGGTATTATTTCAGATTTTAGGTGTGTGATTTCCAATTTCTCAAGTGCTATGTCTTCTGCATTTGTTCTGGATAGGCTCAGGGCTTCAGACTGCATTTTGTTCCTTCTTTTTGTCATTTTCTACAGTACTGTCTTCTGACCGTTGGTGTAGAGCTTAGATGGAGTTATTACCTTAGCACCAGGTCCAGATCTACCAAGTTCAAATTTGTCCAAGTGGTGTGGCTTGAGTCTGGTTGCTGTGCTCTACTTCTTCCTGCTAGAGCCCTTGGAATTGAACCCTCTGTGCCACTCTGGCAAGATGTTCTGTTCCTGAATCAGCTGGGTGGGTCTTGCCTCTAACCTCTTTGCAGGGAGTTCTGATGCAGGTTCAATGCTGGGCCTGGGCTCTGGGTCGAATCAAATGTAGTCTTAAGAGGATAGGAAGTTGTTATCCTGTTTCATATCATAAAAAATATCTACAGTATCAAAAACACTGAGAGGGCTGGGCAGATAGCTCAGCAGTCTGAGCACCTGCCTGGCAAGTGCAAGGACTAGGGTTCGATGGCACACATGCCATACGAGCCCCAGAACCCCAGGCACTCTGTGCCAGTCACTAAACTGGGCATAGTGGCACATGCCTGTAGTACCAGCACTGGGGAGGCTGAGACAGAAGGTTCACTACAAGTCCAAGCTGCATAGCAAGACCCTGTACCAAATAAATAAATAAGTAAAAGATTTTCTTCATTAAAAAAATTGAGAATTCTTTTATAGTTTAGCAACTAAATAAAAGGTAGCATGAATCTCATAACTGTACATGTATCTAATCTGTTGCCGGTTTTGACTTTCTGGGAACTCCACTATGTATTTATGAAAGAGAGAATTCAAAAGCAAACAGCAGAGCCTGGGGCATAGTGGCAGGTATCTGTAGTTCCATTGTAATGTCACAGCAGAGTCTGGAGACCTAGGGACTTCCCACTACAGGACCCTTGTATTCCTCATTCCTCTAGTTTTTGCTCTTACTCTGGTGAGGAATGCAAAGGCAAAGCCAAGATAAATTGAAGCCAAAGATCCCCCAGGTCATCCATCCAGAATTCAGAAAGGGAAATTAATGTGAAGTAGAGGTTTACTTATAACATTGCAAGGGTAAGGACAAAGCCATCAAGCAACAAGTCAGCAGGAACAGCTAGAAAGTGAGCTCCTCAGGATGGTGTCCTCCTGCCCATTTTTACAGAGGTATGAAGTCAGTCAGGGTCTTAGCCTTTGTTTCTGGGGTGAACTTGTTGCTAGAGTGAGATAGGGTTTTATGGAGTTTCAGGGGGTTTCCAATGTACAGAAAGATAAGTATCTAAGAATAACTATTCTTCAGCTGTAAAGGTTTCACAAAGGGCAATTTCCAGTAACCAGGGGGTCATTTCTATAGCCATCCACTATACCACGTTAGCCATGCCCTATGCTTCTGCCTGTCTTCCCTTCTCATTGTCCCTACATTCCTCCTCTGACTCGATCATCTTTCTGCCATTAGATGGGAATAGGTGGGGGTCTTGTCTTTACCCCCTTGAGAGTTATCTTCGTTACTTTTCTCTTGTTCCTGGGACAAAATATCCTATACCCCAAATTAAGGAAGGAAAGGTTTATTTAGCTCACAATTAGTGGAGGTTTCAGTCCATGCTCGGCTGGCTCCAAGGCAGAGTGGAACATGGTAAAGGGCAGCAGTTCATGGAGGGTGGAAAACAGCAAAGAGCAAAGGGAGGAGCAGTGGCTCCTCCAGCCATGGCTGCAGCAGCTAGCAAACCTCTCTTCCTTCCCTACGTTGTATTCAGGCCATCTGCCCCAGGGCAGGTGTAGCACTCACACCTATAATCCCAGCATTGGGTCATGAATTAATCACAAATTCTAGAAGCTGCCCCTAGTGACTGCATGAAGCTTTGGGGGGACAACTAGACACAAACCATAACAAGAGTTGACACTTGATTGATTGAATATTGGGCTTGTTGCTAGGGGTTTGGTCCTGTGGGATAACAGGAGAATCGGAGTAGGCTTAGCAATCTGCACTAGGAGAGGCAGTGTTGCCTGCAGAGGCAGGTGTCTGCACCACAGACTGTCAGCCCCAAGCCACAGAGCTACTCAGAAACTGCTTGCTGCTCACAGTCACACAAAGCCTGCATTTTCTACCCTCTAAGAAGGGCTCTGTCTTTTGCCTTTCCCAAGTGTCCCTTCTGACCCTACACCAGCACTCTGATATCCTGAAGCAGGAGGATCGTAAGTTCCAGCCCAGCCTGGGTAACTTACCAGCTTGGTAAGATCCTCTTTAAAAAAAAATTTTTTTAAAAGAGCCAGGGATATTGCTCAGTTTGAGGGCCCTGGGTTCAGTGACCGGTAACACATACACACACACACACACACACACACACACACACACACCTTAGTATGATAGTGAAAATAACTACTCAGGACCTTGTGCTGGCCGGGCAGACATTTATGTCACTGAGCTATCTCTCTGGTCCTATAGTGAAAGTAACTTTAACCTCACAAACTCCCTGAAAGAAAACTACCTTGAGAGCTGCTATAATAGTCTCTGGTACTCAACCCAGAGAGACCTATATGATTTATTTTAACTTTTTTTTTACTTAATTAAGCTTTTAAAGTTTTATAAACATATTTCTAATGTTAGGAGAATTTTGTCTTTGTTTTGTTTTTGAGGCAGGACCCTACTACCAGGCTGGCTTTAAACTCACTTATATAGCCCAGGCTGGTCTAACTCATGGGGATCCTCCTGCTTCAGCCTCCTAAGTGCTGGAATTACAGGTGTATGCCACCATGCCTAGCCCAGTTGTTATTGTCTTTGGTTTCTTTGTTTTAAAAACTATGAAAAAAAGAGATTGGGTGTATAGCTATTATTACACAAAAATGAATTTTCTAACCAAGATTATATATTTATTATTCCTTTCATCTTGCAAAATGTTCATGGACACTGAATGCAAAAAGATAGGGCAACTTTGCATCTTTCTTGTGGGCATTTCAGAACTGGTGCAGTTGGGGTCACGCCTGCCCTCCTGAGTGTGTAGTTTAGTCCTCACATGTGCCAGGGAGCTTGCCTCTGTTCACAGCTCCCTGAGCTATGTGTGAACCAGAAGGCTCATGTTACTGTTCTTATGTTTCTAGGGAGCTGGTCACATTACACGTAGCACTGGAAGATCCATCCAGCTGCTTCACATTCCCCTCTACAGGTGAGTTTCCAATGAAAACATAGAAATGGGGCATCCTGTGCCCCTATTTCCACAAGTGTGAAAGCCAAAGTCCTGACCCATCCTGAGAGTCCCCATCAACTCTGGACTTGTTGCTTGCTCCTGCCCTCTTCACCATCTGCGTTTTCCATCTGTGACTTCCCGAGCTGCCCGGCTGCTTCCCTCCTGGGCTGCCAGAGCTCCCTGTCCCTGTGGGCACACACCTCCCTTCCTTTAGAGCTTTGCTCTGACCCCACTGTCCCAGTGAGACTTGGCTCCAACCATCTTACTCAAAATTCACACCGTGGTAACACTTTTGGCCCCCTCTTACCTTTTCTGTTTAAGTAATGTTCTAACCTACAATTTATAGCATTTGTAAAGATACCAGCCTTTAAGTGTCTCTTCCCTGATACAGCTGAGGTATCTCAGCTTCCAGGCACAAAGCAGGTGCTCAACAAATACTAATTGAATGGTTGAAAGGAAAAGGAGAAGAACTGAGACAAATGTGTGTCCTTATCCTTTCCAAGGAATTCTAGATGAGATCATCTGTATAAAAACAAGGTCCTCCAAAAAAAAAAAAAAAAAAAAAAAAAAAAAAATTAAAGTATTTCAAAAAAAAAAAAAAAAAAAAACCACCAAAAACTGTTACTCTTATGAATTCAGTGGAATAAGTGCTTGCCTGGCAAGCGCAAGGTCATGAGTTCGATTTCTGGTACAAAAAAAAAAAAAAAAAAAAAATGAAAAAAGGGGCTAGGGAGATGGCTCAGTGGAATAAGCACTTCCCTGGCAAGTGTGTGGGCCTGACTTAAATCTCCAGTTCTGCCAAAAGAAAAAAAATTAAAAACAAGGTCCTGCAAGCATAGTGGCTCATGTCTGTGGTCCCAGCATGCTGAGAGGCTTGAGCAGGAGGATCACAACTTCTAACCTAGGCTAGGCAGCTAAGCAACTTAGCATGACCCTGTATCAGTTTTTGTTTTTTTAAAAAGAACAGATCTGGGGCTGGTGAGATGGCTCAGTGGTCTAAAGCACCTCCTTAGAACAAGCTTAGCAAAGCACAGGGACCGCGGTTCAATCCCCCAGCACCACATGCCAGCCAGCCCCGCCCCCTGGTGGGCTGAGCTGGGCACACACACACACACACACACACACACACACACACACACAAATAAATAATTTAAAAAAAAGAAGAAGAACAGATCTGGCATGTAGCTCACTGTGAAAGCCCTGAGTTCACTCTCTAGTACCACTACCACCCCTAAAGAAGGTGGAAGGCAGGAAGGGAGGCAGGGAAGAAAGAAAGGATGAAGGGAGGGAAAAGATAAGACAGAATAGACATGACTGAAATCGTAGCCATAGATGAATTTGCACAAAAAGAATTTTTCAAACCAGAAAAGAAAAAAAAAAAAAAATACAACATGTATTAGTTTTAGTAGGTGAAGAAAAACCAACAGTCACATAACTGATTTTCTTATGAAACAGAACAAATTACAAAAGAGTGAAGCCAAAACTAATAGTTATTAAACAAAAAAGTTATAAATCTGGATGGTAATAATGTAAATAGGGCCAGGCATGGTGGCACATGCCTATAATCCCAGCACTGGGGAGGTTGAGGCAGGAGTACCGTAGTGAGGCCAGCCTGCATTATATAGTGAGTTCAAGGCCAGCCTGAACTATATAGTGAGACCCTGTCTCAAAAAAAAAAATATATATATATATATGTATATATATATGTATATATATATACGCACACACACACACAGTGTACTTTTTATGTATTAAGTATAGGGTCTCCAGGTTCTCACTACACAGATCAGTCTTGTAGTGATCCTCCTGTTTTCAGCCTCCCAAGCACTGGGATTACAGGCACATGCCACCACACCCAGTATCAATCACTGTCTCGGTGCGCCCAGGGGTTGGGGTTGGCACAGCAGGCTGGGGATCGAACCCCCAGCCCCTGCATCTGCCTAAGGTAGTGTACTATTTTTAATTATGACTTTTACACCTATGTTTGCAAAACTATAGCGAGTCCATCTGTGAAAAATTCAGCGTCTCGATCATTCAGTTCCCCTAAGAAGTCTCCAGTGCATTCGCTGCTCACAAGTTCTGCGGAAGAGTCAGTAGGTTCTGCACCACAGTATAGATCGGCCAAAACCGCTCCCTCACCCGATTCTGTGAAAGGTAAGACTCTGCCCGACACTGCTGTTGGGATCAATTGATTTCTCACTCTGATGACTTGTAATTCTCTTCCATGCTCGCAATCACTGAGCTTGTGCATGCTGTTCTCATATGCAACCTCTAATCACTGCTAACTTACACGGTCTTATTTAAATAAAATAGCTCCATGTACACACATATAAAAGTAGGAATTAGATGTAAAGGTTCTATTTTCCACCAGCATGAAAAAGGAACTTTTTCGCTTGTATTGTAAGATTGTGGGTCTTTTATATAGCATGAGTAACTTTTCTTATTTATATTCTTTAAAACATTATCCTTCAGTCCGTATGTTTCTGTCATGGTTTGGGGCTTTTGTAAGGGGAACAATAAAATACAGGACACATTTTACAGTATTAGTTTATAAGGAATCACCCAAGAATCATATACAAGTGCAGGAAATCTATCCACACACTAAATACTAAAGAATCCAGCTGAGGGCCCGGATGCTACTTCATGGATCTGTGCTGGAAAGGCCCAGAGGTCTGTGGTGGAAGCTAGAAAGTCCATGCCAGCAGGATGAAGGATCTGTGCGAGCAGGCTGAGGGATCTGAACTGGAGCAAGGAAGCAATGCTCAGAGTAAGCACCAGAGCTCTCCCAAAAGTACCACAGACATGCTCAGCAACAGTGAGGTCCTGAGCTCACCGCAATGAGGAAAGCCATGTTCCAATCAGGAAAGCCAATGCAACAAGCTTCTCCATGATTCTAGCAGTGCATCATCTTCCTCTGTGGAGCCAGGAAGCGATGCTAAAGATGAGGACCAAAGCTTCTCCAAAGTTCACTGGGAAAGCCAGCATGCCAAGGTCTTCCAGCAGAACAGCCCAAAAGAATTAGCGGCTTCCAGCAGCTTCTCGAAACAGGATCCCTAACAGAGTTCTGACAGCCTCTCCTTTCTGACTTTTATGCTACTGACAACAACCCTCAGGTGTGCCTCCCTCATGCAGCGTTATGCTAGTTTAAGTCAGCTGGGTGTAATAAGATGACCACCAGTTACAAATCTACTACAGTTTCTAAGTGCTAGTGTCTATCAGACAAGTTTGTCAAATTTCTCATTTTTAATTTTTTGGGGGAGGACACAGGGGTGGAACTCAGAGCTACTCTAATACTGATCTATATCCTTGGACCTCCCCCCTCTTTTTTGTTGGTTTGTTTGGTACTGGGTATCCAACTCACAACCTTGTGCTTGTTAGGCAGGCAATGTGCCACTGGGCTATATCCCTGGCCCTGCCTGGCCCTTTTTATTTTTATTTTGAAGGATTTTGCTAAGTTGTCCATTGCTAGACTTGAACTTGGGATCCTCTTACCTCACCCTCCCTCAGTGCTTGGATTACAGGAATGAGCCATTGTGCCAGCACTGGGGAGGCTGAGAACAGGAGGAGCCCTGTGAGTTTGAGCTGCATAGTGAGACCCTGCACAAAACACAAAAATAAATAAATAAATAAATAAATACCTTTAAGTTCATGTGTTACTTGATAAGACAAGTAAAAAATTATTTGATTTGCAAGAAGGACTGATAACTACATGGGTGTTAAATGTAAGCATGTTAAATTGAACTTGAAGCGTTTCTTCTAATGTATGACCATGACAAAGTTACAGTAATGTTCTGTGGCCTCATCTCATTGATGAGGAGAAAACAGATGAGTTATTCCATTGCTGTTAAGCTGGTTCTCAGTCTTTTGCTACTGGCAACAGTATCAAAATGCTGTGCACATTTCTGTGCTGGGCACATTTCTAGATCCTAAGAGGTGAAAATCAGAACCTAATCACACTTTACTGGGTTTTTAAAAAAACATTTTTGCGTTGCTTTTTCTTCTCTTAGACTCAAAGCTATTCATTTAGTATCATTTAAAAATTTAAAGTATCAGGGGGCTGGTAAGATGGCTCAGTGGTCTAAAGCACCTCCTTAGAACAAGCTTAGCAAAGCACAGGGACCATGGTTCAATCTCCCAGCACCACATGCCAGCCAGCCCCGCCCCCTGGTGGGCTGAGCTGGCCACACACACACACACACACACACACACACACACACACATACACACATATAAATAAATAAATAAAATTTAAAAAAAAATTTAAAGTATCAGATCATTCATCATTTACCAGCAGACCATGCTGATTGCCTTGCTGGAATAAAAGTTGTGTTATGTAGGAACAGGACGTGTTACTCACCAGCGTCAGATACTCATCAACCATACCTCTTATACCATTTGTGTGAAATATCTAAGAAATGGTTTCTCTCTTGAATTAAAATAGTTCCACATAATTGCCTTTGATATTAATATCTGTAATGGAAACTGTTATTTGATTGGAAACTGATCCAATAAAAAGTTTTTGTCAAGATTATATAGCTATTCAGGAGGTAAAATGAAATTAGAATCTTCAGATACTGGCGATATATCTCACCTAGCATGTGTAAGACCCTATGTGGTCAATCTCCAGCACCACCAAAGAAAAAAAAAGCATCGAAATCTTCACTCATCAAGTTAAGTACTTTTACTGACTGACAAAACTTTTCATAGTTATTGGCAAATATTTTCATGTGTAGGCCCTCTTCAGGTGTTACTGCCATGTTCGTTGTAGGTTGCCTGAGGCATCCGTACAACATGCTTCCGTCACATAGTACTGTCCTTATTTGGGTGACAGCATCTGGCGCAGGCTTTGCACACTCCAGGTGGTACCAGGGTCCGAGGGAGGTCCTGTTCCTGCACGCCTCAGGCCTGCAGAAGTCCTCAGGTTTTCTGTGAATGCTGACCACTGCCGAGTGGTATCACACTGGAGGTGCCCTTCTCCCCAAGTCCAACTACTCCGTAGTTAAGTATCAGTAAGTTGAATCATTTTGAAACAAAATCAGATAGGCTAGGGTACAATATTTAGACAACAGACTTTTTTCATTTTACAAGTATTAAAAGTTTAAAGTTCTTTAATCTGTATTTTTAAAATATCAAATAAACTTTTAATATCACATCTAAGCAATTTTCTAATAGATTCACAGTCTCCGCCAGTAGAAACAACAGGGAAAACATGCAGGAAACTTCAGAACAGATTGGAAAGCTTACAAACCCTGGTAGAAGATTTGCAGCTGAAAAACCAAGGTACAATGTATATTTTTGGAGGGGACTTGTCTATAATATTTACTTTCCCTTCAGATTAAGCCTTCTGTTGGTTGTTCCTCTCAAAAGGTATTAAATTAATAATTTAGAAACCTTTCTCCAAACATGAGGGTCTGAACCATGACCAGGCCCCAGTTTAATTGTCAGACCCTGGGCAGGTCTCCCGTAAGCCTGTTATACTACAACTGGCCCGGTAATCCTGCTGGCCAGCCCTCAACTAGAATGGAGTGCTTTTTCATGTGTAACCTTGCCACACACATTTTCTTATTCCTGCTACCACTGTAGACAAGCGTTTGTATGTTGGTTGCCAAGGTAGAATTACACTCCATGGTCAAAAAACAAAACAACAGTTATTTAGCTGACATGGAATGTAAACGATCATAGAGGCACAGGAGACTATGCCACCCAAGAAATCACAACATCGAAAGATAAGCCATATCCAAAAATACTAAAGCCATTTGAATGGAAGCTGGTAGAATCTGCAGTGAACAGGTAGGCCTCTGGCTGAAGTTCTAAGCACCGTGGGTATGGGGACGCTATTGTGTTTCCTCCTTTTTTGACATAAATTCTTAAACCTGGGAGTCTTTGTCAGACAGACCGATAATAGAGTATATGCTTTTCTGCCTTTCCATCCCTAGAGAATGTGAGTTGCTAAGGTGAATGAAAAGAAATATTTTTCAAAGAACAAAGATTTATAAAATAAATTTAGTCTGTTGCTAATAATAGTTTCTACAAGCATTTACTGAGCACTTTCTATGTGCCAGGCTGTGATTTCTCCCTGTGATCCTCACTGTGACCCTGTCAGGTGGGTGCTGCCGTTACTGTCGTAGGAAAATGAGATTGAAGGGAAAAGTAGTAACAAGAATTCTTTGTCACACAGTGAGTAGTTCACCTGGGAACTGATCCCCATACTTTCTGACTCCAAAACCCAAATTTTCCTAATACTCCAAGGTTATACAGTATCATGTTTTTATTCAGAAAATTCCAAATCCTTTCTGATAGCACCGGCTCCCTATGCATATAAACATAAAACAAAGCATTTCATCTTTAGTTTATTGTGAGGTGGGTTTTACTTCTTAAGAAATATGTATTATTTCATTGGCCCTATTTTTTTTTTTTTTTTTTGTTAATGTATTTGGCACAGGGTCCCACTATGCAGCTTGGACTCCTAGTGATCCTCCTGTTTGCAGCCTCCTGAGTGCTGGAATTATAGGTGTGCACCACCACGCCCAGACTCAATTGCTTTCTCAGCATGCCCCACTATTTGGCTGGCCCTAAATAGCCCCTTTGACAGAAAAGACTTCGTGTGTGTGTGTGTGTGTGTGTGTGTGCACGCGCGTGCACTCAGAGATTCATCAAACTGTTTACAGAATGACCTCTGGCCCCAGCAAATGAGAGAGCGGAGACAAAACCAACTTTTATCTCTCTTTGTACCCTCCTGAAAATGTTTGAACTGTGTACTTTATATTATGTTCATCTGATCTTATCCTGCACATTTGAAGCAACTAAAAAGTAAATGTTTACTCTTATGTATGTTCCCTAACACCAGTCTTTTAAAAAATATGCCACATTGTAATGTTTAAGAATTTCTTGAGATCAAAATGTATTTATTCTGTTTGAACAAGCAGATCATTTAATAAGCACATAATATAATTTAAAACCTAAGTATATTTTGTTATTCTAACTTTGCTTCATTGACATTTTCAGCAATGTCTTCCATGATCAGAAACCAAGAAAAGAGGATACAGAAAGTGAAGGACCAGGAAAAAATGTTACTCAAGTGACACCTCCCTTGCCTGTCTTTATAGAAGGATGATGCCCCTTCCATTGTGATGTTACTTATAATTAGTGCCCTGTGTACTTTTTGCTTTTTATGTGAAAGTTTAATAAAAATACCCTGCCCTGTAAACTCTGTTTTGAAGTAAACTATACTTGAATGTCTCCTGCTAAAATGTTGAGCCATACTAGTAGGATTTGAAGGTATTTATACAGGATAAGATATTCACTGGTACTAATTCCAGTGTATTAAAATAATTGCATTACTGATTCTACTATAATAGTCGTTTTTTTCTCATCTTAAAAAATAAAATCCCAGCAGGGCTGGGGAAGATAGCTGAGGGCATAAACACCTGCCTGGCAAGCGTGCGGTCCTGAGCTCCATCCCCACTAGCCCCCCCACCACATGCATAATAAAATAAAATCCCAGAGTAAAAGCTCCTTTCACACGAACTGATGTGGTATAATGCCCCAACAGAAGGACAAATTCCAGCCTACAGATAGGGCTTCCTGCTGTGACCCTGAACTCACTGTTTATTCTGTGGATATCAGTGAAGGGAATCAGATAACAAAAGTTAGGAAGCCCCAATTAAAATTCTTAGAAGTTTCTGTTTTTGCATATTAATAACTAAGGGAAGAAAATATTTTACTCTTTAGCAAGTGCATGGGTAACTTCCAAACTCAATGAAGTCAGTCTAACTTAGACTGTAATAAATTAGGGAATTTTGTATCTGAACCAAATATATGAGACAAGAAAATCAGAAATGTTTCAGTGGTGCCAGAACAGCAGAGCTGACACGCAGATGGCCAGCTGTCCAAAACACACATGCTCCTGCTCCCTAGCACAGGACTGTCCCTGAGGAGCAGAGGGGCAGCTGCCTGACTGGAAGACCTGTGTCCCAGGCCCACTTTCCACCTAGCTGTGGCCTCCAACAAGTTGTTACTATCAGATTATCAGGGACAGAGTACTGGGTACACTTTCAGGTCCAAAGCACTGATAATCTTTAGTGACAGATTAATTTGTATACCAGGTAATATAAAATGACTATGGATAGAATTCTAAAGAGATTTTTTTAAATTATTTCACCTTTTACTCTCTCTTAGGAATGGTTGGCCCTTCTGCACATTTGTTAAAAGCGCATCCACAGAGCTCTTTGTATGGCATCAGTGCACCTAGCAGTACCTCTAAATTTAACAGGTGGGCACTGTAAGCAAAAAGTGTCACCCAGTTCTGGGAAGTGCTTTCTAATGCTACGTGTGCATGGCTTTGTTCTTTTCAGAAAAGACCGTTTTACCCAGGCTGTACATTGTTCAGTCAGTAGACTGTGCTTACTAAAGGGTATTTCAGCAGGTAAATTTTATTTTCAAGGACAGGCATGCTGAATTTTCCAGCAAATGAAAGGTATGTTTGGTTTTTACTTTTTGATGTAGAGTCTCACTGTGTAGTTCAAGCTAACCTGAAAACTGCCATGGGGTCCAGCTACTGAAAGTGCTAGGATTATGGGAAAAAGTAGTTTTAGGACAAATGTTTTCACCAAATGAAAGAGGACTCTTCATAGTTTTCATCTGTAACCTGATGTTTGCTTTTTCTTTGTGCTTGTCATTAGTGGGATAGAGTATTTTATTTTAGATCTAACCTATTATGGTATTAAGATTTAGACAATTCAGACATTGAATAAAGATTAAAATTCAGGTTTTATTTATATAAACTGTTTCAGAGCAAAGATAAACTTGTATATCACTGTCCTTTACCAGTATGTCCTCATGATGACTGCAGGTTGGAAAGGACAGGGAAGAGTGACAGAAGGAAACAGCTTCTATAGGACCTGCAGCCCTGTGTGGTGACCTGCTGGGAGAGGGTGGATGGGTGGTGAGCAGGGATATCCTCAAAGAGCTCTGGGCTACGATGGTTGAGTTCCTCTGGAAGCCAGGCTGGACCTGTCCCTGCCAGTCTCTAGAGGTGGCTTTCCGACCACCTGCTCAGTGCACACCCTATCCCCCTCGTGGCCCCTTTCTTCCTGTGTGTTGCCATGACTGACTTCCTTGATGACCACTCTGGCTAGGCCCCTCATTCCTACACCAGCCTTAGATCATTGAGACAAGAACACACTTGAGAGGTAAAACCAGACAAAAACCACTGGAGTCTATGGCTTTAGCTCACATCCTTACTAATCACAGCCTGTGATCCAGTGTGTTCTTATCCATACGATTCCTTATGGGGTCCTTATTTTTAAATATGAAAGTGCATGTAGCAAAGAGTATTTCTTCAGCTTTTTTATTTTTGAAGGGAGTAGGGGTGGTCTGGTCTCACTAAACTGCCCAGGCTGGCCTGGGTCAAGATCCTCCCACAAAATGGCTACAAAATAGCTGGGATGACAGGTGTGCACAGCCATGCCCAGAATTAATTCATTAGCTTCAAAACAGCCCTCAGCTGTTTCTAATGAGGCTTGCACTACTCCTTCAGTCTAGGGAGGCCCAACAGGCGCCAGCTGGGACCTGTGCAGCTGGCTGGTTTTGCGCTCCTTGGCGAGAGTCCACACCTGAAGCTCAGCCAAATCACTCAAGAGGCCTAAGCTCCAAAGTAAGGATACATGAGCACAACTCAATCAACCAGTGCTGCAGGGGAAGAAGTCACTGGAAGTACTATACATAGATACCTCTGCACATTACACAAAAGCCACTAGTGAATTTGCAGCAGCTGGTGGCTAGTCGTGTTGCCTTTATTTTAAATTATTCAGTGTGCTCCACAACCTTACCCTCCTCCACTTTCTGCTGCAGCCTCTCCAGCACTTGGCATCAGTGAATCCCCCACCACCCGTGAACCACTTTGTCCTCGTGGCCCGTCGATAGGCATCTATTGCTGCATTCTTCCCAGCGTGTAATGTCCCCGTTCTCCACCAGCACAAATTTCCACTGCACCATAGAATCTGCTGGTAGGAAGACAGAATGAGACCACAGCCCATCCTTGTGATGGTGGAGTGGGATGTAAGTATGCCACCTGCCAAGATTCTCATGGTCTCCAGTTACTGCAATGAACTGCACATCCGTGCTCGTGAGGTAGTGCACCTGGAACCTGATGCTAACTTGCTTGGACTCTGAAGACACTTTGGCTGCACTTTTTCTTTTCTCATCCACTTCCCAGTCTCTCGCTTCCATAAAATCACTTCTGCTGTTGTGCCTTTCTTGGCTTAGCCTTGCCCCAGAAGCCTCCAGGTTGCCACCCAAGCCCACCTCTCCCCAAGACGAGTGCCTAGACACCATTTCCCAATCCTCATGGCCAGCCGGGGCCTGAATGTCCAACGGCGCCTGGTTCTCTTTCTTATCTCTGGCCATGTGCTGGCTGCTAGATGGCAACTTCTCTGCAAACCATGTGGCTGTTTTAGTAGAGGTCTCTTGGCCTTTTTGGAACCTCCATTCTCCAACAGGGGACTCAAGACTTTCATTTCCTAAAGTTTCTCTCACTTTGGTCTCAGAAATCAAAAGTCCATTGCTTTCTTGAAGATGCTCTAAAAAATAAAAGGGAAAATGTCACCGTGTTAGGCTGAGAAAGGGTTACGATTAACCTTTATGACTCTACCTGCAATATACCAAGTCCCTCTCTATTGAAATAAGTACATATTATCGCTTCTCAGCCTTTTGGCTAAGATCAAATGTGAAATAATTACATATTACTTCATATGCTCCCTGCATTGTCCTCTAAGACTATGTATGTACTGTATATCCAACAGTGAAAGACATTGGGCAGCATCATGTACAAGAAGTGAGTAAACACAGTGACAAATTGTAAAGGCCGAAGTGTAAGCCAGTCCTGGGTCTGGTAATGCTGGCATTTGGCCAAGTTGAGCTGCTTGAGTCCTCTCACCCCAAACTGCTGTTAGCACCACGTTGTTAGCTCAGCAGTAGAGCACATACTCAGTTTGAGGCCCAGGGCACAATCCCGACCACAGAAACAACACCAAGTCCGGCTGCTGGCCACAGGTCTGTATGGCTGCCTACACAAAGGGCCCTGTATTTCCCGCACCAATTTATAAAGTGTCAGAGATGTCACTAGGAAACAGCAAAGGAAGGGACAGGTAAGAGCTGGGGTGCATGAGGAGACAAGTGTCGTTGATTCATGCCAGCAGCCCCACGTGCAGGAGGACCCCCCCCCCACAAGAAACAAAAAGTTTTCTCATCCCTTCCACCCCTACACATTTTTTTTTTAAATTTTCAAAGAGCAAATTCAAGTCCCCTAAAGACTTTCTCTCATTCACCTGGCTGACAGTCCCACAAGGTCTCTGGAAGACAGAAATCTCCAAGACCAGACAATTATTGAAGTGAATTATGGGGCAAAGCAAGTCTTGCTTCATCTTGCCTCTTTTTAATGGCAGGGTTGAAAGTGAGAGGTCAACTAGTATTACCCCCAACTCCTAATTCTTGAACCTAAAAAATGAAGCTGCCTTTAGAAAAGATCAATGAACTCTGGATTCATCCCACACCACTCACAGGAAAGGCACAGGGCAGATTTTCATGTGGCTACAAATGATCACCACTCCACTAAAAATAAAGTCCATAGATGTAATTTGCACCGTGAGGCTGCTGTCCAGGCACTGGCAGCTGGCCAGGGAGGGTGCGGGAAGTACAGATCCACGCCAGGGCGCTCTCTGCCCAAGCCAACGGCCTCGAAAACGTCCAGGCTGAAAGCGCATCAGCGCAGGTGCTCCAGTGAGTCTCTTCCTGGGGCTCAGCCCACCCCACGCTGTCGCTGCAGGGGGGCACAGAGCTCTGAATACCAGATCAGCGCATAGCCCCAGGCCAGAATCCAAACAGATCCCTGCTCCCCCGATGGTCACACGCAGGTAGTAACAGGCGCACGCAGTTCCGCTTTCCAAGGCCCAGTCCAGGGGGCGGCGGGGGCTGGGACTCGCGAGGGTGAGGACAAGGACCCAAGAGGGGTGTCAAGGTGGTGTGTAGCTCAGCTAGGATCAAGCCCATCCCTAGCAAGCTCAAGGCCTGTGAGCCCCAGCCTTGTAAAAAATATAATAATAATAATAATAATAATAATAATAATAAAGTTGCAGGACGACCCCAGACTAAAGGCCTGGTTCGCGGAGGCCCTGGCGCACCGCTCTGCGGAGCTTAGGTCCCGGAACACATGCCAAGGGCGGCTGCGGCCGGACACCGCCAGCGGGCCCTCTTCAGCCTCTTGAGCCAATGCCAGAACGCCCGCGAGGTGAGGACGCGTCCAGCGTGGGGACATACCTGGGTCTCTCGAGTCCGCGGGTTCCCGGAGAGGGGCGTCCTTGCCTCCATCGCCGGAGCCGCCCCTCAGCAGCCACACTAGCAGCGCCCCCGCCAGCCCCCCGCCGACCAGCAAGGCAGACCAGACGGCTCCCATGGCGCGGACACACCCACCGCGTGCGGCCGCCGGGGTCAGGGTCCGGGTCCAGGTCCTGGTACGGGTCGGGGATCACCCAGCGGAGACCCCGCTCCTCTGCCAGCGCCTTCGCTCCGGGCTGTTCGGCCGCAGCAGCCCGGGGTGCCGGATCAGGCGTCCTCCTGGGGGCCCGCCCAGGACCCGCCCCTCGCACCGCCTCCGGGGCGCGGCCGCCGCAGGGCTCCCTGGAGCAGAGTAAAGCCGGAGGGACCCTGGAGGAAAGCTGCACCCAGCCTCCACGCCTCTGCCTCCTCGCTGTGAAAGAAAAGGGGTGGCCTTGGGGACCTGTCCTCTATAAATGCCACTCTTCACCTACATCCACTCTCCCGCGAAATGCTCGCCAGTCTGGCGAACCAGGTGCTATCCGGGGACCAGGTGCTTATCTGCTGTTCCTGCAGGTAAGCATATTCGTAAAATTAGCACCTTTTATTAAGCGCTCAGTATTCAAATATGTTATGTACGTATTTAATTGAATCGTTGCCAAACAACTGCAACCCTGTGAACAGTGAAACACATTTTTCCCTCATTCACTGCGTCGCTGCTGCGATGGCTTTGCAAGCCCACCTGGAGCTAACAATCCTGCCTCTGGGTCCCAGCCTCAACTTTCCCCTGCCCGTACATGCCACATCCAGTTGCTGAAGGCCACAACTCTGAGTATTCGCCTCCAAGTAATTGCTGGCAAGGCTCCCTCAAGCGGGACAAATTCCCTTTGGGTCGGTCACTGGAGACAGCTGCTGCTGGGGAGTCACAGGCAGGCTGTGTGTACACACTCGTGTGTATGTATGTGCGTGTGTGTGTGCGCGCGCAATAACAAGGTGGGGAAGATGGGGAGGCTCCTTCAGGGATGCACCTCTCCCACTTCCTCTCCAAACTACAACTCACTAGCATTCTCCCCCTCTAGCTAGGTGGCAACCATATCCTCCCCATTGCTACAAACACACTCAAGATTTTGGAACAAAAACCTTTCCCATTCTGCACCACCTGGGCTTTTCTCTATCCTGGCCTCTCCAGCCTCGCTGGTTTCCTTGCCTTGCATAGGTTCTGTGCACATTTTTTAACCCAATTTTGAGATTTCCCTTTTGTTGAATAGATTTGTCCTTCAGCAAATTAAGAATTCCATGGTGGGCTTGGGGACAAACCGTACCCAAACTGTAGCATGCATGCTTTATAATAAAACAGGAAACATAAGTGTTTCCTAAGTTCTGTGAACCATTCTAGCAATCATCAGATCTAAGGCAAAAGTGTGATATCTACATTTACAGGCAGTGGTTAAAAGCAGGGTAGGCCTGGAGTTGGGCCTGGCCTTGGAAGGGAGTCATTCTGTGGGAGCTGATGCAACTTGGGTGGGGAGGGTCAGAAGTGGATTCAGTTGTAGAACAACAACCTAGTTACCAAGGAGAGTTGAGGCACTGCTTGGTATCCTCCCTCCCATTTTGGAGTCCAAAAGTAAAGTTTTGAGCCTAGCAAAGAGCAGTATTTTTCTTGTTCTTCTCCTTGGAATTGCAGGACCCTCGAGATATTCAGGCCTCACTTGTATCTGTCCAGATGACTACATCCACCACCTGTCACCAGAGCACTCCCTCCACTCTGATCCCACCCCTCTAGCACCACTGCCAGTTTAACCCCTGGAAGTCCAGTGAGAGCAAGGCACCCTATCTGCCAGGTGAAACTCAGCCCCACCTCAGCCTTCAACCAGCTCCTCTGGGTCTTTATCATTTATCTGCCCTAGGGCCACTTGAATTCTGCCAAGACCTGAGAACTGTGAAACTTTTCCTAGTGCCTGAACACATGCTGCACACCTAACCTCAAACTGATACATCACTCTCTGAACTCTGAAAACACACAGCAACTTTCTTAGAGAAAAATGCAGTGGACTGTCTGGTTATGACAGTTCTGACAAATGACTTGGGTTATGACTGGAATTTTAGTTTGAACTTATGAACAAAGTCTTGAAACATGCCTTGAATGCTGGCTACTTATGCATCCAGATGGTCTCAGATACAGATTTAACACTTAAAGAGTTCTGGAAGAGGTATTGCAGCATCCTTTCCTGTATGGAGTTAAGTGAGAAATCTTAGGCCAGTGTTTCTCTAAGAATGCTAAGATATGCCTGTCTACACAAGGGAGATTTAGAAGGTTGTATAGAGGAGCCTGAGCCTTCAATGGACAACTTGAGTTACAACCAGCCCTTGGGAATGAATCAAGTTCCTAAGTCTAGGTCCACTGTATAAGGTCTCTGCTTGTGGTATAAGTATTTTTGTAGTTAGACCATGAACTCTTTTAGGGCCAAAGCTTGTTCATCCTTCTTATTCCCTGGAATGCCAATCTAAGATGCAACAAGTCTGTTCTTAGTGTTGTTTAGCAAATACAAGCATCTGCCAGCCTGGGCACGTGCTTTGTACAGATTACTTCATGCAACATGCCCCAGGGAGTCATCTCCCCAAGGACACTAGGTGGATGAGTGACCAAACTGGGATTTGAAACCAGTATTCTGGCCCCAGGACCTATGCTCTGAAACTTGAGTTATATTCAATCCTCCTGTCTATTAAACCATGTCCAAATCTTAGGATGTACATTTTATTGGGGTGTGTGACACCCCAATATCCTTCTGGAAGTATCCCAACATTTATGATGAATTTCCTACACATTCTTGCTGTGTGAGTCCTTGGCAAGCCTGCCTCCTAAAGGGAATGTGCTGTCACCCGGCACCTGTCTGCTGCTGTCAGACCTTTGCTCCTGGGCCTCTGCACGTTAGCCATAAGCAGAACCACACTGCAAACCCGTCACGTTGGAGCTGCTCAGCTTCGGGTTTCATAGAGACATTTCCTGACCGCAACTGTTTGCAAAACTCTGACTCATCTTAGTTCTAGAATAGATGCCAGGCTGAGCCACCGTGCTAAATGATGAAACCTTTAGCAAAAGAGAATCTGGTGGAAAAACTGGCTCACTGTATTGAAGAACAATAAATCTGGGCTAGTACTTTGTACTATATAAAATGGTGGAGTACTGGTTCAATAAAGCCTTACACATAGATGTGGAAACTCCAAAGCAGGTAGAACAGAGTTAGAAGAACTATCATTGTGACACTGCCTAACACAGAAGGCAAAAAACAAAAGCAAAACAAAATTGACATCATCAAAATAAGGCTCATAAATAAAGTTCCCAGATAACTGCAGACTACAGGGAGACGTTTGTTTTGTCTTAAACTAGCTAAACTAAAACTGCTTGACAATTAACCTCCAGATATACAAAGACATTGACAGGCAATACAAATAAAAATGGAGGGCCAGGGAGATAGCTCAGTGGTATAAGTGCCTGCCTGGCAAGCACAAGGTCCTGAGTTCAATTCCCGGTATGACACACACAAAAATATATTTATTCATTAAATAAATAAAATGGACAAGGTATTCTTTTCCTGGTGCCTGGGCACAGGCATTTCTTCATAGGAGTGTTCAGCTGAATGAAAGGAACAGGTACAGCATGGTCCAAATCCTTAGTAGCCAAATACCAGCACATTAAAACAGTATTGTTGCACCATTTTGAATCTACCAGAAGAGGCAAATATTAGAAATTGTGTAAATAGGATATCATGTCCACATCTTGTACAGCAATTAACCACTAGGAAGAATGTATGCAATGTGTTAATTATTGAAACTGTCGTACCAATTTGGTTTGAAACTGTCTCATTGCTAGTTGTTTCTCAATAAAATTATGGGAAAATGGGAAAAGAATTTTTATAAAATTAAATATATATCTACTCCTTGACCCAGCAATACCATTGTTTAACAGGTATAGCAGAGCCCACTCAGACAGACATAGAAAGAAAACAGCTAAGAAAATGTAGTAGTGTCATAAAAAATAGTGTACAATAGAGTACTCGGGGTCCTACCTAGGAGAGGCTTAATATGTGTATTGATTGAATGAATAAACATCAGGAATGTGCTAAGAACATATTACCAAGGGCTACAAAGATAGACTGGCAGACTAAACACCTGCCTGGCAAGCACAAGGACCTGGGTACCATAGTCAATCCCCAGTACCACATGCTGTGCCGGCCCCAGAACCCTGGGCATGGCCTGAACCCAGAGTGGTGGTGCACTTCTGTAATCCCAGCTAGTGCGGGGGAGGCTGAGACAGAAGGATCTCTACAAGTCCCAGCTGTGTAGCGAGACTCTGTACGGAGGTGGGGGGGGGACAGACAGACAGACAAGGGGAGGGGAAGGAAGGGGAGGGGAGGATGTATTACCAAAATTATAGCAAATACATGTTCAGGTACCCTCCCTCCCTCACACTCTTTCTCCTCTCCCTCCTTCTCTCTCTTCCCCTCTCTCCTTCCCCTCTTTTCCTTCTTCTCTTCCTATGGCTTAGATATAAAATGTCTCTCCAAATTCTCACATGTGTGAATGGTGACTGAGTTGTGAGGTGCTCTGCTCATCAGTGGATCAGTTTATGGATGAGTTTGTAGCCACCTTGCTTTTTAGAGGTGGGCCTGGCTGGAAGTGGGTCCCTGGGCAAGTGACCTAGAAGGATGTATTCTTGTCCCCAGCTCCTTCCTTCACTCTCTGCTTCCTGGCTGCATGGGTGAGCACCTTTCCCTCCGCCAGGACCCTCCACCATGCTGTTCCTGCCTTGAGCCAGCTGCCCATGGACTGACACATGAGCCTAAGTAAGTGAACCTCTTCTCCTTTAAGCTGTGGGTGTTGGGTGTTACCTCACAAAGACAGGAAAGTGACTGAAACACCTTCCTTTCTTTTTTGCCTCTCCCTCCCTTCCTCTCCTTCCTTTCTGTCCTTCCTTCCTTTTCTTCCTTCTTTTGAGTTGACTGTTATCTTGGGAGAAAATGAGGTAGATGATATAAGGACAGACCTAAACAAAACAGTAAGGACCGTTTAGGGTATCATTTGCCTCCTGTTCCTTGTCTTCTTCCTCATCAGTGGTATTCTTTAATTGATCTACCCACCCAACCCCTGCTAATATTCTTTGTAAGATGCTAACTTTTGTCAAAAGGAAAACAGAAATTTCTCCAGTACTTTAGGGTGAGTTTTTCTGATAATCAAAAGTAAATCTAGAGCAAAAATGATTTCTAATGGAAAATTTCACACCCTGTGCTCTTGCTGGGGGTGGTCTTCACCCCAGCCCCACCCTCATATGCAGTCTTGCCAGCTCCCCTTGCATGAAAGGCAGACCCTGGGGTGCCTGATAAAATGGGCCAATTCACAAAGAAATAGAACAGACCAAAATCATGTCTTAAGTGTACAAGCTCACCAGTAATTTAAAAAAAAATACAAATGAAGACAAGATACTAATTTTCATCTATCAAATGGACAGCATTATTATTTTTTTTTAAAGATGAAACTCAATAGTGGCAAAGAGGCTAAGGAAAAGGAAATCTTTATTTAATCTGTGAAAGAAAGAAAGATACAAAATTAGGGCAAATTAATTTTGTCCAAAGCCTTAAGAAAACCAAAACATGCCAGTCATGCTTGCTTCATACCTGTAATCCTTGTTCTCAAGAAGCTGAGAGAGGAGGATTGCTGCACGTCTGAGGTCAGCCTGGGCTACACAGCGAGTGTAAAGCCAGCCTCAACTACGTAGTGAGACCTTGTTTCAAGCAAGCTACAGAAAGAAAACCAAAACACACAGTCATGTGAGAGCATGTTCACTCATGATGCAGCATTTCAACTTCTGGGAAGGTTAAGTGCACACAGGCCAAGGGTGGAGCACAGGGCAGCCGTTCCTCACTGAGAGTAGTAAGAACAGTCTTGAGTTCAGCGGGGCACTGCTAGGCTGAGAAATGCATGGGAGCAGGCGAGGCAGGTCAGCACAGATGCAGCACAGTGCTTCCCAGGACCGTGTCTCAGAAGCCACACATCACTACTTCTGCTGCTTTAAGAGGAGAATTAAGCTCCACCTTTTGAAGGAAAATGAGTCCAAGAATTTGTGAACATATTTTAAGAATGAAACACATCTGTTATCTAGCCACAAATTATTTACATTCCTCTCAGATACAAAATATGCTCACAAAATCTCCCTCAAACCTCACTCCTTTATAGTATCCGCCTAGAGTGCAGAATGGCAGAACATAGGCCAGCTTCCCGTGCAGAGGTGACAAGGCGTAAGTCCTCAGGATGGTTGCTC
The DNA here is from genome assembly GCF_000260255.1 of Octodon degus. Lineage (NCBI taxonomy): Eukaryota > Metazoa > Chordata > Mammalia > Rodentia > Octodontidae > Octodon > Octodon degus. The sequence continues at coordinate 1,141,551 of NW_004524881.1, forward strand.
TGCCACCTTTGCTTGCAACCTGAGGACCTGGGAATGAAAGAGACAAGTTATCCATGTCCCCACAGAGCCACCTGACACCTAGTGGAGGAGAGGCACAGGAGCGGCCCCTAGACACTGCTGTTCCAAGCAGGTACTTGAGGGTACACAGGAGTCCCACTGCACAAACATTCTGAGAACCAGAAAGTCTTCACTGAGAATTCTTTGATCAGGAACTCTGCCCAGCTCATACCTGAGACTCAATCTCCGTGGCCTGTGAGTACACTGTGGCTCTTGGAGTCATCTCTTCTGCCATAGGAGCACACAGCTGTAGCTGAGGAACCCCCTGAGGCTGTTCCTGCCTGAAGAATCGTGAAGATCCAAAGAGTTTTCTCATTTTATTCTGTCCTTCGCCATTTTGCTCTAAGCTAGCCATGGTTATGTCAGTATAATTCTGTGGAAAACTGTGTGTCTCCTGTGAATCTCATTGGGTCCATACTATTACTCAAAAGCCAAGTCCCAGCCTGGCATGGTGGCACACACCTGTAATCCCAGCTCTGTGAGAGGCTGAGGAAAGAGGATTACAAGCCAAGGCTGGGTAATTAAGCAACTTAGACCCCGTGTCAAAATTAAAAAAAAAATAAAATAAAGAAAAGGTTTTGGATGTCACTGTGTGAAGGCCCTAGATTTGATCCCCAATACAGAAAGGAAGAAAAGTCAAGTCCCCAAGTCCCCTTAAGATAAGCCCTTCTTTTCTGTGGCCTTCCGATGAACAATAACTTCCTTCAGCTTTTTAGAAGCACTATTGTTTCAGGGAGAGAATCTGTGTTCAGCACCTGTAAAACTCTTCAGGGGCCTTTTGTCCAGCTGAATGATGCTCTGAGGCACCACTTTCATTCTTTCTGGGGTCTTAACAAAGACTTCCACACTCTTGGATTTATCTTTAGGCCATGTCTTTGGAAGTATCCTGGATTTGACCACTGCCCTAAACTATTTTTTAACTTAAATATCACTTGCCATCTGAGAATCTAACAACTTTCAAAACCACAAAATTCTGGTTCCTTTTAATTCAACTATCCTTTTAGCATATTTTTCCTTTCTGTATTTTACCATAAACAGCAAGGAAAAAATAGGGAGTACCTTCAGCATTTTACATGAAAATCTTGCCAACCTCATCAAGTTCATTAAATGCATTTTCTAATTTCCCTAGATGATGAAAAGTGTTTTTCTGCTCTTACACCACAATTAATACAAAAGACTTCTGTGATCACAAGTGCAAGAATTACACACACACACACACACACACACACACACACAATTCCAGTTGCTGGAGTCCTCTAATCCAGACTCCACAGGTCAAGGGCTGTCCCCCAACCCTTCTGTCCATTTTAGATGGCACCCCCTCTACCTGACTGGTTATAAATTAGGGTTTCAAAGCTCAGTGGCAGAATGTGTGCTTAGCATGTGTGAGGTGGGTCCTCACCACCAAGGGTAAAAATAAAACAAAATTTCATTTGAACTCAAGCTTGTTCAGATCTCTTATGTGAAGATACAACATTGACCAGGAAAGAGCAATGCCCTGACTGCTGAAAGGGGAGCAAGCAGGAAGATGAAGGTGGCTTTGTGTGCCTAAAACTCTCAGCCCTCTGAGGTGTTGCTGTCAGGCCTGTGGGTGCAGAAATGGGCCAAGACAGGCCTGTCTTGGCAGATGAGAGGCTCCGCCTGTGAGCAGCTTCAGCCTAAAGACTTCCCAGTGGGTGGGTGGGAACTACATTTGAACTATGTCAGGTCACTGACTCTCCGCACACCCACCTTGCTTCTTTCCACAGTCAGAGGTGCCTCACAGTCTCCCTGTCTTCCTCATCCCTTCTGTCACTCAGCTCAGGAACATCAAATTGCATCACAGCGTCTGCTGCTCAGTAGACCTGAACTGATGCAGTTTTCCCCTCACAGGTGAGCCTTTCCCATCTTTCAAGAAGACACTGGTGGCATTTGTGGAAATAGTTGTTGAACACTGGGAAAATCTCTTCTCTTCATCCCCAACATCCTTCACTTATAACCACAGATGCGTTGGAGACAGGTTGTACTTTCTCATAAAAGTCTGTGGAAAATTTCTCAGGAGTTCAGTGAACTGGTTGGTAAATGTAGTGGATTGACAACTGGTGATCAGCTTGTAACACACAGCTGAACTGAACCATCATAGTGCTGGATGTGGGATGCTCTGCTGAGGATTGTTGCCAACAGCATAAGAGGCAGAACTAATGAGGAAGAAAAGCTGTTGGGAAGCTGTTAGAAGCTATTAGGAAAGCTGAGGGAACTGTTGGTTCTCTTGGAGGAGCTTGTCATGCTGGCTTTCCTGATGAACTCAGCTATTCTCATTGTCAAAGGAGCTCTGGACCTTGTTGTCACTGAGAATGGCTCTGGTTCACTTTGAAGGAGCCCTGGTCCTCACTTTGAGCATCGCTTTCTGGCTCTGCAGGGGAAGATGGTGCACTACTTATTTTCCTGGAGAAGCTTGTCACATTGGCCTTCCTAGAACGGCTTCCCTCATTGTCAGAAGAGCCTGGAACCACATTATTGCTGAGAATGGCTCTCATACTTCTTGGGAGAGCTCTGGTCCTTACTTTGAGCATCATTTCCTGGCTCCAGTTCAGATCTCTCAGCCTGCTAGCACAGATCCTTCATGCCATGGGCAAAGATTTTCTAGCTTCCACCACTGACCTTTGGGCCTTACCAGCACAGATCTGTGAAATAGACTTGCCTGAGACATTGTGGTGGGGTCAAAGCTTCCAATGAGTTGGACTCATTGGGGTCATTGTTATGACCTCTAGGTCTCTGTTGGTCTCATGCAGGACATTACAGTGGGATCCAGGCCCTCAGATGGAGTCTTTGGTCTTTAGTGTGTGGACAGATTTCCTGCACTCTTTGTATGATTTTTTTGATGACTATTATAAGTAATCTTTAAAAATATGTGTCCTGTATTGTATTGTTCCCTTTGCAAAGCCCCAAACTATAACAGTAATATGACCTTTCTTTGAGACAGGGTTTTGCTATGCATTTCAGGCTGTCTTTGGACTCACTTTGTAGCACAGGCTAGCCCTGAACTTGCAGCAATCCTCTTGCCTCAGCCTTCCAAGAGCTAGGATTATAGACATACACCACTATGCCCAGAAATGCAACCATTATTAAAATGTAAGTTATTTGTACTCACAATTAAATAAATGATGTGTATGACAAAAGTAATAACTCAAAAACCTATCACTTCATAGGTATTTAACCACTAATTATTTAAACACTCAGCTTTATGACTCTTGTATCTGGGCATGGAAAGTACTAGCTAATGGCACTTCTTTTGGATTCTGGAGGCCAGATTTACATTTGACCTTAGCCAAAAGGCCAAGAAGTGATAAGGAGGCCAGATTTAGACTTGCTGTTTCAGCTCTTTTCTTTAGTAACTTGAAGAGCCGCCAGCTTTGAGCATAGCACAAGCAAGAGGTGCCTTCCTAATTGGCCAAGGAAGCCCTGCCCTGCAAGAGGTGGGGCCACTGTGCACCCAGGGCTAGCACAGACACAGCTGCTGAATGGTGCTTTAGCATTCAGAAAGGCGGAGCATAGCACAGGCCCTTAGTGTCTGCAGCTGAGCCACAAACTCAGGCACTTGTAACTTCTCCTTTTGAAACAGATCTTAGCTTCTTGCTGGACCCTTGTGAATACAGCAGGCTGAGCATGACAAGTAGGTAACCATGTGACAGATGTCCATCATAGATGATGTTATCTGATCCACCAAGCCATTTGTCAGCTAACATTTAGAACACGCACAATGTGCCAGGCTCTGTCCTAAGCACTGTAACAGTCCTTCAATTCTCGCCACATTTCTGGGAGATGTGCTCCAGTTATTCAGATCATCATATTTCAGATGAGAAGATGGCAGCAGACAAGGGTAAGCAAACCCATGGTCTTATACCTAATGCATGGCAGATTTTGGTTAGAACCTAGGCCCCCTGGTTCCAAAGTCTACAGATTTAGTTACTAAATTGGATTGTTTCTTGTGTCGGGATCCAGTGGACATTTTCCATATAGCATAAGATGGGCCAGAGCAGAAGTTAAAGACACAAGTCGCCTGGTGCATCCTCTTCTGCCACACTGCTGGTTTTTCCTCAGCTTGCACTTCAGGGAAACGCTCTATGTCCAGTTTACTGAGCAAACAATCCACATAATAGGATGGCCCCCGCCACAAGTAGACAATGATAATATTCCAGTCTAACTCAGGGATGGCTCTGGGGATTAGCAGAGAAGGGAATATTCCAGAAGGCAGATTTTCAGGTGTTTCTCTTTTATGGTTTGAATGTCTGCTCCAAAGACCATTTTGATATAATCCCCACTGAGGTTTAGAAGTGAGCTGGGGAAGCAGTTAAGGTTGAATGAGATCATAAGGACGGAGCCCAAATCCAAGGGCACAATGGCTTATCAGAGAGACCTGGGCTAACATGTTCTGACTCACACATGATCTCCCATGCCACCTTTTAGCTCTTCCAAGTCCATGCCAACAGGATTCACCTCAGCAAGAAAAGCCTCACCACATGACTCTCCCAGCCTTTGAACTATGAGCTGAATAAAACTATAAATTTCTCAGTCTGTGGTATGAAATGATAGCAACAGAAAACAAACTAAAACATGTTTTGTTGACCACCACATCTGAAAAGAAAATTCACCTTCAGTGTAGATATTATCAGTCAGGAGCTGATGGTTTAGCTCAGCAGTCAGGGACTTAAAAAGACCAAGAAAGAATACAAGGCCCGTGACAGGGATGTTTAGGGGAGAGGTAGACTGGGCATATCAGCATGGATTCATTTAGTTCTTTGTGATGCCCATCAGAAGGCCTTCACTACCAATGAAACACTTGGTAACCAGGAGAAAAGTTGGCCTGCTCTCTGCACATGTGCCTGCTTCTTCTTCTAGCCCATCAGCCATGCCCAGTGATCCCGAGCAAGGTGGCCATGGCAGCAGAATGTGGGCTATCTTTAAGTCCAGCATCCTGGATTTCCCCATGCAAAGGCTGATGTGGCTATCACTTCTACTGAATGTCTGGTTTTCCAGAAATTAGTACAATCTTAAGTCCCTGATATACATGAAGCTTCAGTGTAGCACAGCCAGGAACAATGTGGCCTGGAAAAGACAAGGATTCTCTCCTGTTTACTGCTGCCAACACCACCTGCTCCTTGGCACCTGAATGCCAGAAGCCCAGGACTAAATGCACTTTGCCCCGGTTGACCTTGTAGAACTGGATGCTTCTCCCCAGTCTACCTGGTTCAGTTCTCCCTTGGGCTTCCAAACCTGTGCACATTTTGATGCACTGACTATGAGAAATATGGTCTAGAGATTTCCATCTTGTGTAGTAAGAGGTAGGAATAGTTGCTGAATGACTTCCATAGGAGACTGACAAGCTGTGCTCTCCAGAGAAATGAAGCCTCTTGTCTCTCTTCAACCCTGTTCACTGAGGTATACAGAACGGGTTATATTGCACTAGATGTTCCCTTAATTGGCCAGCCTTGCATATATCAAACTTCCTTACATTGCTAACTGGAGTCCTTTTTACCTGGTACAAAATCACTGTTTCTCATTACAGCCAATACTTGTGAAGTTTCTTTTTCCTAACACTCTGCCTCAAGCCCCACACACCTGCCTGATTAATACCAATAAAAGCCATGAACTTTTGGACACAGGGCTTTTTGTTCCACAAGAACACTGGGTTATATTAGTGCTCCTCAACTTCAGGATATTCTCTCTTTGTCTTTCTTTTGCATCTGTATGCCATATTGCTGGGTGGGGGAGCTAAGCCATCCATGGGGGTTTGGTTAACTTCATATATAGGATGCCATAGATTTCTTCCATCACTGTGAGAGAAGCACTCATTTATCTGTACTAGAAGAGCAACTTGTTCTGGACTTGGATTTGCTGACCTGTCTTACCAGATGCCTGCCCACTCTTAACATTTATAGTCTCACTGAGTGCTTATTCACTACCATGTTAATTCATGCAACATTGGTTCTACCAAGAAACTAATTTTACAGCAAAAATGATAAAGCAAGCAAGCAAGAAAATTAAAGGAGTTAGGAAAGAGGATACTGGGAAAGTCTGACACCATGGTGACTCCATTGCTCTGACTTGTCTGGCCTCTTATAGTGCTCAGTATGGCTCATCTTCAGCCCCAAGTGTAAGATAGTACCTTCCTGAATGCAGCCCAGGTCTGCCTGCTCTGTTCCCTTGGATTCAACCAAATGCAGATTGAAAATATCCAAAAGCTTTGTGTCTATTCTGAACATGTACATACTGGTATTTTCTTGCCATTAATTCCTAAATACAGTAAAATAACTATTTGCATAGGTTTTACATCATATAAACTATTATGAATAACCTAGGGATGGCTCAAAGTATCAGGGAAGATGTATGTAGGTTTTATGTAGATGCTGGGTTATTTTAAAAGAAGAGCTTGGGCTGTGAAGATAGCTTAGAGGCATAAGCACCTAACTGTCAAGCATAAGATCCCAAGTTCAATTCCCAGAACCCTAGGTATGATGGCATACACCTATAATCCCAGCACTTAGGAGGTTGAGACAGGAGGATCCCTATGGGTTGGAGACCAGCCTGGGGGCTACAGAAGTGAGCTTAAGCCCAGCCTAAACTGTGTAGAGAGAA
>NW_004524881.1:1148322-1151450 GCF_000260255.1 Octodon degus
AAAAAAAAAAAAAAAACTTGATTGTCCATGAATCCTGGTGTCCCCAGAGAGTCCTGGAACCTACTCCACATGATGCTGAGGGATGACTGTATTTGCTCTGAATGCAATCCCCTTGAGCTCTTGTTCATGTAGCCACTATATATAGGATAGACCTAAGAACCACAAGATAGCCTCAGGAGGAGCACCTCCTTCAGGGCCATTTTCAAAGTTGTCCCTTGGCCTATGGACTAGGATCTCATGATTTAAAAGCTTGGTAAAACAAGAATGTTCCATGACCTAGAAGCTGAGATGACCACCTTGTCACTACGGACTCCTCATGCTACCTGAAGAAGTGGAAACAGAAAGAGCTATCAGGTGTCAAGGAGCAATGGAAACCAGGAACCCTGTCTAGACATCTAGCTTCAGATACTTTGTGAATAAAAGATTAGGTCATACAACTAGTCACACACCTCACATGGGATTCTGAGACAGAGGAGCAGAATCCACCCACACTGGGGACCAGCAAAGCTGACACTGGCATTCCACCAATTCACAGAGGCACCAGTGCTAGTGGCTCTGGTGGTGGCATCTGGCAGCCAGTGCTGATGTGACTCCCATTGGCACCAGCTCAATTTTGAGGCATGAGTTTGGGTATTCTCCTAGGTAGGGCATACCCCAAATCTTGTCCTTCATCCATAAACGTACCTTGTGGGGCCCAGTATCCTCTTTCCTAACTCCTTTAATTTTCTTTCTTTCTGTCTGTCTGTCTCTTTCTTTCTTTCTTTCTTTCTTTCTTTCTTTCTTTCTTTCTTTCTTTCTTTTTTTATACTGGGAATTGAACTCAGGACCTTGTGCTTGCCAGGCAGGCACTGTGCCACTGAACTATATCTCTGGCCCTAAATTCCTTTCTTGATTAAATTATGCAAAGTGGGTTTTATAGAGAAAAATGTAGAAGGGTGCATTTTAATGAGTAAAGGAGTAGAGAGTGTTACTGCTGAGAAGTAGAAAGTTCTGGTGTTTTGCAAGTTCTTTTTGCTGGTATATAGTTTCTGATTTTCCTAATGTGAACATTTCCTAATTAACATTTTAAATAATTTTTGAAAGTAATTAAAATATGTGTATCACCTTTAATTTTAAATGTTCTGATCTATGACTTTAAGTTATAGGTACTTGTATTTATTACCAAGCCTACCACTCTTTTTACATTCATTCATTCATTCATTCATTCATTCATTCATTCATTTTTAGTCTTTTTGAGGCAGGATCTCACTATGCAGTTCAGTCTGGCCTTAAATCCACTTTGTAGCACAGGCCAGGCTTGAACTCACAGTGATTCCCCTGTCTCAGCCTTGCAAGTGCTGGGGATACAAGGGTGTACCACCATGTCCAGCTTAACATGTTTTTTTAAAAAAAGGACCTGCAGTATGGGGGCTCACACCTGTTATCCCTGCACTCAGGAGGCTCAGCAGGAGGATCACTAGAGCCAAGGCCAGCCTCAGCTACGAAGTGAGTTCAAGGCCAGCCCGAAGTACACAGCAAAACTTTGACTAAAAAAACCAAAAAATATGGAAGGAACGGTTAATGATTAATTTTCTTTCTTTTTTTCCCCTCTTTCTCTCTTCTTCAATACTTATAACTACTTTTTCTTTTCCTGATTTTTAATGCATATATCTGGTAATCTAAACAACTAAGTTGAAGACAACACTATACAATACAACAAATACTGTTGAATTCATATTATCTTGTTTAGTGAAATTCTGCATTCTTTCTAATTTTTCTTACCATTTTGTATTCTTCAAAAATAATAAATAAAGGCAAAATAAAATAAAATTTAAAATACAATAAAAAAGGAAAAAATACTATAGTTAGTTTAACTGAAAGAAAATAATATTTTAAAGGAAGAGAAAAAATAAAAGGAAGAGGAAAAGAAGTACTCATTCACACGCAGGGAAAATAATAACCAGGGAGAATGCTGCAGAGCAATTCTGTTTGTGGCTTTACTTACTTTTATGAATAGTTAATATACTTACATAATATTCACAAAATATAAAAATGTGAGAAGACAGCATTTGGATACTGACCTCATGCTTGCCAAAGTATATAAAATATGGATTAACTGAAGCAGAACACCACTGAGAAGCACTTATAAGTACTAGTCTTTAGCTGAGTTATCCACCATGTCAGAGTTAGCCACCGACAAGGGACACTCATCATTAGCTGGAAGCAGAGTTTAAAACGTGAGAGCAGTAGCGAAGACTGCAGTCCACGCGCTCTGCTGGTCATCTCCCCAAGGTTCTTCTATGCTTGTGTTAGTTTTAGAGGAGCCTTATTATATGCACATTTACCTTTCTTTCCAATATACATCTTTTCAAGGAACTAAAACATAAAAATAAACACAAGAGACTCATTTTTGGCAAGAAAAATCAGATAGTCCTACCCCAACTGTTACGATACCCAGATCCATGTTCTCCCCTCGATGCCCATGCTCACTGGCACCTCACAAAGCCAAACTGTCTTCACAAGGTGGGTGCACAACTCCAGAGATGCCTGATGGGATCCACTCTGTCCTGCACACATGCCTAGCCCAGCCCAGCTGGGCACAGCCTCACCCTGCTCCACCCTGTTGTCTGACCTGGGCTCTGCATGAGGAGGGTAGTACACCAGCAGATAGGGGAACGTGTGCGTAAGTGTGAGTGCTCACATGACATGTGTGAATTATACATACAAGGTATGCAAGGAATTGTGTGTAAAAAGGAAATGAATGTTCATGCAAATTTAAGTAACAACTGTACGCATATCTCTGTGTGTACTCACACTCACTTATCTTGTTTACTATAGTAGGCTCCCTCTTTTAGTTGAAAACTTATTCATAAAACAGAGTCATGAACTGAGAATGCTGGTGCACACCTGTAATCCCAGCAGTCTGGGAGGCTGAGACAAGGGGATGGCAAGTTCAAGCTCTGCCTGGGCAAGTTAGCGATTTGGCAAGAACTTGTCTCAATAAATAAATAGGGGTGCGAATGTGCAAAGACCTGGATTCAATCCCCAACACAGGAAGAAGAAGAAGAAGAAGAAGAAGAAGAAGAAGAAGAAGAAGAAGAAGAAGAAGAAGAAGAAGAAGAAGAAGAAGAAGAAGAAGAAGAAGAAGA
>NW_004524881.1:1151550-1160093 GCF_000260255.1 Octodon degus
AAAATACCCAATGAAGATGTAAAAATAAAGAGCCAAAAGCTCCCACATAGGGGACAGTGAACAAATGTGTGTGGCTTGTTACTAGCTATGGCTCTGGCCCCAAATGTGGTGCAGAAAGAGCTGGCTCTGGTCAGCTCCAGACTCACCCACTGTGCACCTTGGGTCACCGTCCCAGATGGGTGGGGCTCATGGGAGGGAGTGGGGACATTGTGTCAGAGCCCAAAGGAGCAGAAAGGGCTGAGGCAGAAGACGCAGCCAGGAACTGAGGGCCCACCATTCTATTTCCACTTGAGGCAGAGCTCACGGGACCAGGATAAAGGCAAATCTCAACTCTGTTTTGTTCTGACTCTGTCTTTTGCCCCTACACCTGGAAATCAAAATGGAGAAGAATTCTCTCTCTCCCATTCATTCCTACGGGCACCAAGGCATCAGTACATTTTAATGCCTCTAGTTCTCTAAGTACAGCTGTTTTTTTCTGCTCCGTGATTTGTGTTTCTAAGAATGAGTTCTTAACAGAGAAAGGCCAGCTAAGTTCCAGGCCCTTTGGGAAGCTGGGCACTCCAAAGCTTATTCCCGTATACAGTGAAACACAGAACTCTAGTTAAAAATTCAGCTCCTTGTACAGAGAAGCTAGAGAAGAATTCTTTCTCTCCCATTTATTCCTATGGGCATCATGGCATAATCTCAGGCTGGGTAGGCTGAGACAGGAAGATCACTATGAGTGTGAACCTTGTAGCAAGACTCTGTACCAAATAAAGAAATAAAATTGTTTTTTAAAAAAAATAGAACTCTGGAGTTGCCAGCAAAACAGTGCTGCTAGCTGGGGTAGTGGTGCACACCTAAAATCCCCACACTAGGGAGACTGAGGCAGGAGGATTTCTGGGAGTTAGAGGCCAGCCTAGGCTCCAAAGTGAGTTGAAGGCCAGCCTGAATTGCATAATGATATCCTGTCTCAAAAAGACCAAAAAAAAAAAAGAAAAGAAAAAAAGGTGCTCCTGACAGAGACTGTCCCCACCCAGCACACCTCTCCCTCTGTCTTCTGAGTTGGAGTTCCAGAGGCTAGGGTGCCACCTGAAGTGTACATGGGTATTATAAAATTCTACAAAAATCAGCATAGAACAGTTCTATTGTCTTGAATCTTATTTATAAACCTCTTATATTTTTGCAGCTGGGAATGGTGGTACACTCAGACTGAGGCAGAAGAATTGCAAGTTCAAGGTCAGCCTGTGTTGGAAAAAACCAGAAAACAAATTTTATCATAATAGTTATAAGAACCATATTACCCCACATTTAAGTAAGTACTACTTCTCATTAACTGGATATAATCATTCGTTACTGACTATAACATCTTTACTAGCTTTTACCATGAAAATTAAGTATTGGAAAATTCTTTATAAATTAGTCTTTAAAAATATATGTTTAAAAAGAGAACTAAGATTGTAAAACAAAAGTTTGTAACTATTTTTTGTTTTTAAGTATTTAATTCAGAAGGAAAAACTACTTTTAAAAGTACATCTGGGGGCCAGGGAGATGGCTCAGTAGAATAAGCGCTTGTCTGGCAAGCACAAAGGCCTGAGTTCAATCACTGGTTCGGCAAAAAAAAAGTACATCTGAAACAATTTTATGTTTTATATTAAATTTATAAACTTTAACATTTCCCATAACTATACACTTAGAAATTCTTCTAAATATTGTCTAGATTATTTCAATACTTCTATAAGCATATAATTCAATACTTCTATAAGCTCATAATTTATGCCAGGCCTCATATGTAAAAGTAAGAATTTATACTCAGCACTAAAAAAGGTAAAAAATGACCCTTATCCTTTTCTTAACTTTCCAAAGGAGAAATGTGATTACTTATCACTAATGAGGGGCTGGGAGATGGCTCAGTAGAATAAGTGCTTGCCTGGCAAGCACAAGGGCCTGAGTTCAATACCTGGTACCACACAAAAAAAAAATCACTAATGAATGGTAAGCCAAGTTTGTATGATATCTTACCTTTTATGTCTGTTATCTGAGAGAATCTTCAGTCTGTGGAAAAAGAGAAGAGGCCCATAAGTATTGTCACATAGTTCTGTTATGTCAATGTATATGAACTACCACAACTGTCTTCTCTCCATTGGATACTTGTATAAAAGACATGGCAGGCACAGAGTTTACTGGGAGTAAAATCAGAGCACATCCTTGATTTTTTCCTTTGTTTTTTATTTTATTGAGATAAATTCTTGCCAGGTAGTTCAGACTGTCCTTTCTTGCAGCAGCCCTCCTGCCTCAGCCTACTGAGTGTACTGAGATTATTGTACAAACATGCACCACCACACCCAGCCACAGCATGTCTTTATTGCTTGTGTCTGTTGCTTCACAATGTTAAACAATGTTTAAACCTTTGTCTCTTTCCTTTGATTCTATGGAATTGTGTAAGAGAACTATTTAAGTTGCAATTTTTAATTCTTTGCTGATAGGAAGCATGACAGAATTTCTATTCTGAGTGCCAACATCATCCTCTCGATGCCCTGTCAATTCAACTTACCCTGTGAACAATTACCCATGGGATGAATTCTCCAAAATGATAGGAGTACCAGTGATGGTGGCCGTATCTTTAGAGACGCTGTGTTGACCATGACACCACACAAATTCAGGTCTTGCTTCTTACAAATTCTACACAGTATTGCTTGCTTTCTGAACTCAGTATGAAAGCTGAAGATTGGTGGAGCTCCTGTGCAGCACAGAGACTCTGATCGTCCTGAGCTCAAGTGATCAAATTGCAGTAACGTACTGTTTCCATCGCACCTTTTCCAACTTCTTATCTTGAGCTTCACATGAGACTCTGGGGTCAACCAAAGGTTCTTCTACTTTTTTCTTTTTCCACAAGCCAGTGCTCAGGTACCATGCTCCAGACTTCATCTTGACCTGCTGCAGGTTATAAGGACCCTAGAGAAATTAATAGAATTTCTGACATTAGTTTTGGCCTTTGCTGTTTGCTTTGTCATTTCAGTAGACCTAAGGTTCTGGCTTAAGGCAGCAATTTGAACTGATGGTTTGTCCTTGGCAAAGTATATTATGAAATTTCAGTATGCTTCGAGTTTTACAGAAAAAATACAAAGTATTCATAACTGAGAAAAATCATGTAATGGAGGAGAACAAGACCTTTGAGTTTAAATAGATTCAGTTCTCAATCCAATCCAGTCTTCCCCTACTCAGCTCTTGGGAGTCCACATGCAAGTTACCTCCGTTCCCTACCAGTGACATGGAGATAGCAACGCAAGGTCACTGTGAAGATGAAAGGAGAGAATCTATGAAGGGCTAGATTAAGCCACAATTGTATATTTGGCCCTAAAGTAATGACCTTGGACAAGGAAAAGGCTAAATGCTCTGATTTCCACCCGTCCAGCACTCAGTCCAGTCTTCTCAGTGCAGCAATACTTCTGACTACACTGCTGCCTCACACCAACCTTCTACCTCTAGTCCAAAGAGAAGGAGTGGGGAGAGGAGGAGGAAGAGTAGCTGTTACTCCTCCTCTCTTCCTGCCATTCCCCAGCAGGGCACCAAGCTGGAAAAGGACCACTGTTGGTTCATAGTCAGGTGTGGTGGCTGCGACACCTACTTTAAACTATGCAGTGGAAGACTGGGGTGGGTTGGGGGTTGTGATTCTGCAGTTAAACCAGATGTGACTGTCTGAATGGGAGATTGTCACAGACACAGAGACAGAGGGAAATCCCTGCAACAGCTGAACTCAGCCTTCCTACCCAGGCTTCCCGACACCCTTTCAGTCCCACAGACTTATAGCCTCCTCTGTACCAGTGTCCCACATACCCTGTCATTCTGCTGCTGTAACACACCCACATAGCTCACCATTTGCCTATTCCACATCATCTATTCTGTAGTGGCTTGCCAAGCCATTAGATTTAAAAACTTCAAACCCCTCACAACACTCTTTCCTAATTCATTTTGTTTAACCACACATATTATGGTCTGATGTGCTCCACATCCTTTGATTATTCATCTGTGTCTTTTCCTATTAAAATGTAAACTTTAGAGATTGTTCTCTGTGATATCTCCCTGGCATCCAAACAACATTTAATACATAATAGGTGCTCAATAAATATTTGTTGAATAAAAGTCAGGTTTCTTAACTGACACTATTGACATCTGAAATTAGATCACTGTTTAAGGGGGTAATAGGATATGGGTATTTTAGGACGTTTAACAGCATCTTTGATTTCTACCCACAAGATATTAGGAGCAACCTCTAAGCTGTGACAACTAGAAATGTCAACTACTAACATTGACAATTATGTATAGGGGCAGAGAGAAAGGGGCAAAATCTCCATCAGTTGAGAACCACTGAATTCAAGGAAGGAAAGAAGGGAGGATGAGAAAGGAAGAAGAAAGGAATCTGACAGCCACTACACCTAAGAACTTTAGTTCTCAATATGTCATTTGGTTGGTTAACTGTTGATGAAGATTAAGTTCAAAGCTAATTTCTAAGGCTGCACTGAAACCACCCTCCCCATGCGTGGTGGAATCCATGATTCTGTCCTCTGTCCCGCACACCTATGACATCATTTTGCTAGAGTTAACCATTTACCCATTGACCTCAGCAGACTGGAAGTTCCTTCTGTTCAGGAAGCAGTTTTTCAGGTTTATGTTACTTGCTTCAAGCACTTTTGGACAAGTTTCTTAAAAATGTTTGTTGTCTAACTACATAAACAAAGGGATGAATTTATAGTTCAAAGAGAGAGCTGCCCAAAAAGAGTCACTGTGCTCTGAAAGGTTAGACATAAGAATAAAATAATGCCAATCAAGGGACCTGGAAAAAACTCCATGTGTTTATTATGGATCACAAACATATACTAATAAAATAAAAAAGGCCTTCAAGGAGCAGTCCTGAGAAATCTATGTAAAGCAGAACAATAAAAATGGAACTTACACTTCCGGAATATGGATTAGATTTACCCTCCCAACTACAACATCTAAAAAAACAATAAAAAAAAATTAATGGTTCGTAAGACGCTAAACCTCAGGTAACAAGGGACAGCAATCCTGAGAGAGAAGCAATAAACAAGATGCCCCCAGCTAACTCCTTTGAGAGATTCCAGGCCACATACAGGGCAGAGAGGTCTAGGAGGAGCCAGGGGACTCAGTGAGAAGACAGAGCTGAGAATCCAGGGACATGGAGGCAGCTGAAGTTTACAGCTCAGAGTAAAAAAGCTGTACAGAGTCTGCCAGGGGACCAAAGAGAAACCCTCTGCATGCTGGGAAGAAACTACCCCAAATCAGGGGAAGAACCAATGAAAGGGCAAGAGGGAAAGTGCCCAGCACTCCTGTGGAACTGGATCAGTGTCCGCTTCTTCCAAGAAAACCTGAAGTTTCACAAGGGACTGGGAATAAACTTTAGGGTCTTGGCCAGTCATAGGCAATAGAAGGATTTTTTTTTTTTTTTTTTTTTTTGGTCGGCTCAGGCTGCTTAAGTGTCAGTCTGGTGTGGCATGTGGAGGTGGGGATCAAACCGAGGTCCCCTGCCCCTGAGAGGGTTTTCCCAAGCAGGTGTTTTTAAATAACTGAGCTAACTAGCAAGCCCCCTCAGTCATAGGTAATAATTAGTCCCTAGAAGGAACATTACTTTGATCCCTCTCAACAAAATAATTTTTTAGTACTGGGAATTGAAACCAGGGGCTTTGTAGTAAATTATTTCCCCAGCCTTTAAAAATTTTTTTGTTTGGAGACAGGGTTTTACTAAGTCACTAGCTTACCTATACCATCTCAAACTCGGGGTCCTCCTGCCTCAGCCTCTAGAGTGCTGAATTTACAGCCATATTCTACCACATCCAGCTCTGAAAAATTTAAAAAGCAAGATCCAAAGGGACCAGAGTTCAAATAACTTGAATGTATCTCAAATCAAAATTTAAAAAGATTTACAGTAATACAAAAATACCCAGTACCTAGTAAGATAAAATTTGCAATGCCTAGCATCTACTCAAAGACCACCAGACACGCAAATAACCGTGAGAACACAGTCCACAGTGAAGGCATGAGTCAGTTAAAAGAAGCCAGGAAAGAAGAGACACAAATGTTAGAAATTACCATATAAGGACATAAGTTATTCAAGCTGGATTTCATATGTTCAAAAAGATTATAGACATGAAAGATAGAGCCACATCAAACTTCTGGAGGCAAAGATTCTAATAATGAGGTAAACACTATGCAGATTAGACATGGAAAAAAGTGATAAGATAAAGACATATCAATAGAAAAGCAGAGAGAAAGGAGAATCAAAAAAAGAACAGAAAAAGAAATTGAACAGAACAGCAGGGAGCTGTGTGATACAACTTCAAGCAGCCTAATTATATGCAATTAAGATAGAATCACATGAGGGGGCTCAAAGACCAAAAATATTTTGTTTTCTTTAGTCTATTATTAATTTTTCCCAAAAGCAAATTTTTAAAAATAATATCCAAATACTTTCCAGATTTGATGAAAAATATAAATACAAGATATAATACAGACTGAAGAGGATCAAAGAACCTCAAGCAAAAGAAACATTTGAATATACAACTAAGGGTACCATAGTGAAACTGTTTAAAACCAGTGATAGATGAGGCATGGTGACACATGACTACAGGTAGTTAGGAGGCTGAGGCAGGAGGATCACAAGTTCAAGGTCAGCCTGGGCAACTCAGAGAGACCTTGTCTCAAATTTAATAATAAAGAGCTAGGGACGTAGCTCAGTGGTAGCAATGGTGAGGCCTGGGGTTCAATCCCCAGTGCATCTAAATATATACATACATAAAACAGTGACAGAGAGACAATCTTAAAAAAAAAAACCAAGGAAAAATATTCAGAAAGACAAAGACAGGAACATCATAAAATTTACAACTAAGAAGACAGTGCATGGCCAGCCAGATAGCTCAGCAGATTAAAGCACCTGCTTAGGCAGATGCAGAGACTGGGATTTGATCCCTGGCATGCCATGCCCCCTGGGCACACTGAGGGGGCGATTGAGACTGGGTGTGGTGGCGCGCACCCAGCTCTTTGGGAGGCTTAAAATGGGAGGACACTATGAGTCCAATCTGTGTGGTGAGAACCTGTAGACTCTGTACTAAAAACATTAAAAAGAGAGAGAGAACAAAATGCAGAAATTAAAAATATCTTTAACATACTAAAATAAAAAAACTATGAAACTAAAATTCTATACCCACAAAATATTTTTTATAAAGGAGCAGTATATGGATATTTTCAGATATATATAAGCTGAAGGACTTCATCACCAGCAAATTTACACTGGAGGAACTGTTCAGGCAGAAGAAAACTGCTAAGACATGGAAATACATCCAAACTTCTACATCTTTATATTCCATCTGTAGTCAAAGGGTCAGCTTTATGAGTTGAGCATGGTAGTGAACACCTATAAGTTCAGCATGTGGAAGGCTAAGGAAGGAGGATCACCATGTGTTCAGGTCTAGCTTGGCCTGCATAGTAAGTTCAAGGCCAGCCTGACCTACATAGCAAGACTCTGCCTGAAAAAAAAAACAAAAGAAAGAGAAAGAAAAAGAGCTTTGGCAGTAACTTTCATGTTGCTGGAGCAGGACTTGCACAATCATTTGTATATACAAGAAATTGAGCAATTTGATTTGGCCGGGATTCAAGGTAAGCAGTGGTTCAGGACACAGGTATGACAGACAAAATTCGCCTGTTCAATTCTATTGTGCACTTTACTCTTTAGAAAGATGAAAGGAAAATTAAAAAATGAAAACACTGATGTTAGTGATGTAATCCATAATTTTCACATGTCTTATGTAATAGACTCAAGGAAGGAAAAAACAATAAATGTCAAAATTGTGCTCAATTGTTTTTCTTTGTTTTTTCTTTCTGTACTTAGGGCAGGATCTGCAGGGTGTTCTGGGTCTCACTATATAGATCGGACTCGTAGCAATTCTCCTGTTCACAGCCTCCCAAGAGCTGGCATTACAGGTGTGCACCACCATGCCCAGTCTCAATTGCCCTCTCAGCGCACCCCAGGGGTGGGGCCAGCATGGCAGGCCCAGGGATTGAACCCCGGCCGCTGCGCTCTGCATAAGCAAGTGCTTTAGTCCAATGAGTGGTCAGGCCAGCCCTCTCAAAATTGTGCTCAGTTGCGAAAGACAAAATTTACTATGTCCAAAATATTGAAAATATAATACCAAATATTATGAGTAAAAACAAAGAGTAATTAAAAATAATACTGGGTTGTGGAGATAGCTCAGTGGTCTAAGCATCTGTCAAGGCAAGCACAAGGACCTGGGTTTGATTCCTGGAACCACATGCCATGCCAGCCCCACCCGGGGTGCAACAAGTCAGCCACCAAGACCACGTGTGTGGTGCACACCTGTAAACCCAGCGCTGGGGAGGTTGAAACAAGGGGCTCACTACTAGTGAGACTCTGTACCAAATACATAATAAATAAATAAATAATAGGGGCTGGAGAGATGGCTCAGTGGTCTAAAGCACCTATTTAGAACAAGCTTAGTAAAGCATCAGGGACCGCGGTTCAATCCCCCAGC
>NW_004524881.1:1160248-1173223 GCF_000260255.1 Octodon degus
CTCACCCATTCAACTTAGGTACTTGAGTATTAATTCACACAATTTGACATATATTTTTTTTCAGAGATACATTATGTGGAAAAGTAAAAAGGTATTCTAGGGGCCCATGGTACTTCCCTTTGGAACACAGCCTGTCACTTTTCCTTTTTGTTACCTTATTCTTCCATCTTTACAGCAAAAAAAAAGAAAAAAGAAAAAAGAAGGAAACTGAATGATGTGTTAATGCTTAGGCAAACTTGTGGTCAAGAATGATGGTTTGTGGTTCATAAGACTCTGACATGGGCTGGCAAGATAGCTCAGCACACTAAAGCACCTACTTAGGCAAGCTTAGGCAAGCACCAGGACCACAGCTCAATCTCCAGCACCACATGCCAAGCCGGCCCCACCCCCAGGGCATGCTGAGCTGGCCAGTGTTTGGGAGTGGTGGCACACACCTATAATCCCAGCGTTAGGGAAGCTGAAAACAGAAGGATCACTATAAGTCTGAGATGTGTAGTGAGACCCTGTATCAACCAAATACATTTTTTAAAAAAAGACTCAGTATTCATCATCATAAATTCTATCAATTAATTAGTTATACTGTTGCTCACGAATAATAAACATTCATGCATATGTCTACTGGCTGACAGAATTCTAATAATGAAACATATAAGTATTGTCTCTGGAAAAGAGTATTCAGTTACAATAATTCTTAATATCATGCCTTCTTTGTATAACTTTGTTAGATGTGTTAAATGTTTGTTCACTTATCAGATGTTTATTAAGCATGAAAATATTTCAAGAACTCTACTTTAAAAATTCAGGGTCCCTGAAGTATCAGAATTCAGAAATATTTAAGACTTTATTTACTGATTTATTTTTGCAGTGCTGAGACCCAGCACCTGCACATGCTAGGCAAGAGCAACTCCCAGCCCAAGACCTTACTACAGCTCTTTCAGGTTTCTGGCCTTCTGCAATCACCTGTGATCTCTGGCTTCTAATCCCATGGTTTGGTTTCTGGGAGAATCTAGCTTCCTGCAGTTTAGTTAGCCCCTGCTCTCCTTCAGTTCCAGAGGAACCTGGTTCAATCACATTAATGGAGCATGTCTCCACTGAGTGTACTGTGGTAGTCAGTGTCAAACTATTCCCAGATGAACTCTTCATCAATGCTCAAGTCTCCCTGGAAAGATATCATGGGCATGAGTGGAGGAGAAATGATGAAACCCTCCTTGCTTTCCTCTTTCATGTAAGGAAGACATTTGATCATAGGCTGTGTCAGCATTCACTGGGGATGAAAGATCTCTGGAGACCACAAGGCTTGTCAGCTCCCTATGAGATATTTTAGGATGGGCAAAAGGCAGCAAGTCCCTGAGGGAATGTCTGTTTGCTCAAAATGAAACTTCTCCAGCATTTAGCAGCAGTGACATCCCTGAAGGTATTTCTCAGACATGTCTAGGCGCAGCATGTTTGTTCTATCCACAGCCCTGATGTAGAAGGGATGCTGGCCCCTGGAAGCACCACTCCTCTTCCTCCCCCAGCCGCAGCCAGTGGAGGAGAAAGGGGCACATCCTCAGTGGCTCACCTGACTGCTCACCTGTGACATGGCACTTGTGTAACATAAATTGGGTGCAACAGAATCCCATTTTGGAAAATAAAAATGAGCAAAGAGAGTGAATAAGGCCTTTAAGAGCTGGAGCTAAAGGAGGGCATGAAATGGATAGAGAGGAGTCATAAAACAGAGTTGGGGGCATAAAGAGGTGAGCAGGGTTCAAATGAATCTGAAACAAGGATCAGGCTAATAAAGCAAAGATAATGCAGAAAGGAAATTGTAAGTTAGTGCCCTGAAGAAACTATCCTGGGCTTAACTGGCACAAACCTTGTAAGAAGGTTGTAGAACCTTGATAAAGATTGGACGTTGGTCATAAGGGACTAAAAATGAGGCTGGTTACCACAGCAGCTGCACCACTATCCTAATGTTCCTTAAATTCTTTGCCATGAATAGGAAAAGAAGAGGTGAGAGGCTGGGGGTCAGTCCTGAAACAGACAAGCACTGGTGCAGGTTCTGGGGACAGTGTGTGCCATCTAACTTGCCAGCATTTCTATTCCCACCATCCCCTGGGGTGCTTCCCTTTTTCCCTGTCAGTTGACTGAGGCTGGGCTGGCTCCGCCTACTTCATGGCCTCACAAGTGGACATGTGACCCAACCTAGCCAGTGAGCTTACTCTATCCCCTCCATCACAGGGGTCCAGGCAGGCTAGGTATGTGACCTAATCCTGGGCCAGGAAGGGTAGGTCCTTTTTCCATTACAAAAGGGCAACTCTCTTTCCACTTAGGTTGCTTGCTGGTAGAACGTAAGCTTGGAAAATTTAATGACTACTATTGTCATCTCTTGAGAAAAGAGTGCTTGGGAAAGAGTCAGACAAAGGGGTGCAGCCGAGATATAGGGAGAAACCTAAAAACAGTTCAGACCCTGGATCCAGCTGTGCTGGAATTTCCTAATTCCTCTAGATTATTCCTTATTCTCTCTCAAAGGAGTCTGAATTATATGGGGATATGGTGGGCAACCACTTGCTAGTGAAATAGTGCTAACTAAATATATGAACAAAAACTGAACAATACACTCAAAAAATTGGTGAAGTGGAACAGATTATAAATACTAGAAGGTCTGAAATCCAGTGAGAGTTAAGAATATAAGGGGCCAGGGAGAAGGCTCAGTAGAATAAGCACTTCCCTGGCAAGTGCAAAGGCCTGAGTTCAATCTTCAATTCCGAAAAAAAAAAAAAAAAAAAAGAATATAGTTATTTAAGAGACTTAAGTATGGGCATAAGTAACTAAACGAAATTCTTAGAGAGGGATAAGGCAAGGCCTTGGTAACTGCTAGCTTTCTGTTGCTGACACAAACTACCCAAGAATACCAGCTTAGAAGAGGAAAAGTTAATTTTTCTCATAATTTCAGAGCTTTCTGTCCAGTCAGCTGGCTCCATTGCTTTAATCCTGTGGGAAGGCAGAAATGCCATGGCAGAGAAAAGCTGCTTACCTCATGGCAGACAGGAAAGAGAGAGGAAGAACCAGAGACAGCACGGACCCTCTGAGGGCACACCCCAGTGACTGAATTCCTCTAAGTAGGCCCATCTTCTAAGTGTCCACCATGTCCCAGTAATGATATCAAAGTATGAAGCCATCAACAGATTAGCCCATTGGTGAAATCAGTCTTTATGGCCCTATTATAGCAGCAGACAATAGTGAGTGAAGATAAGCCCCCACAAAAGAGACCAAGTGCGAAGGACTTAGCTTTTATTGTGAGCTGTCAACCAAACAATGCCCTAACTTTGGGGTCAGAGCTCCGAAAATGTCCATAGTAGCCTGAACTTTGCTTTCAGGTTGTGTACTTTTTAAGTTTCCATAGTAACCGCATTACCCCATCACCTCATTTTTGGAATGTTAGAAGAATGTCACAGAATTGCGT
Organism: Octodon degus; assembly: GCF_000260255.1. NCBI lineage: Eukaryota > Metazoa > Chordata > Mammalia > Rodentia > Octodontidae > Octodon > Octodon degus. The sequence goes on from NW_004524881.1 coordinate 1,163,694, forward strand.
CAAGGTTTACATTTCCCAGACACTGTTGACCATCTGCCTGTCATAGGGCAGTGTTGCCCTAGTCCCCAACTTTTCTCTAAGTGGGTTTATGGTTAGCTATGTGGGAGGGGGTGAGGGAGTGAGTTTGAGTGACCCTCCCTTAAAATGCAATCTCTTTTTCCCCATCATTCCCCGCTCAAGGACTTATTTTCCTTTATTAGAGCCTGCATAGATAGTCTTTTATCCTATTTGCTACCTCATACTTGGTGGTTTCCTTCATGACCACCAATCTGTACTGTGGTCTGTCATTTGTTCTTTTGTTTTTGTTTTCATCCACTGAATGAGATAGGGCCCAAAAGTTAGAAGGACAATTGCTATCAGAATGGGGCCAGTCTGGCTGCTAATCAAAGAAGTTAATCAGGAGATCCAATTAAGCAATTGTTATATCAGCCTTGTCTTGTCCCCTGGGGCACAACGGCTTTGCCCTCCATTATGGGCCATCCATCTCCAGACAAAGGGCCCAAACCTTGGGCAAAACGGAAGTGAAAGCAGGTGTGCTAATATACTCCGTTCACTGTAGAATGTCAGGTGGGTCTAGTGGCAGCAGACTTCACATGTCTAAAGATCTCTCTACGGCTGCCTGTTTCAAGACACATCCACAGTGATGGGTCAGGGCTCCCAAAATGTTGCTGCCAACCTGAACTTTGCTTTCCAGTTATATACTTGAGGACTGGCATGAATGCTTTATGATCTATTATACTAAGAGATCCTCATCCCCAAGTTACTAACTGTACTATGACATACTATTTTATTTATTTATTTGGATTTTTTTTCTAGTGAGCCCTGTGTAATTATCGGTAATACTTGTGTAACTAACTTAGCTGCCTATAACATATATTTTTTCTTCATTGAGCTACCTCTAACTGTGGTTAAGGAAGACTGGGTTAAGTTTTTGTTTGTTTGTTTGTTTTTGTTTTTATTTTTTTAGCAGTGGTCAACATAGATGGATTGATTGATTGATTGATTGATTGATTTTAAAAGATGGCACAGCAGAAGGGACTGCAATCCTACAAATGCAGGCCTTTAAGAAGCAGCACTGGGCCAGTCAGATAGCTCAGCAGATTAAAACGCCTACTTAGGCAGATGCAGGGACTAGGGTTCGATCCCCAGCGTGCAGTGCTGGCCTCACCCCCAGGGCATGCGGAGATGGCAAATGAGACTGGGCATGGTGGCATGTGCCTGCAGTCCCAGTGCTTGAGAGGCTGAAAACAGGAGGATCACTATGAGTCCACTCTTTGTAGTGAGACCCTGTAGAGCCTGTACTAATTACAAAAAGAAAAGAAAAAAGAAGCAGAATTATGATAAACCCCTTCTTTAGAAAGGTATCATTTCTACCACTGATATCACAGACTAATTTATATTTTATGCCACCTTCAAGTAACAGTTGAGGCAGTAGAAAACAGAGGCATCACAACGTGTCTCATTTAATACAGATAAGTACAGACAGACCAACACTTGCACAAACTGTTTCCCCTCCTCCTCCTTCTCCTTCGCCTCCTCCTCCTTCTTTTTTGGTATGTATTTAGTACAGGGTCTAGGGGGTCTACAGGGTCTCACTACGTAGATTGGACTTGTAGTGATCTTCCTGCTTTCAGCCTCCTAAGCAGCACAGCACACCAGGGATTGAACCCCTCCTTTTTCTGACTGTCAGTTAAATACAGTTTTAATCCATAGTTTAACAATGAAGGGCCATACACTAAAGTCAGCACATACATCTAGCACTTCAGTCTAAGCTTGTCCATGTATACAACTGAAATGAATGACAAGACATGGCCTAAGACACCAGAGGTAGGTGCTTTTCACAGGCCTGAAACTTCATCTTGCACACCTAAGTCATCATACTTATAGAGCAAAGTCAGAGGTTTATTTTTTTTTAATGCATTTAGTACAGGGGATACAAGGTCTACAGGGTCTCACTATGTAGATTGGACTTGTAGTGATCCTCTTGTTTTCAGCCTCTCAAACGCTGGGATTACAGGTGCGCACCACCATGCCCAGTCTCAATCGCCATCTCAGTGCGCTGACCATCTCAATCACCATCTCAGTAACCCCGGCTGCTGCGCTCTGCCTAAGTGGGTGTTTTAGTTTGCTGAGCTATCAGGCCAGCCCTCTAGAGCTTTTGTATTTGCATTTGTTCTATATTTAACTTTTAAAGCACTACTATATAATAATAAAAAAAAATTAGTAGTACAATCAACTATCCTGGATAATTTTATAATATTTTAAATAGAATTAGTTTCTTAATTTTATCTCCAGAATGTATTTTGCAAATTTACATGAATACAACTGATTTTCTGTACAGAAAAACTACTATAATTGAACATTGAAACAAAAACAATAGTGAGTAGTGAGCATATGATGATTCTAGTCCTTCGCACACTCACCGCTGCACACTACATGCCAGCAGTGAACATTCTGTACTGGTCCCATAAAGAGGTCTGACACTGAACACCACCTCTAGGATGATGTTCATCATCCTCATAGGCTTCTCCATTACCATGGTGCTGTCTTTCCTGATTTGAATCAAAGTCTACCAGTTCTACCTGATTCATTTCATTGGTTTCTTCTACTTCCTTCTTCTCAGGTAAGAGTTTTTCCAGCAATGAGAGTTTATCAGGAGAGAAAAAGCCTTTTCTCAGGAAAGTTTACCTTAAATTTGATGATTAGGTGACCCTTTTCACATGGTCTAAATACACTGGCATGCCTTCATTTAGCACACACTTGATGTCTCCATGCTTGACAGTTTGACCTCGATAAGAGGTGATGACTATCATTCAATTGTCAAGAGTGGATACTGGCTTTTGGGAGCCACACAGAGCTTCAACTTGCTGTATGTCCATACACATGAAAAGGTGTTCTCCTCGATGAGTAAAACAGCATGGTCCTTCTGCTTGGTCTCCTTCACCATGGAATGTTATCTTCTAGCCATCTTTCATGCCTTTGTCAATATGCACTTCTAGAATCTTCTTTTCTCTATCTTCCTTCCGTTACAGCTCTTACATCTGTCTTTAGGGCTGATGCATTCTCCATGGTCTTGGCACTCCATGCACACAGACTGAATTTGCTGAACCAGTCCAGGTACTATTTGATGAATTCTTATTTGCATTCCAGTACCTCAGCAGTTGGCTGAATATACTTTTTTTTTTTGGTGGAACCCAGGATTGAACTCAGACGCTTGCACTTGCCAGGGAAGCATTTTTTCTACTGAGCCATCTCCCTGGCTTCAACCTCAGCAAGATGGGACAGCACTCCATAGCTCCTTTCTTACCACCTCAGCCTTCACATTTGTCACAAATCACTCTTTTGCACAGCCAGTTTCCTGGTGGCACCATTATATAAATCGTCTAAGGTAATTGAAGCTGATGTACCACATTTTTACTTCTCCTTTCTCTCTGCATCCTCCTCCTTCTCCAAAAAAAATACCAAAGATATCCAAGAGGGTGCCAAAACCACCACCTGCTCCACCCTCCTTAATTGCTTCTTCTCCTTCTTGTCATATAATTCCCTTTTCTTGGCATTAGAAAGAACTTCATAAGCTTGAGAAATCTGTTTAAACATTTCTCCTTCATTTGGATTCTTATCAGGATAGTACTCCAAAGCTAGTCTCCTATAAGCCTTTTTAGTTCTTTTTGGGTGGCATTGGGTTTGACCCCCCAAAACATCATAGTGAGTGGTTTCTTTCGCCACTTTCTACAGGTGGTAAGCATGCTGGGCTGCAGTGGGGTAGGCAGGAAGGAACACATAGCCATGCACAGTTCAAGCAGCCACTACTCCTCCACCTCAGTGTGTTCTGGAAAGTTCCTAGGCATAGTTTTATATATCTTGGGCTATACTTTTCTGCTGGATGTTCAAAACCAAGTTAAAGTGAGACATATATTAATTAAAATTAACTCCTTGCTATCTATCAAGGCCAGTTAAATCTCCTTGGATTTACCTTGGAACCAAGCATAGTGCCTCTCACTACTTCTGTCAATTTCAGTCATCAGGATGAGTCATGGTCATTGCTTGACCAAGTTGCTTTCTGTCTCCTGGTGACTCTCCCTAGGCACACTATACACCATAGACTCATTTTTCTCTGTGGTCCCATGATATCCTTCATCAGAAAATCAGGGGCCCAACTGAGTCATAAGATATTGCAGCACAAGTTCTCTTATGTCCAGTGTCCTGAACCAGCAGGTCAGTCAACGAAGGTCACCTGGGAGAGAAGCGGGGAATTGAAGAGGGGACAAAGGACAGGAGACGCGAGAAATAGAGACAAGACAGGATTCTGATCAAGTCTCGTTTATTCAGGGGAGGTGCTGGGTAGATATAGTGGAGGCATAGGGAAATGACGGCGGCAGGTAAAAGGCGCGAGTAACTAGGCAACCAGGCTATGACAGGAAGTTCCACCTCCGGGGGCATAGCAGGAGACTTATGGGAAATAGGCAGGGTAAGAAGAATTAGGACCTTAGCTCAGCAGAGGTAGGGGAAGAGGAAGTCAGCGTCACTAATGATGCTGATGAACCAAGAGAATTTTATAGGTCAGAGGCACTCAGGTGACCATTAAAGGATATGTGGCATGGAGTCAGAATGTGGCAGATTCACAGGATTTAGGAAAAGACTCACTTGCAACAGTATTGGAGGCCTGGAGTTATTGTGCCTCCCACAGTCCAGGGTCTTCATTGACCTCAAAGGGCTAGGACAAAAAGAATAGCTAGCTATCCTCTTAGCCCATCTATCTTTCTAACTTATGGTCTCCAAACCAGTTTTTGGACATACAGAAGAGAAAGTTAATGTCATTACATTGTAGTGGGAGCAATGAACTTAATTATTAAAATTTCATCTTAAGCACCTTAAAATATATGATATAGCAGAGAACTGTTACTCATACCAATCATGGACATTCTAGTAGTTGAACCTCTGTAGAATGTTAACAGACAACAGTTATATAGTTTTACAAAGAAAATTTGACATCAATAGCCGTACATGGTAGTGTAGCATAGCAATCTTGATGACATCTTTTGTAACACATTTAAATCTCCATTTTGGGGTTGGAGAGATAGCCCAGAGGACTAAGTACCTGCTTAGGCAAGCACAGCAACCAGGGTTCAAGCCTTAGTACCACATGTCGTGCTGACCCCACCCCTGAGGTACACTGAGCTGGGTGTGGTGGCACACACCTATAATCCCAGCACTGGGGAGCCTGAAAACAGGAGGACCACTACAAGTCTGAGCTGCAAGACCCTGTACCAAATACATAAATAAACAAATAAATACATAAGTAAATCTCCATTTTGGAATAGAATAGCCTTTTAGTCAATCATCCCTACCTAATACATAAGTCCTTTAATAGGATGTAATTGAAGAAATATATAACATTATCTAAGCTGTTTAATGTGTAAGCATTTCAAAATGTTATGGCACATATCATACATATCACATACATTTTGGTTAAAAAGTTATCACTTGTCTTATTATCTTATATTAGTCTTACACAAACCTCTTATTACAAATATTGGGAGTGCAAGAGAAAGGTATATGACAAAACATGAAAGAAACTATCTCAGCTTTACATTTTAGAATACTATACATTTGGCAGACATAAATACATTTACTATACCATGATATTACCAATAACAAATTGTCATTATTTTGTTGCTTAATTTAATTTTGTACCAAGAGCATCTTTTAACCACAAACCTAATTTTATTATTATTATTTTTTGTGTGTATATGTGGTACTGGGGATTGAATTCAGGACCTTGCACATGCCAGGCAGGCACTTATGCTACTGAGCTGTCTCCCTGGCCCCTTAACCTAATTTTTTATTTTCTTTGAAAACTTAACCTTTTGACAATAATCAATGTAAACATATCACAAAAATATGTTTTGAACGATATTTATTGGGTTGTGTCCTATAAGGCTATGGAGGCTGTTGGGGCTTCTTATAAATGAACAAAAACATTAATGTTATTCCAGGCAGCTGCTTTTTATTCATCAATTGGAGTCCTGTCCAATAGTCTCCCCACCCAAAGGGATCTCTGTTTAGTTATCTTATAACTCATGAAAATACAATCTCCCTGTAGCACAAAAATAATTAAATAAAATGAAAATATTATCTTAAGGCATAGCACATTGAATACGAACAAATGAGAGACTATCAAGTTACAATGCATAAACAACAATATGTATAACACTTATCAAACCAATTTCAATATCATTTTGACTAGCTGGTGGAAGCATATCTTTAATTTAGATGATATTTATTTATAAACCAAATTAAATTACAGCCAAATGCTTTAAAATTCCAAAAATACAAAAAGAATAGTTTATTGAGTGCAAATAAAGAAGCTGCTTACAGATTAGACAAAAAGACAAACACACACAAGACAATTTGCTTATAAAATCAGAGTGCACCCAGTTATATTTTGGCCAAATTAAATTATTTTTTTTTCTTTTCAAAGTTTTATTGATAAACATATAGCAATGAGACAGTTTCAAATCAAATCGAAAGTACAGTTTCAACAAATAATACACTGCATATATTCTTCTTAGTGGTTAATTGCTGTACAAGATGCAGACTTGTGATCCTACTTACAAACACCATTAGAAAAAATCATTCTATTCATTAAGAGAATGCAACTATATATCTATCCCAACCACTTTGAATACACAGATACAAAATGGACATTCATAGTTATACCCCAATTTTTTTTAAGTTCCGTTGTTGAATATTATAGGTGTGTAAACTCAGCAAAATATTCTAAAAGAGTACAGAAGCCCATAATAGCATTGAGTCTTCTGTTTAATTGGCAATGTCAGAAATTATTAACGTGAGTCCCCCACAGCTCAACATAACAACATGGCTTTACTTCCTATATTTCATCTTCATACTTTTCTACTGGATGGTTAAGACCAAGGTAAAGCAGAACCTATGCAACAAGAGTTGTAGCTTTTTGGTTTGAGAAGGTCAGTGAAATGCCCTCAGGATTTATCCTGAGATCCTGTACCTCAGATTGTAGAACCTTTGTCAGTGCAGCCATGTGGATGAGTCACGGCCATTGCTTGGCCAATGTGCTCTCTGTGAAAGCCTGAGAGAGTGTCTTCTCATGTGACTCTCCTTAGGCACACTCCATGTCATCGATCGATTTCCTCTTTGGCCCCATAACCTTCTTGATCAGAAAATCTGGGACACTACCGAGGTACATGACGTTACAGTACAAGTTCTCATATGTCCTGAGTCTTAATTGACCTTAGAAGGGTAGGGCCAAAATATTGGCTTTCCTTGTAGCCCTCCTTTTTCTCTAATTTTGGTCTGTGAACTTAGGTTGTTAACCATCCAGAAGATGGCCAAATTAAATTATAATAATATTTTTAAAGTTTGTAATTATAAAAAGACTGGTCATACCTTTTTGTAGGTCAATTAGCAGAGATCTCGTATAAGAAGAATTTGAGGGACCGGGGAGACAGCTCAGTAGAATAAACACCTGCCTGACAAGCACAAGATCCTGAGTTTAATCCCCAGTACCAGAAAAAAAAAAAAGAATTTGAAAACATAAAAAGCCTCTTATCTATAGCTGATATAATTTTAGTATTCTATTTTGCCTTAACAATACTGGCAACTTTTGTTGAGAGAGCCTTATCCAAGTTAATTTAGGCGGCGACCTAGCGTGGCGGTCTCGGCCAAGTTAATTGGCATTTCCTTCCCCCCTTTGGATTCTCCCATTCAAGAGTAAAAAAGTCTTGAGATGCAACAAACCACTGAATATGGAAAAATCATCCATCAGGTCCAGTACACTGAGCAGAGTATAAAGATTAGGCACAGTAGGGTGGAGGGTGACAACCATAGTATTGACAGCTCGCAAATCCTAGACAGGACAATATTCACCTATCCTGAGATTTTGGACTGGCAAGAATGATATCTTCCAGGGGTCCTGGCATTCCCTCAGGATACCTGCCTCAAGCAAGCTTTGATTGTGGGGTTTGATCACTTTTATGGCCATTGGGTATTGTCTCAAACAAACTGGCTTTGTATGTCTCGCCAACTCCACTATTACCGGGGGTACATGAGTTGCCAGACCTGGGGGATTATCTTCTGCCCAAGCCTTTGCAAAACACTGAGCACTCTCCAGTTTGCAAGTGGGGCCACTGGCTGAGTAACTACTGACAAATCTGCACTGGCATCCATCAGAACAGGCCTTCTCCTTACATGGGCAGTTATCATGGGTCCCCTGAGGCTGAAAGGCAGAGACTCAGGACCTGAATCTGAAACTTCCTGTGATTCTACCATAAGCATTACCTTCTTTCCCTCTCTAGCAGCTTTAGACATTCTCACTTGAAATGTCCCTTCTCCTCGCAACAGGCACTCTGGTCTGGATCCAGGGAAACACGAGGACCTCCTCCCTGTTTGCTTTCTGTCCCCTTTCCCTGGATCCCAACTGGCCCTTCTTCATTGTTTTATTATTATTATTATTATTATTATTATTATTATTATTATTCCTTCTTCTGATAGGCTGCCAGCCTTTCCTCTTCTGTCTGTATTTCCATTCTTCATCCTCTCTATTATGACTTTCTAAGACATTTCTATGAACTGCGACAAATTCATTCCTGCCAATCCTTCTAACTTCTGCAGCTTGTGGTGGATATCTGGGACTGACTGAGCAGCATATGCCATAGTGTAAGCAGCTGAGTTAGATAGAAATATTATAGGCAGTCAGACAGGGCTAGGCCCTTAAAGGAGCCAGTATGAAAGCCAAATACCTTGCAACTGTGGGAGAGACAGGCACCAGGTCCAGTACACTGAGCAGAGTATAAAGATTAGGCACAGTAGGGTGGAGGGTGACAACCAGACTTCAAGACAAAAGATTAAACAAATGAAGCCATATACCTCCCTAAGGATAAATATCATGGAGTAATATTCTAAATAGGCATCAATTACCTTGAAAAGGCTATGAAGAGTCACAAAGCCAACCTCCTACAGGAAAAGCGCCTGTTCTGTATTCATGCCTGCTTGCTACATGACTTGCTTCCCCATTTGATCCTGATTTAATCAATTTGGGCTAGGGAGATAGCTCAATGGCATAAGTGCCTGCCTGGCAAGTACAAGGTCCCGAGTTCAAGCTCCAGTACCACAAAAAATACTGAGCCATCTGATTTCATCAATTTTGTTTGAGCAATTGCTTATAATCTTATCGACTGACCATAGTTTTGTCCCACCTCCTGCCCACCTAGTGAGTTCCTATGTTTCCCACCTTAGACCTGCCTCACATTGTGATTTTGCTCCACAAAAATCCTTACAAAAGACAAGCTCCTTAGCAACCCACTCAGGTCCCCTTCCGTCCCTCTCTTGGACAGAAGCTTTCTTTCTATCAATAAATATATTCTGTTGTTAACTTTTTTTTTTTTTTTTTCAGAACTAGGGATTGAACTCAGGCCCTTGCGCTTGCCAGGCAAGCGCTTATTCTACTGAGCTATCTCCCTTGCCCCCTGCTGTTAACATCTACTATTCCTAAA
>NW_004524881.1:1174391-1194833 GCF_000260255.1 Octodon degus
CATTCTCTTAATGAATAGAATGATTTGTTCTAATGGTGTTTGTAAATAGGTTCTCAAGTCCGCATCTTGTACAGCAATTAACCACTAAGAATATATGCAATGTGTTAGTTATTGAAACTGTCCTACCGATTTGATTTGAAACTGTCTCATTGTTATCTGTTTATCAATGAAATTATGAAAAAAAGAGAAAAAGTACAAACAATTGAAAAAAGAAGATGAAACAAATTAAGTATTATCTGCTCCTTTCCATAGGCCATCAGAAATGCATAGTACAGTTTGTCCAAATCATCCTGTTTACATACACAAATCAATTTCTTTCCCCACTCCCTCCTCTTCAATTTTGAAGAATACAGACTTGTTCCAGGTTGGAAGTTTCTTTTCTCTATAATACTTTCTTTTGTTGTGGCACAGAGGGGAATCACCTGCTGAGGTGGGTGAGGGGAGGCTTAGCAGGAAGAGCAGGATAAGGCAGTGGCAGTACCAGGAGGCCACAAGCAAGACCATCCTCCTTAAGAGCCAAGGTCAAAACGGGGGTTATTAAAATTTTGTCTGGTAACCCAGAAGCGCACATCCTAAGCCACTAAGGTATTGTCTGAACCTCACATAGCCAGGAATCTATGGGGGATTGATCCAAATGCCCTGGTTTCACAGTAACAATCTCCCACAGGCTTCTGGCTATGCAAGATTGAGCATTCCCTCTGATAGCATTCCCACCCTACTCCAAAAGAATTGTGACTTCATGGGGAGGCACTATAATTAAACCTCAGAAATATTGAATCGAGCATTGTAAGTTGACTTCTAAAATTCTGAATACCACTTTTTAATGCAAGTACTGGTAAGAGTCCAAATTACCAAAACCTTGGGCAACCTTGACATATAGAAGATGCCCTTGACTCCTCTCTCAGCTCTAAGATCCAGCTCATCAGTACTTGGCAGATTTTAACTCTGTCTCCTTCTCTGAGCCACTGCAGAAGCTCCTTGCCTCCAAGGTTCTTTGTGGCTGGCTCCTGCCTATCTCCACGTTCTCGTGAAACTACCTCCTGCCTGATCTCCTCTCAGTTCCAGGAATTCACCAAGCTCCCCCAAGACATGGCATGTGCACATGCTGTTCAGATACATGCTGTTCAGTTCACCTAATTTTTTTTCTCTTCCCTTTCATTTCTGGGTAGATTCAGCATGAAGAGTGTGACTAATAGTTACTGAGCAAGGGAAGAGAGGAGAAGAATAGGTTTCAGGGAGAAATCAAGGGTGCTACCATTTATCCACCCAAGGGCAAACACTGAATTACCCATGTGTACACGCACTGGACAGCGTCTTCTGGTATAGTGTACAGAAAGGGTGGCAGGGATAAAGCACTTTTAGGTTTAAAGGTAATGAAGAGGGGCCAGTAGAAAAAGACCAAAGAGAGAGGACAAAAGAGAGGAAAGCAACCAAAGAAAGCAATGCTCCACAAGCCAAATGAAGAAGGTGTTGTGGGATTAAAGACATTATGAGTGTGTCAACAGCAAGTACAGTGGTCAATGAAAAGTAACTGACCTAGTAACACACAAGCCACTGATGACCTTAACCAAGGGCAAGTCTAGTGGCTTCCAAAGATAAACACCTAACTGGTTCAGTTCAAGAGAGAAAAAGAAGAGGAAGTAAGTTTGGATGCCTCTTTAAGTTTTTCGCTAAAGGAAAAGGGAGACTATGTGGCCAAGGGAAGCTATTTTCAAGAGGAGAGCTCAGTTCTACCTCAGCTGCTGGAGGCTGGCAATCCTCTCCCCAGAGATCAGGTGCTAATCCCAGGAACATAGCAGCATTGCTTTATTTGGAAAGAGTCTTTGCAGGCAAGATTCAGTGAAAGCATCTGAGATGGAGAGATTATCCTGGATTATCCAGATGGACCAGATCACAAGTGTCCTTGAAAGAGTGATACAAAGAAAGGTTTGACACACACAGGGCAGAAGGCACTGAGAGGACAGAGAGGAGAGATTTGAGCCTGCTAGCCTTGGAGACTAGAGTGATATGGCCACAAACTGAGGGATGTTCATAGCCATGAGAAGCGAGAATATAGATGTAGGGATGGATGCTCCCCTAGGGCCCCAGAGGGTACATGACCCTGCTGGCTCTGCTCTTGGTTGGTTGCTTGGTTGCATGGTATGGTACCCTGCACGTGCTACCCAGCTGCTCTGTACTGGGCTGCACCCCCAGCCCTTTCCACTGATTCTGATTTCAGCACAGTGATATTTAGTTTAGACTATCATCCTCTAGTGCTGTGAGATAGGACATGTCTTCATTTTTAGTCACCAAGTTTGTGTTAAACTATTATAGCAGCCAAAGGAAATGAATAGAGCTGACCAAAAAACTCACCATCATGTAATTACATGATTATCTTGTGATATGAAGTTTATTCATATATTAACATTGTTTGTGCCTTCCATACTTTGTTGTTTTCCTTTCCCACAGACAACCCCTTCATTTGTAATTTCCTGCTTAAAGATTATTGCAGGGTTGACCAAGGAAACTGCCCAACAGGAAGGCAGCTCCCATATGGATACTTCTTATTCTATCACAGAGCTCTGCATACAATGTGAAGAACAACTTGAAAAATACAATGCTACAAAGAGTAGAAACAAAAGCAAAGCTGTCATCTTTTATCACTAGCAGCAGTCACATTGGAAGACATGGTTATAGGGCTAAGGGGACTGCTGAAGGAAACCCAGAACTGGTGGGCTGCCAACCAGGTCCCCAGAAGGGATAGGAAGAGTGTCCTGCAGGGTACAGAGCAGAGCTATGCTTCCCAGCATCCCCTCATGCAAGGTAGAGTGCTGGTGAACATGGCCAGTTGCTTGGGAGTGGATGTCAAGGCCAAAAAAGTGACAGCTTCTGTCACTTTGGGTATCAACCAAACAAACACAACTTAGTACAGAGGGTTCTCTCTTAATCCATCTCTATACAGGTCACTTACATGACAGACAAAGCTCTTCACAGCCTACCAAACACAACGATAGGGTCCCCACCCTGTCGCATGTAAGGCACTGTGGCTAGCCTACTTTTGGTCCACCCAGTCTTCAGGAGTGACTGGTGAAAGCATTTCGTTTCCAGAGTCAACAGCATGCCAGCCAGTGAGATAGCTCAGCAGACTGAACACCTGCTTAGGCAAGCACAGGGACTGGAGTTCGATCCCAGGCACCACATGTCACAAAGGCCCATCCCCAAGCACGCTGAGCTGGCCACTGAGACCAGACATGGTGGCACACACCTGTAATCCCAGTGCTGGGAAGGCTAAAAACAGAAGATCACTATGAGTCTGAGCTATGTAGTGAGACCCTGTACCAAACACATTAAAACAAAATATATGCCAGGGCCAGGGAGATAATTCAGTAGAATAACTGCTTGCCTGGCAAGTGTAAAGTTCTGAGTTCAATCCCCAGTACAAAAAATAAAATAAAATAAAAAAGTGTATGCCAGATCTATTTCTGCCAGGTATAGTTATCATGACATTTACATGATTTAATTAAATATTGTGTAAACTGGGGAAATGAGAAATTAATACGACAGAGAAAGGTGTTTCTGTCAAGTGTAATGCTTTGGCAAGCTTCAGTAAAGGCTGCATTACTGGTGCAGTTCATGGAAGAAAGCATCTAGATTAAAAGATGGTGTACACCTGTAACCCCAGAACTCTAGGAGGCTGAGGCAAGAGGATTTCAAGTTGAAACCCAGTTTAGTCAACTTAGAGAGGCCCTATCTAAAAAGGGGGTGGGAGGTAGAGATGTAGCTTAGCGTGGAGTGAAGAAGCCCTGGGTTCAGTTTCCCAATAACACACACATGCACTCACACACATAAAAGACTAATAAATGAATGTATGTTTATGCTTTAGGATAAATATTTCAAGGACTTGTGCATTACCTTTCATAAATCCCTATATTATTAACTGAATGTGTCTGTGATTCCTCAACTACCTACTAGCCTCAGAGCTTCTGTCATAGATGACTCAAGGCCATTACAGTTCTCCTCTTGTCAAGCAAGAGACATACAGCTGCTGACGTTTGTGCCACACTTCTATTTGAGACAGAATCCAGGGTATCTTTCTTTCTTCCTCAGGAACCTAGTGAATTTTTCTCCTTTAAAAGTATTCTAGGGCTGGCAAGATAGGTCAGTGGACAAAGTGCCTGCTTTGGCAAGTGCAGGGAGCAGAGTTTGATCCCCAGTTCTGCATGCTGCACTGCCCTGCCCCCCAAGGTGTGCTGAGCCGGCAACCGAGTCTGGGCATGGTGGTGCACGCCTGTAATCCCAGCGCTGGGGAGGCTGAAAACAGGAGGATCACCACACATCAGAGCTGCGAGGTGAGACCCTGTACCAAACACATAAATGAAAACATAAATAAAAAAAATACTCTGAAAAGTTGGGTATGGTGGTGCATGCCTATAATCCTAGCACTCAGAAAGCAAAGACAGGACTGCAGGTTTGAAGCCAGCCTGGACTACGTATCCTAAAATAAAACAAAACACAATCCTAAAAAAAATTGTTTAATCCTTAGAAATTTTTACCAGGTGATAGCCAGGAGTGGGGGTAAAGGGCAGGATTCCTGGGCCCAGGCACACTTGTGTGGGGCATTCCTTTAAAACCTTGTAAACTCCTCAGTTCTTCTCCTGGTGTCCTGACAAGAAGCCCACCTGTCTCCCAGCTGCCTCTCATGACTACTTCCAGTACCTTTGTAGGAGCTACAAATAGGAAATGGCTGCAAAAAGGAGGAGAAAGCATGTTGGGAGGGCAGCCTCTGTTCTAAAACAAGACAACCAGCCTGGCCTGTTTCTCCTTTTTGACCAGCCAAGACATTCACCAAGTTTAGCACTTTGATCCACACTATCCATGCTGGATGTGTTCACTTCCATCCACCCATCCAGAGGGATAGGGATAGGTATGTCAGCTTTGTGCTGCTGTCCCAGCTCCTCAGGATGGGCCTGCTGTGACCTGCCTACCCCAGTGCCCACAGACCCTGCTAGTGGAAAGCCCCTCTCTTCTTTGGAGAAGCCCCTCCCTCGTCCTCAGGCCTCCCTATCTGGCCTAGCCTTCCCCTGCTCCTACTCTGCCAGGGATGGCTTCGGACAAAGCTCACAAACCAAGCTACCCTCATGGAAATCAGGCTGTGAGAGGCCAACACTCCTAATCAGGGAGGTCAGCCATGGAAACAGGCACCACAAACCCATGCCAGGCCTTGCTCCACCGGAGGCATGGGGAAAGCATCTCTCTCTCATGGATGCAGACTCTAGTCTGCAGTAAGCAGTTGCCGGAAGATAACTGCTCACTATTTCCAGCTGTTCTTCCACAGACTGGTCTTCCACCTTCATTTATTCATTCATTACAAAATGTTATTTTGAGAGTTTCAGTATGCCAGGCAGTGATGATACCCCTGTCACAGATGCAGATAAAGTCCTAGCCTTTGGACAGATACCTTCTCGTGAGGACCCCAGGGATGTCAGGTCTATGATGAGAAATAGAGAGTACGGAGGTGAAGTAGGAGGGGGCTGCCCTGCAGGAAGTGAGGAGGGAGCCAGCAGCCACTGGGGCAGGTGTTCCAAGCCATGGGCAGGGGCCTGACTCAGACACACAGGAGCCCAAGGGGCTTCTTGGGGGGAAGGAGCTTGGAGTGGGGGAGTTGTGTGCTGGCCTTTCTGTGCATGGCACAGGGATGGCAGTGCCACTTTCTGCCCCCCTCCATGCTGTACTCTTTCCCTAAACCAAGCAGAGCCTGGATTTTGTTTAAGGTCACAGTGCTCAACTAAGCCCAACTCCCAGTGGCAGGAATGGTCAGCTGAAGGTGATGTATCCTTGGAAAGCTACGCTTCATTAGTTAAAGCCAGCCAGCTGCATGTGCCCTTTATGTTTGCCCCTTCCTTCTTGTCTGGAAGATAGACCTGGCATCATGTTGCCACACAAGGACAAGTGACACATGCTAGGGATTGTGGAGCTGCACACAGAAGCATTCCAGGTCTTTTAACATGAAAACAGTGCTGTCCAGTCCTGACTGTGACAGGCAGTTTTGTTTGTCCTGTTGTCTGGTGACTTCTTACAGACTCTGGCTAGCCCTATGCTAAAGGGACTGAAGTAAGACAATATTCCTTCCAGCCCTCCAACCAAAAGTCATATCTCAAAACAGAAGGAAAAAGCCAAAGTTCTTAGTTTGTTGTACCTTGATTTTGTTTTTTGGGTTTGATTCGTTGATTTGGTTTGGACTGGCTTTTGTTTTTTCTTGAGACAGCATCTCACTATGTACCCCAGGCTCCTGCCTTAGCTCCTAAATCATACCTTTGTAAGCCCAGCAACTTGCCAGGAGGCAAATGATGCCCTTTACATTGGGGAAAACATTGGTTTCTTCTCTTGATAAGCATGCTCCCTCCAAGGCTCCCCATGAAGCTCCTCTACAGACGGGACAGCCACCTCTGCAGACAGGGCTTCCATGGGTGGCAGTGTGTGGTCAGGGTGGCACCCACCTGCTCCAGCTTGCAAACAGGGGCTGCTTCCTTGGGCAGCTCACTCTGGCTTTTCTTGAGGGTAGGTGAGGAGGCTGTGCAGCGAATCCCGGGGAGAAACGTCCCGTGGGTACCCTGAGCAGTGAGACCTCCTTGCCCCTCACCCAGCACCAGCTGTCCGAGGACCTGGGCCCCAGGGCGTGCCCGAAGACAGAGTCTCTCTGCACCTGGAAGACAACATGTAGGAGCCAAGTGTCCATAAGCAGGGAAAGAACAGAGTGAGAGCCCCATTAGACTTGCTGGCAAATGCTGACTAAAAACGTAAAACTTGCTGAAGGGAGCAGTTAAGAGGCTAATCAGGAGAGCGGATAAGAGCTTGAATGTCTCCCTTACTTTTCTCTCATTGCTGGGACAAAATATCCAACACTCAAAATCAAGGAAAGAAAGATTTATTTAGTTCACAGTTTGTGGAGGTTTGAGTCTGTACTAGGCTGGCTGCAAGGCAGAGTGGCACATGGCAGAGGGCAGCAGTTGAGGGCAGCAGAAAGCAAGAACAAAAAGGGAGGAACAGGCAGAGAGCGAACTTCTTTCCCTTCCTTCTATTGCATTCGGGCTATCTGCTCCAGGGTGGGTATAACATTCACACCCATACTCCCGGGATGGATCATGGATTGATCACAAATGCTAGGATGACTTCATGAGGCTTTGGGGGGGGGGCAACTAGACACAAACCATAACAAAGAGGAAGCCAGGTACCTTAATTATGTTAGCCACCCCACCCCAATAAAATGCAAAGGAGACAAGAGGAGGCCACTTAAAAGAAAACTCTTCAAAAAAAAAAAAAAAAACAAAAACCTCTTATTTAGTATATAAAAATAATCACACCCATGCATCTCATTCTAGGATTACTATGTATTTTTTTAAGTTTTTAAATCTTTTACTTATTTATTTATTTGGTACATGGTCTCCCTACATAGCTTGGACTCCTAGTGATCCTCCTGTCTCAGCCTCCCCAGCCCTGGGATTACAGGCATGCACTACCACGCCGTTTCAGTGGCCAGCACTGTATGTGGTACTAGGGATTGAGCTTGGTTCCTTATGCTTGCCAGGAGGCACTTAGACCACTGAGCTATATTCCCAGTCGTAGGATTACTATATTATGTACATGCATCCCCTTAATCCCTAACTCCAAGTCACCTCAAGTCTCCTCCTAACCTACCCCTATAAATCCCAGAGATAGGGGCCGGGGAGATGGCTTAGTGGAATAAGCGCTTCCCTGGCAAGCGCAAGGACCTGAGTTCAATCCCCAGTTCCACCAAAAAAATAATAATAATAATAATAAATAAATAAATAAATAAATCCCAGAGATAAGGCCCTGAAAAGGACATGCTGGCAAGAGAAAAACAAAGCCCACCTAGAAATGTGCACATAGAGAGTGGTGCCTGGATTAGGATCTCATGGCCTGGGCTCCATCTATGACAGCTCAGAGAGCCAATCAGATTGTGACAAGTTCCAAGTATTTATCTGGAAGAGACGGCCTTTACTACCTGCTAAACTGGCCCGTGTGTATCTCTTACTTCTGACAGAGCAGCTCTCAGTCCCGTTGTTTTCCTTCCGTCTTAAACTCTGTTGCTCTAATTAATTACTGGTTTCCAGTTTACTATCCCATGTGGCTGCACAGCAGCGGGGTGGTATCCACCCTGCGTGCCACAAACATGACTGTGCCGGAGACACAGCTGTGAGAAGGCTGTGCCATCTCTGGGAGAGGGTGAAGGAAGAGGGGCTCACCTGGGGAAGGCTGTTAATCATACCTTCGTTCACAGCATGGTAGCTCTAACTTAGTCCTACTTTGTTTATTCTATTTTATCTCCACATCCCACTCTCATTACATTCCTTATGCAGGCAAAATCATGCTCACAAATATGCATTGTGTCCTTTATCTGCATCATCCTTTAAACAGCTAAATTATCCGTCTACTGTGTATTCTCCATTTGCATAAATAGTAGTTATGATTCCTGTCTGCCAACTGCTGTGCTTTGGCTCAGGAATGGCCCCAAAACTGCATTAAAAGGTAGGGCTTTGGGAAGGTACTTGGATCACAGGTGTGCTGTCCTCACAGCTGAGGGTGTAGGTGGGTCTGCTCTGAAGAGTCCTCACTGCCAGTGAGACCTATAGGAAGCCCAGAGAAACCCTTTCTCCTTTAAGTTGCAGATGAAGGGGCCAGGGCTGAGTTTGATCCCCAATACAGGAAAAAAAAAAGTTGTAAAGACATCAAACACTATATTTAACTACTCATCCAGTCACTATATTTTGAAGACCCATCTAGTAGCAATTAGAAGCAATGGAGCTGAGGGAGGTACTCCCTTCCATTTAATTCTAAACAGCATCCTACAGTTATTCCTGCTTCCATTGTCCTAAGAAAGGTGCAAATCCTTGATGCTCTAGGCAAAAGTACAAGCCTGTTGGATGCCTAGACAGACTTTTGGTCACCTTTCCCTACTCCTACTTCATTACAGGTTCATAAATATGCACTACATAGCATAAATATAATTAAGATAGAAAATGTAAGACCAGAAGGGCTGGGGAGATAGATAAATGGCTCGGTAAGTGCAAGATCATGAGTTCCATCCCTGGTACCAAAAAAAAAAAAAAAAAGATCAGAATGAACTCTGGGACAAGCATAGGTGTTGAGCGCCTTAAATTGCCTCTCTGCATTGCAGTAAGCTCATGAATGATTGGCACATAAAATAAAATTGAAAATATTTTTCTAAACATTTACTTTTTTAACAGACATTAGTATAAGATATATGGAGAGTTCTCTCTTTAAAAATTGTGAAGGGGGCCCAGGGAGATAGCTCAGTGGAAAAGCACTTGCCTGGCAAAGCAGAGTCCTGAGTTCAATCCCTGGTACTGAAAAAAAAAGAAAAAAAAGAATTGTGAAAAGCCAGACAAATAGCTCAGCAGATTAAAGCACCAGCAGGCAGGTGCAGGGGCCGGGGGTTTGATCCCCAGGCCTGCAGTGACAGCCTTGCTCCTGGGGCGCACTGAGACATCAATTGAGACTGGGTGTGGTGGCATGTGCCTGTAATCCCAGCTCTTGGGAGGCTATAAACAGGCAGATCACTATGAGTCCAATCTAGTAATGAGACCCTGAACACCCTGTAGACCCTTCCCTAAAATATAAAAAAGGAAAAAAGTGTACTAGTCATTTACCATAAAGAAATGAAAACTTACTCTCTTAGTTACTTTTTCTTGTTGTTAAGACAAAATACTCAACACCCACATCAAAGGAGGAAAGGTTCATTTAGCTCAGTTTAGCTCAATTCATAGTTGGCTGGCTCTAAGGCAAGGTGGCACGGGACAGGGGGATTGCAGAAGAGAAGCAGTCCAAAGCAGAGTAGGCCAGAGGCAAGGAGTGAGCAAACAAGCAACAAGACAAGTAAGAACCCTCTCCCTGTCCCTTATATCTTATCCCCTTGGGGTGGTGGGGCACCCTTGATCCTACTCACAATTATGCCAAGCCAATCAGGGGACTAATTCAGCAATCACACACCTTGATCCCAACATTATACATTCTAGATTCAGTCACTTCTGAAAAGCCGCACCTATAACCGCATGAGGCTCTGGGTGACATCTAGGCCCAAACTGTCACACTTACATTCTTACAGAAATACGTACAGAAATGTTCACGACTGCTTTATATGTAATAGTCAAAACAAAACCTGAAGGTCAACAGGTGGATGAATAAACAAACCATAGGACACCCGCGGAACACTACCTGGCAACTAGCCAGATGTGTTGGTGCACACCTGTAATCCCAGCACTGGAAAGGCTGAGGCAGGAGGATTGCTGAGTTCAAGCCCAGTTTAGCTACATAATGAGTTCAAACCAGCCTTGACTACATAGTGAAACTCTAAATCACACACACACAAATAAAACCCTCAAGCTGAACACTACTTTGCAACAACAAAAATTAAGCAAGGGTGATGCACATACCATCTGGATTTCTTTTTTTCTATATTTAGTGCAGGATCTACAGGGTCTCACTATACAGATCAACTCATAGTGATCCTCCTTCTGTTTTCAGCCCCCCTAGCATGGGGATTACAGTCATGTGCCACCACACCCAGTCTCAGTGGCCAGCTCAGCACGCGGGGTGGAGGGGGGAGCACAGCATGTGGTGCCAGGGATTGAACCCCGGTCCCTGCATATTTGCTTCAGCAGGGACTTATGCGCTATCTCACTGGTCCTTCTGGATAGACTTCAAGAACATTATGATGAATGAAAGAGACCACATCAAAGGGCTATACATTGTATCATATGACTTAGCTTACATGCTTCTGTTTCTTACCAGGGATTGAACTCATGACCTTGCACTGGAGTTTATGCTGCTAAACTATCTTCCCAGCCTTTAGCTTACATTCTTAAAAGCATAAATTATAGAAACAGAAAAGAGGTTTGTGAGTGGTGATGGGCAAAGGATTGGTAATAAAGGAGAAACAAAAGTGATTCCCTTGTGGCCAGGGAGCAATTTTGTGTCCTGAAGTATACAGATGATGAAATTTTACAGAACTCTATGCAAACCTTCAGGAGTGCAATCAACAGCTGATGAAATCCACAGGTCTATAATCTAATTATTATGTTATTTTTCTGGCTTATTAATAGACTATTTGGTTTTTGTTTTGTTTTGTTTTTTGAGATAAGGTCTCACTATGTAGTCCACACTATGCAGTTGTTTGGTTTTTTGGAGATACCAGGGATTGAACTCAGGACCTTGTTCTTGCCAGGCAAGTGCTATACTACTGAGCCATCTCCCAGACCCCATCTATACAGTTCTGGCTGGCCTTGAGCTCACTTTATAGCCCAGGCTCCTCCTGCCTCTGCTTCTGCCTCCCATGTGCTGGGATTAAAAGTATGCACCACACCCTGCATTAATAGACTATTGTAATGTAAAATGGTACAAACTAAAGAAGCTACAGAAAGTGTTATGTGATCATTTGACTATTTTTGCAACTTCTTGTGAGCCTGAAATTATTTCAAAACGGGGAGGGGGTTGTTTTGTTTTGTTTTTTGGTACTCGGAATCGAACTCGCCAGGCAGGTGCTTGTGCCACTGAGCTATATTCCCCAGCCCAATATAAGGTTTTCATATGTGGGAAGAAAAACATCCAGTCCTTAACTGCTCACACCTATAACAGTGCGTGCTACAGACACAGCCAGGGACCTCTACTGGGACCAGGGACAAACAAATTCCTGGGCCCTTAGCCAGATGCTGGAAGCTGGATTTGTGTTTTCTTCTCTTGCAACAGGAACTGGCCCTCAAGC
The DNA here is from genome assembly GCF_000260255.1 of Octodon degus. NCBI lineage: Eukaryota > Metazoa > Chordata > Mammalia > Rodentia > Octodontidae > Octodon > Octodon degus. The sequence continues at coordinate 1,186,171 of NW_004524881.1, forward strand.
CAGGTAGATTCCTCAGGAGCTAAAAACCAGGATTGAGCTAATGAGTAACTAGGCCCCCAGCCGACCAGCGCACCCATACTGCTGGACCCCCTTTGGGAGCAGGCCGGTCAGTGGGAGCGTTCTCTTCATACCTCGCTGCTATCCCCAGGCTGGAACAAAGCCAGCTTCTTGCCTCTGCCGGAAGCTGCCCGATCTCCGTAGGTGCGGTGCCTCCCACCTTTGTTTATTTGTATTTTCCAGATAAAGCTTTTCCTGCAAGCTCGTGCTGAGAGCCTGTTCTAATTCCATGGGTTCACGGGGCGCACCCTGGTTCCTCACAGCAGTCCTATGGAGTCGATGCCTTTCACAGTTCAGAAAGGTGAGCGGGTGAGGAGGGACTAAGCTACTAAAGACACCGAAGGGGAAGAGGAGACCATGCCTTCCGCTCAGCCTTTGGGGTCCCAGACCCCGGCGTCTGGATCCCCAGGGCTGCCAGGAACCAGAGCTCCCCGCCTGGCCTCTCGCCCCCCGTCCCAGCGGTGAGGACATGGGGGCCAAGGTGGCCGAGGAGTTTACGGCACTGCCCCGGGACAGTGCGGGGGTCAGAGCTGCGAGCCAGGCCCTCCCCGCCGGGCACCGGGCGGGTCCGTAGGGCCGCGGCGCCCGCTGCTCGCCCCCTGCCGGCCGGGTGGAGTCTGCGGGCTTCTCGGTCTCCAGGAGAAGGCAGTCTGGCAGCCGCGGGACTCGCCCTGTGCAGCAGCGTTTCAGTCTACAAGGACAATTCACCCTAAACTGGACCGAGGTTTTTTTTCTACAGCCCATTTTAAACACACAAAAACCAACTTAGTGCAGGGATAGAAGGAAGCAGGTAGAAGCAGAGTCGCCGGGCGGGCTGGGGCCACCTTCTCACTGCCTGAGACAAGGGCTGCGCCCTCCACGCCGCTGCCCACTGGTGTCCGGGACTCTGTCGGCCCTTGAGCCTTTCAATTCTTTTGCTTCGGCCTTTTTCCGGCAGAGGGGCTGGTTAACTCAGTTGTCTAAAGTGCTTGCTTGGAAAGACTCAGGCAGGCTCTGGGCACCGCGCTTCGATCCCCAGCTCCACAAGCCGCACCAGACCTGCTCTAAGGCAGCCTGAGCGAGCTGCCTTTTTTTTTTTTTTTTTTTTTTTTTTTGACAGAGATGTCACTATCCAGCCGGTCCTGGCGAGCAGATAGATATTTGCGTAGATGTGTATTGCAGAAAGATGTGCTTCTACTTTTGATTGTTCCTGATTTAGGTGCAAGAGTTGTCTCCAGGAAATAGGAAAAAAGCAATCGCTGGTCTAGAAATACCGCAGTCGTCAAATTATGTTTATCTGGTGGGATAATCATTTAGTCGTTCAGTAAGATATCCTCGTCTTCCAGCTCTCTAGGAATGTTAGCTCCCCCTTAGGGAACAGAAACACCTGGGTCACAGCAACCCTCCACCCCCCCGCCCCCATCCCTCCCCAACTGATCCAGTTGGGTGCTGGTGCTGGCTCTGGGAGCTCCGCGGTCTTTCTGCGTAGATGAGATCCCTGGACTCCACTCCTGAGGTGCACTGGGCTTCCACCACTTAACAGACACACGCCTGGGCATTGTTGCTAAAGCTTTTTCTCCTTAAGCTCCAATAGTAACCTAGTCTGAAAAATACAAGAAATACTACTCTGTTTACCATCAGGACAATTGAGAGGATTCCATGAGTGTAGAACTTAACTCAGTACTGACAATTAAGAAGCCCTCAAGAGCTACTGAGTAGTAGTATTTCCAGCTGTGAAACATCTCACCTTCCTGCTTCGTAGTTATTTAGGGTTAGCATAAGAATCAGAGGAAAAGATTGGCATGGTGGTGTATATCTGTAATCCCAGTCCTTCCTCTTAGGTGGAAGAATGAGGATTGCTGTGAGTTCAAGGCCAACATGGCCCGCAGGGTGTTGAAGGCCAGTCTGAACTGCATAGCGAGATCCTCTCTCTCTCTCTCTCTCTCTCTCTCTCTCTCTCTCTCTCTCACACACACACACACACACACACTCACAGGAGAAAGCTGAACAGAGCTTTATAAAATAACCCAATTATTTTTATTGTATTCTATACTAGTCTAATAGCAAATCCAAGCCTTTATTATTTTGAAGAGATAGAATTTTAATTTTTTTGGTAGCATTGGAAAGATTGAACCCATGACCTCACACATGCTAGGCTAGTGCAGTACCACTGAGATACCGCCCCAGAACTTTTTAATATTTCTTTTGAGATGAGGTGTCACTAGTTTGCCTGGGATGGCTTCAAATTTCCAATCTTTCTGCCTAAGTCGCCTGGTTAGTTAGGATTACAGGCTTGGAGGAAGGAGTTAGAATTTCTACAGAGAACAGAAAGGAAGGTTCATGTCCATCTTATTTCTAGTACTCTGCCTGGTACACAGTAGGCATTCAATCAACAAGTATTGATGTTTGCATCATGCTGTGCACTGGATTTGTAATGGAAAATAGAACAGACTCAGTCCTTGTCAGCTCAAACTATATCAAAGTCCTAGCAGACCTATTCAAAGCCTCCCAAGTCTGGCCGCTACCTGCCTCCCCCCATTTCCCACTCTCCCCTCTCCAATTACATTATTCTACTTTCTATTCTTCTTTTCTGTGTACTTTCTTCCTTAATTTTGTGCATGTTGTCTAAAAATGTTCTCATAGTGGGTCTCTGCAGCTGACCTGGAAGTCCCCCCCCTCCAGTCTTGCCCATCAGGCGGACTCACGACCACCTAGCCCAGCTTTCGTCTTCCTGTCTGTCTTTCTCATTCCTGCTTGTCACGTCTCCCTGGGTAGAATCATTTGCAGTAAGACCAATGGATCCCTACAATTTCTATCTAATTCAGCTGCCTACAACAATACAAAAATGAAAACTGTTTTCTTTTCCCTTAGGTTGATCTCTCCTATGCCTGTAGGGCATCTTTAAATTTACTGGTTTTTGTTTGAAGATTTGATAATTCTAATTTGTAAAATTTATTTATTTATTTATTTATTTGGAACAAGGTCTCACTGCGCAGCTTGAACTCTTAGTGATCCTCCTATATCAGCCTCCCCAGCACTAGGATTACAGGCGTGTGATAGGTTCGGGTCCTAGTGTAAATTGCTAAAATCATTATGGTGTTCATCTAATATGGTTGATGCCCTTAAAACAAAGGCCTATGTTCCCAGGACCACCTCCCCCTTCTTCTTCAGCTTAGCCCAAGACTTAATTTACTTGCAGCCTTCCCACCACCTCAGGGAAGTCCCCAGTCAGCTCCTCAGGTATATCTAAACATCCCCTCCAAATTCCACCCCTGGCAAAGGCCATAAAAGCCTCAGCCTTCCTTTGTCTAAATTCCTCGACCTCCCCAAATTCTCTCCGTGTCCTCAAAGAAAATAAAGCCTCTTTCCCTTTTTCCTTCTGCCTGTTTCTCTGCTGCACCATTCACCTGAAAACACCTATCAGCGTGCACCACCACACCAGGTTTCAGTGGTATTGGGGATCTAATCTGGGTCCTTGTATTTTGAAAGTTTGATAATTTTAGCCTATGACATTAAACCAACAATAAACAGATAACAAGTAAAAGAACATAAATGATCAGGTTCAAATTACAGTCTGAGTACTCTGGGAGGCTGAGAGGAGGATTACAAGTTTGGGCAATTTAGCAATTCAATGAGACACTGTCTCAAAATAAAAATTAAAACTGGGCATGTTGGCATACACCTGTAATCACAGCACTTAGGAGGCTGAGACAGGAGGATCATTGCTAGTTCAAAAACAGCATGGGCTTACTAGAGAGTTCAAAGACAGCCTGAACTGCATAGGGAGACTGTATCAAAAAGACCTAAATAAATACATAAATAAATAAATAAAATATTGCAAAAAGAGCTAGGAACATAACTTAGTACAAAGGTCCTGTACTCACCCCCAGGGCCCTCCCCTAGAATGAACACACTAAATGTACGTGTGGTACGGCATTGCATTTCTAAGACAGGAGAATAAGACCCAACAGACAGGTGACCCAGACATAGCACTCGAAGGGAAACGGCTTGGCTTCCGGGCACTGTGGTAGGTGGAATGAACAGGAAGTAGGGGTGGCTTGAGATGCACTCTGTCTGGGCCACGGGCTAGACCGCAGACTTCCTCCTGCAGGAAGATCCCACTAGACAGAAAACGAGGGGTATCCAGTGGCAATGCTCTGTTGCATTTTGGTCTTTACTAATGCTGATGGGTGTAGATTTCTTGGTGGAAAGGACAGCTCTTCAGAACCATGCCATTTCTGCAGAACTCAACATTTCTGTGAATAACCAACTCAAAATATACCAAGGGAATATGTTTTGGGGTGGGATACTTCACTCTATAACAAAACCTTATCTGCAAATTAATACTTGTGCCTCTTTAATAGCGTCCTGATTGTGGGCGTGGCCAGAATAACAAATGAAGTCAGTTTGGTTAAACTCTAACAAAAAATAAGAATTAAATAGATACAACTACCATGACTTTAGCTTAGAGGTATAATTTTTAAAACTATTCCCTTAAAATGAAATTTATCTTAATTTAACAGTATTACTAGCTTTTTTCCCCTTGTGACAGGGTCTCACTAAATTGCCCACGTTGGGCCGGTGAGATAGCTCAGTGGACTACCGTGCCCGCTTAGGCAAATGCTAGGACCGAAGCTAGATCTCCAGCACCACATGCCACACCAGCCCCGCCCCCAGGCAGACCAAGCTGGCCAGAGTCCCAGCACAGTGGCACATGCCTGGAATCCCAGCACTGGGGAGGCTGAAAGCAGGAGAATCACTGCGAATCTGAGCTGTGTTGTGAGACCCTACAATAATCAAATAGATTTTAAAAAATAATAAATAATAATAGTAATAAATAAATAGCCCAGGTTGGCCTTGACCTTGTGATCCTCCTGTCTTCCCCTCCTGAGTATCTGGATTACCAGAGTGTGCCACCGTACCCATATATAAGTACTACTATTATTTCTGTTTTGTGGATGAAAATAGTTAAAGCCCAGAGAGTTTAAGTTTCTTGCCTAAGCTACCAAGTGGTAGAACCAGGATTCAAACCTAATAGGCTCCTGAGTCCATCAACAATATTAAATTTTACCTGAGCCTTATGCTGCCAGGAAAGATCCACAATTGAGAAACCTTTCATGTCCCCACTAGCAAAAGGAAGCCCAGGTATACGAGGCAAGACCTGTCTTCATCCCTCCTCAGGACTCTCTATTACCCCTTCATTCTTTGAAATGTTCCTCTTTTCATTCTTTAAACTATCCCTCCTCAAATCACTACAAGTGTGATTTGTGTAGTGAGACCCTATAGACCCTGCACTAAATACAAAAAAAAGAAAAAAAAAAAAAAAAAACAACTCTGCTTAATAAGCATTTCCACTGCAGTACCCACAGCGTTGTGCCCTTTGTCTTCACACCAGACTCCCTTGATGTGGCCCTGGCCAAGCCCCCAACACCTGAGTAAATCAATCCAATTCCAAGAGTCCTAAACTGCACTGGGAATCCTTTTGGTACAGTGCCCTGGGCCTTGCTGTTCCCTCAGGATCATTTCAGAAGCCTGGGTATAGGCAGGTCTCTGCAAAACTGCAGTACAGGCCAGCATGGAGCTAGGGGACAGACTTGAGTTTAGAAAACACAACTTCTCTCCCCAGACATCTTCTAGAATTCACTGATTGCAAGGGCTCCCAATAGAAAGCTTTAGTACATTTTGCAATGTCCCTCAAAGCCTCAGTGAGGTTTTGGGAAGGTGTGTGAGTTACTCTTCTCTTGTTGCTGGACAAATACCAGACATTCAAAATTAAGGAAGGAAAGGTTTATTTAGCTCACAGTCAGTGGAGATTTCAGTCCATATTCAGCTGGCTGTAAGGTAAAGCAGCACAGCGCAGACAGCAACCTTTCATGGTGGCAGCAAAGAGCAGTGAGCAAAGGGAGTGGCAGCAGCTCAGACAGCTAGCTAGCCTCTGTCTCCCTTCCTTACACTGTAATGCAAATTACTTGCCCAGGGTAGGTACAGCGCCCACACCCATAATAATCAATCACAGACTCCAAAAGCTGCCCCAGGACTGCACGAGGCTTTGGGGGGGGACAACTAGACACAAACTATAACAGAAGGTGACTGGGTTAGGGGCTATAGCTGGCCTGCTCTTAGCAGGTGGGCCCCGTAGGAAGAGGTGAGTAGCTGGGCACAGCTGGAGCCTACGTGTCCCTCTTCTTGATCTCTACTTCTGCTGCCCTGCCACAGCCTGTTTCTCCTCTGCACACTGCAGCCCTATTGAAGTGACCAAGCGCTTGAGATACTCCACATACAATGACAGGGCTCATCACCAAAGTCACACAGGTCCATGAGGGCCTGGCAAGACACTATCTCAATGAGACCTCAAGTACCATAGTAGAGGCAGAGTCAGGACTCCAAACTACTAGGAGATTAGTGAAGAGGCCACTGCTAGACCAAAGGATCAGTACTATCTGGACCACTTGACTACTCTAGCCTTTCCATTGATTTTTTTTTAATTTTATTTTAGGTTTTTTTTATAAGGAGTAATTTAGAAAACGCTTTTTTAAAATTTCAAATACACTTATATGCACATAAGCAATGAGTCACTTAATCCATTCAGACGTGATACTGACATAACACACCTGTCCTGCTGCCCTGCCTTGGAGCCAGCCGACTCTACCAACTTCAAGTCAAAATAAACTTTTCCTCCTTACAGTGCTGGGTGTGGCGTACAGACCATCAGCCACTGCAAAATGAGTACATGCTATGTACCCCTTTCTAGGGCACAGAAATCTGTGTGGTCCAGGAAGTGGGGGGACACAAACCAATATAACAATTTATTGTCCTTGGTACAAGTAGGGAGCAGAGACACCCGAGGCCACCCAGCCCTGCCTTTTCTTTCCTACTTTCTTTCTTCTTTCTTTCTTTCTTTCTTTCTTTCTTTCTTTCTTTCTTTCTTTCTTTCTTTTTTTACATGTATGTAGATCAGACTTGTAGTGATCCTCCTGTTTTCAGCCTCCCAAGCACTGGGATTACAAGTGTGTGCCACCATGCCATCTCAGCGTGCCTGGGGCCGGAGCTGGCACAGCACACTGGGGATCAAACCCCAGTCCCTGCGCCTGCCTAAGCATGTGTTTTAGTCTGCTGATCTATCTGGCCAGCCCTTACTTTTTCTTTAAGCATTTATTTTAGAAAACTTAAAGTTGCAAATTCTTTATCCACCTTAGAAGCATATAAATCTTTAAAAACCCCTTAAAAGTGTTGGGAATAATTTTCAAGGACTTAGGAGCCAATTCTGAACTGGTCATCAGGAAATACAGTGCCTGGTCTCCCAGGTCCCCTGGAGGGAAAGTGCCCAATACAGCAGGCACCCAGGGCTCAGGAGCATAACTGCCTGCCTGGCAAGTACAAGGTCCTGAGTTTGATCCACAGTACCGCAAAAAAAAAAAAAAAAAAAGTGTATTTCCTGGCGAGATAGCTCAACAGACTACGGGCTTGCTTAGGCAAATGCAGGGACCAGGGTTTGACCCTCGCACCACATGCTATGCTGGCCCACCCCTAGGCACGCTGAGCTCACCACTAAGTCTGGGCATGGTGGTGCATGCCTATGATCCCAGTGCTGGGGAGGCTGAAAACAGGAAGATCACTATGAGTCTGAGTTGCACAGTGAAATCCTGTACCAAACACATTTTTAAAAAGTATGGTAGGCACTCAGCTGCAGTTGTAAAACCAATACCAACCTGAACACAGGAGTTTTCTCATGTCCCCTGGATAAAGGCAGGTGGCTGCCATGCGGATGGAGAGCAACCTGTGTGAGGCAGGGACCACCGTGCAGCACCCTCCCCCCATGCACATCATGGGTTATGTCCACCTGGGTACATGAAAGAGTAGATTTCTCTTGGTCCTGACTAACTATCACTTTTGGGTTTAAAGTCCATTCAACAGTAAAACTGCTTTCTGTCTCTTCTGCCTGTGGAGAAGCTTCTGGGTTGGCAGGAATTTTGTTGTTTTTTGTGGGTGCTGGGGATAGAATTGGTGCCATGGATTTTGTTTCTCATTTCATTTCCCTGGTATCTTCAGGGCCTGGGAAGACAGTCCATGACCACCATCACACAGCTTTTGTTGAGGACAGGGCCAGCTGTTCAAAGATCAAGTCTGGATGGCCCCGAACACAGCCAACAGGAAGATCCCAAGGAGCCCTGGGGAACTAGGGTCCTGGGGCACAGCATGACACTGTTCTTCAAGATTGAGTGCATGAGGCAGGCCAAGATGTTAGGGCTCAATGACTAGCTGCAAGGAGACTGAGGAAAAAGCATGATGGTGACTCTGGGCAGGTCACGGGCTGACCCAACCTCTCACATCTATCGGTGTCCATAGGTCATAGTTGGGCTGTGTTCAGCTGGTCTGTGCCAGGGCCTGAGATTTCACTGTTCTCAGGAAGCTCCCTGGTGACCTGATGAGAGCATCTGGGAAGCATCTCTCAAGCAGCAGCACCTCAGAAAAGCACACACCTGTCAGGGCAACCTGAAGTCGCTGCTTCATCCTTCAGGAGCATTCTGGGGATTTTGGACCTACTTCCTGTGCAGACAGTAGGCAGATAATACACATTCTGGGTTATACAGGACTCTGATGTCTTCTAACCATACAGCTTAATTTTT
>NW_004524881.1:1195098-1196764 GCF_000260255.1 Octodon degus
AAAAAAAAAAAAAAAAAAAGTTACACTCCTGCTGTGGTGCTTTAAATATGAAGTGTCCCCTAAAGATTTGTGGATTGAGGGCTTGAACCCCACAAAGCAACATCCCAAGGTGAGGCCTAGCAAGGCATTTGGATGCAGAAGCTGCCTCACCAATGGCTTAGTTTACTATTGGGGACTTGGTGCAGCCCCCAACCGCCTAAACTGGGTGTATGGTGGTGAAGGTGCAGCAATATGGTTTTGTGGGGAATCCAGGAAGGTCAGGTCTTTCTGGGAGTAAAGAGAAGTACTTCTCAGGGCAGCCTGTATTTCACAGATTTAGGGAGTGCAGAAAGTAGAGGGTAGGGAAAGTGGAAAGGGGGGGGCGTGTCAGAACAAAGGCTAACATTTTGCTAATGATAGAAATAGGTTTGATCTCTAAGGTTGATAGTGTTATTGCTCTGGAATAGGGAATGCCTGCACTTTGTAGTTACAGCTTTATCTTGTCTTCAAAGGCTGTGAATAGGAACTTTCCAGGGAGTCAGGCCCCTCTCCTCTGCCAGGCCCTTCTACCTTGACATCTCTGAGTTGGAGCCAGCTTACTATGGACTGAAACCCTGAGCAGAATAGACCTTTCTTTCTTTAAATTGTATATATCAGAGATTTTTGTGCCAATATCAAAAAGCTGTTTGATACACTCGGATAAGAGAGCTAGATAAAGCTCAGTCTACTGCGGCATTCCCATAGGGCACAAATTACCCAAAGCTCATGAGAAATGTGCTAGTAGGAGACAGTTTTGTCTATCAAAACCTTTACCAGCCAGGAATAGAGCCCAGCTACACATTGCCTGCCTGGCAAGTGTATGGTCATGAGTTTGATTCCCAGAACAAAAACCACAGCAGCACTTTTGCTGGGTGTTGTGACACTCACCTGTAATCCCAGCACTCAGGAGCTGAGGGGCAGGAGGATCGTTGTGAGTTCGAGACAAGCCTGGGCTACAGAGTGAGTTTAGGGCTGGGGAGATACCTCAGTGGCATAAGTGCCTACCTACCAAGTGTAAGGTCCTGAGTTCAATCTATAGTACCAAAAAAAAAAAAAAAAAAAGAAAAGAAAAGGAACAAAGAAATGAAGTGAGTTCAAGGCTAGCATGAACAGCATAGTGAGACCTGTCTCAAAAAAGACAAAAAACAAAACAAAAACCTTTACTAGACTAAGCCCCAGATGTGTTTGGAGAACATGTACCTAAGCCTCTGTATTTTAGAAAGGAGACACTATGGCCAACCAAGGGTGAAAACAAACTGCTTCCAAGCACCAAGTTTGCATTAACCACTGGGGGCCACTGCTCTTAACCACAGCTGTTGCACTGGGTGTGCACCTGGGCCCCACAAGGCCTTGCCTTTGGGGTTGCATGAAACTGGCCTTGGCAGTTTGCACATCTGGCTTCAAAGATTAGTATACCTCTGGTACAAGATTAGTGCTAATCGAGAACCAACAAGCTCAGTGGACTAAGCACAGGGATGAGGATTCAATCCTGGCACTACATACCACAGTGGCCCCAACCCCAGGCATGCTGAGCTAGCCACAGTGACCAGGTGTGGTGGTGCACGCTGTAATCCCAGCACTGGGGAGGCTGAAAACAGGAGGATCACTATGAGTCCGAGCTGCGTAGTAAGACCCTGTACCAAATACA
>NW_004524881.1:1196864-1204867 GCF_000260255.1 Octodon degus
TACTGGCCATGTGATGTTGAAGCCCTTAGTCAGTGCCTATGCTTGTTTCTTCATTCCTAAAATGGGACAGAAAATCACTTCATGGGGCACTGAAGGGTCATGAGTTTGATTCCCAGAACAAAAACCACAGCAGCACTTTTGCTGGGTGTTGTGACACTCACCTGTAATCCCAGCACTGGGGAGGCTGAAAACAGGAGGATCACTATGAGTCCGAGCTGCGTAGTAAGACCCTGTACCAAATACATAAAAAAAAAAAAAAAAAAAAAAAAAAAAAAAAAAAAAAAAAAAAAAAAAATTACTGCTAATGTAATGTCCTCATTTGTCTAGGTTGAATCCATTCCCTACCCTGATAGGATTTCTCATCTTCTCTAAACCTTTGAGAAGGTGGCCACACATCTAGGAAAAATAAAAGCCTTTATAACAAAGTCAGTCAGTGACAGACTGTAGCAGGAACGCGGGTCTCAGAAGGTTGTATTGCCTAATGAGGCCTAGTGCTCTTACTTTGTGTAAATTTCCTTTATGATGTTGGCACAATGGTGACGTTGCCTAAGATGCATTTCTCAGGATGTGAACCTTGCACACATTAGGTGACAAGTTTTTAGAGCAGAGCCTGTCATGTTGCAATGCACTTAACTTTTGCTAACAGAGTAAATAGGAAAGCTGAGAAGATTTTAATGATGGCAAGTGACCTGTACAGAGTCTGAAGGACACAGAGCCCCCTCTGGTGGTGACACCACGCTGAGCAGCTCCTTGGGACAGAGAAAAAAAGAGGAGAGTTGCTCCCAGATATCCAGGAGAAGGTGGTGTTTCCAAAGATTAGAGGCTGAACTGTGGTTATCTTGTGCCATCATCTAATAGTGAAACCCAGGCTTTGTGTGATAGGCTGGAACCTCCTGCCAGGCATTTTCCGAGAAGGGCTAACAACTGTAAATACACATCTCTTACAGTGCACAATATAACCATCAAAAAAATGAGATCACTTAGCCCTGTGGTGCATGCTTGTAATGACACATAGTGGAGAGACTGAAACAAGAGGATGGCTAGTTCAAGGTCAGTCAGGGTAGCTTAATGGGACCTTGTTTGAAAAGAACATTTTAAAAGGAGGAGGAGATGTACCTCAGTTTGAAACCTTGGGTTCAATTCTCATCATTGAATAAAAAACAGAACAACAACTAGCTGGGCGTAGTGGTGCACGCCTGTAATTCCAGCACTCAGGAGGCTGAGGCAGGAGGATTGCTGTGAGTTCAAGGGTAGCCTGGACTACAGAGCGAGACATTGTCTCAAAAAAAAAAAAAAAAAAGAGGCCTTTGTTTTCAAGACCTTGTGGAAGAACAAAACCCTTACTTTGACAGCTGCCAGACAACAAAGCCAGCCGGCCTTAGCGTTTGCCCAACCAGCCATCATGCTGTTCATTTCTCTGATTCTACTGAGTCCTAGCTATGCCTCGCTCTACACTGCCCAGTTCAGAATGGGGCTAATCTCTTTCCTTTCACTGCTAGGCATTTACAATATATACATTTCTCATTTCTAACTGTTGTTTTACAAAGCATCAGTCCCCGTGAATCACCTTAAAATTGCACCTTACACATGCTAGGCAAATGCTCTATCACTGAGTACAATTCCAGCCCTTGGAGTTGGAAATGTTTCTAGGAAGACAGTTGTTGGAAGGTTAACTAGAGATCATTAGGGACCCTTCCCATGGTGCCAGTCATGGGAGACCCCTGCAGTGGGTTCCAATCTCCTGTGTGGCTTACAGTACATGGCCAGAAAGGAAAGAAACAGCAAGAGACAAGGTGGGGGCATGCATAACAGTTGGTCCATAGGAACAAAAATCCCCAATCTCCAGGCAGCCACATTTTATTAGCAATGCAGGGGTACGGGTAGGGTGTTTTCCCTGTGTCAGCACAGTAGTAGAGGTTGAATGGGCAAGCTTAATACACAAAGGAAACAAGCCAAGATCCAGCCCCACACCTGGTTGCTAATATCAGTGAGAAGTTGATTTCCGCATTCCAAAAAGGGCCCACATGGTTGGTGGGGCAGGGACAGCCTGAGGCAGATACTGTGTCAATTTTCAACTTGTGGTTCCCAACAAGGTATAATCTTTGAAGTTGGATCAACACTGGAGGCTTTTGGATAACAATTCTAGAGAGGCCCAGGAGTATGAGCAGAAGTCCAGTATGGACCTGAGCCGCAGATCTTACTGTTACCCTTTCCATAGTCCAATATCCTACCCCTCTGGCCCCTATCAGTTCCCTACACGTCTCTCCCCTGGCCCCAGCTTCTGGCCCCCTGACAAAACACTTCCTCCCACTCCTTGGGCTGTCTAAGGCCGGCTCTCTTCATGCTCCACCCCACCCATCTCCCCTATAGAGAGACACAGTACAAATATAACTTTCTATTAAACAACTACCGGAAGAATGAAGCATTGAAGACTAAACTCTCGTGACATGTGTTCATTTCTGCTTGCTCAATGTGCAGGAAGTCAGGCAACCCTGGTCTTTCCTAATATCCTGGTTTTGCCACACTGAGCTGAACAGCTAACTAAACACAACCCAGGCCTCCTTTCCTTCTAGAAAGTACCCTTAAAGCTACTTTCCTATGAGGTTCATGTCAGGACATGTTTTGGAAATTACTGTTTTAGCCACCAGCCTGGCAACCTGTTCCTGTGTCTCCACTGTCTTCAGCAGGATCAGGCAGGCGGAAGTGCTTGTCTTTGACTCAGTGTGAGTCCTAGCCCTCTCCTGGTGCCTGCATCACCAGACTGTTCAGGGGCTGCCATCTACTTGAGGCCAGATATCCTGAGCAGTGCTGGGGGGCAGAGCTCCTTCAGCTCTGCTGGCTTGGGGCTCAGGACTAGTTTTGCTTTCTACTGGCCATGTGATGTTGAAGCCCTTAGTCAGTGCCTATGCTTGTTTCTTCATTCCTAAAATGGGACAGAAAATCACTTCATGGGGCACTGAAGAGATCCAAGCCCCTGGATGGAACAGAGCTTGCCCCCTGGGCAAGCAGCAAATAATGTTGACATAGTCATCATTTTTGTCACAATTTCTTTTCTCCTATTTTTGTGGCTTTTTTTTTAAACACCTATGTTCTTATAGGTGGCTTTTTTTTTAAACGCCTATGTTTTTATAGATACAAAGAAAAAAGTAAGGATTGGAAGAGGAGATTTCCCATTTCCGCATAAACCAAAACAAATTAGGATAGAGACAGAGTGGTGGCAAAGCCTGTAGTCTTACTACTCAGGAGGCTGAAGCAGGAGGATAGCCATGAATTTGAGGCCAGCATGGCCTACCTAGTGAGTGTAAGGGCAGCCTGAACTATATAGCAAGACCCTGTCTCAGAAAACAAACAATAAAAGCTCCAAAACAAAAGGTTTTGTCATAATGTAACAAAATACTCATAATTAGTAGCTTAGTCTAGGAGGTAGAGGCAGGAGGATTGCAAGTTCAAGCCCAGCTTGGGTGACCTTGTCTCAAAATAAAAAGTAAAAGAAAAAAAGAAAAACAGCTGTGGGGATATAACTCAAAGAAAGGCTCTGAGTTTCATCTCCAGTGTTGCAAAGAAAGGGGTGGAGGAGGAGGTGACCACAGGCAGCTACACTTGGAGCTGTGGACAATTACAGAGTCATGGTGTACTACAGGGGTTTATACTGAACAAGTAAATACTTTCAACATGAAAATATACTGCACAGTGATGTGTAACCTGGTCTGAGTATTCCAGATTTCAGGCAGGGCTCAAAGAGCCCTCCTCTTACTTCCCCATGGTGGCCTTGTCTTAGAATCTGGGAAGAAAGTTCTTTTCTGTACCGAGTCCTGTTCCAATTTCAACAGGAATCCACAATCCTAAGTGTACTGATTCTTGTCAAGTTTTCTGATTGTATGAGCAGAAAAGTCATCAGGGGCACTCCTCCTGCCTGCCTGCTTGCTTGCTGTCCAGGCCCTGGCTCACATTCTGGGACAGGGACCCCCTTTCTAGGGATCTATAGCCAGTGAGCACACTCTAAAAGAGAGGGTAGGGACTCACTGGAAAGGAGGGCCTTCTATGGCCTTTAACTAATAATGCCAACGTCAGAAGGGGCAGCAACATGGCCTCTAGATGAGAAAACCATGTCAGCTCTCATGTGGCACAGGAGATGGAACTGAGCAGAATGGCAGCCAGGCTGTGTGCTCAGGAGCTGTGCCAGCCTTCCTGATCGGACTGGAGTCACTGTGGGAGCAGAGCTTGCTCTGTGTGGACACACACTCTTTTTTTTTTTTTTTAATCTCTTCATATTTCCTGTAATTAGGTCATTATTGTTCTGTCATAATGTTTAGCACACTTCATTTTTTCCCCCATAATTTTATTGATAAACAAATAGCAATGAGACAGTTTCAAATCAAATTGGTAGGACAGTTTCAATAATTCACACATTGCATACATTCTTCCTAGTGGTTAATTGCTGTACAAGATGCAGACATGATATCCTATTTACAAACACCGTTAGAACAAATCACTCTATTCATCAAGAGAATGTAACTATATATCTATCCTAACCACTTTGGATACTCAGATAAAGGGTTTTTCTTTTTTTTTCTTTTTTTGGTCCAAATGCCTTCAGGGTAGGTTTGGCTGGCTTGAGTTATAGGGATAGACCCACAGCAACCTGAGCCTTACTGCTTTGTTGAAGCAGCCACTTAAAGAACTGAGCTAAGGGGCAGGCCCCCTGTTTAGCACACTTTAAAATGCTGGCCTGGTCGGGACCAAGAGGAACCAAGAAAAGAGAACTCTTTGTCCAGCTTGAGCCAGAGATTTAAAGGGAAAGCAGTTTCTGGAGGGTTTACCCTCCAGAATGGAACTAGCAAACAGAAAGTCTGGTTTTACTGTCAGTGGCAAGATGGGAGTGTAATTTAAGCATGGATCTATGCCAAGCACATGTTTATGTCATTTAAAAAAAATTTAGAACATTTTTTTGAGACAGGGTTGTGCTATGTCACTCAGGTTGAACTCATGGTTATCCTCCTACTTCATCCCTTTGGCTCCTTCTCTTTTAGTTGGGGAAGGAAATGACACATACAGATTGTGGCAGACACCCAAACAATTCCAAGGAAGAAACACGGGCAAAGCAAAGTTGTTCAGACAAGTGGAACCTAAGGCAGAGCTGGAGATGCTGCACACAGTGGCTATGGAAGGGCCTGCTAGCTGGGCACATGTGAGGACCAGGGCCATCCAGGGACTTTCAGCTCCAGGCTTGCACAGTAAGTCATTTCAGAACTCCACCCCAGGTTCTTTTCACACACAAAACTTGAGGTCTGCTGCTTGAAGACCCCTGGTAATCATGTTGTAGGCAGCTGAATTAGATAGAACTATTATAGGCCTCAGACAGGGCCAGGCCCTCAAGGAGACAATATGGAAGACAAGATACCTTACAACTGTGGGAGGGACAGATGTTCCTGCTGTGGGCCAGACCTAATGACCAAAGATCAAACAAATGCCGACCTCCCTAAAGACTGGCCTCTGGGATTGATCATCACCCTGTTGGAGTCAGGAAGAATCACTAATCCGATTACAACTGGATAGCTACCTGATAAAGTCCTGTTCTACACTCAGGCCCGCTTGCTAAGTGACTCGCTTCTCATTTGGTCCTGGACTTAATCGATTTTACCTGAGCAATAGTGCTTGTAATCCCATTGGTTAACCATAGTTTTTTCCCACCTCATGTCCACTAAGCAAGTTCCCATTTTCTCCACCTTAGCCCCACATGGCTTTGCCCTATAAAAATAACCTGGAAGAGAGAGCTTCCTAGGCAACATGCTTTGCCCCACCTCACCCACCAACAGCTTTCTTTCCCAAAAAATGCTCTACTTTCAAGCTCCGTTTGTTCCAAAAATTTGTTCTTTGGTTTTAGAGAATACAAACTCATCCAGGTCAGCTCAGGAGATCATTTTTCCCCTGAATCAATCACGGCTAGGTAGAGCCAAGAGGGGACAGCCACAGTTACTGCTAATGGCCTGACCTCTGACCACCTACAGTCTCTGCTCTAGTCATGTGTAACTGAGTAACACACTTCTTACGCTTTTTTTTTTTTTTTTTTTTTTTTGGTGGTACCAGAGATCAAACTCAGGACCTTGTACTTGACTTATTCCACTGAGCTATCTCCCCAACCCTTAAATAAGCACTTGTAACAAGGGTTCCACCCCCAGTGCAGCAGGGCTTAGGGGTGGGGCCTGTGAGTGGACTAGTTCATGAGCACTCCATCTTCATCAATGGGTTTGCCATCTATGGTTAATCCAGTAATGAGTTCATGGCAGGATGGGCATTGGAAGGTGAGGCCCCAGGGAAGGAAGCAGGCCACTGGGGGTTCTACTTGTTTCTCTAGTTCTTTTCCTTTCCCTGAGTTTCCTGGGTGTCAGGAGTGAAGCAACTTTTCTTCATGAGGGCTTTCTGCCATGATGCTTCTGCCTTGGAGCCAGGAAAGCATGGACTGAGAATGGAAACCAAGAGCTAGGACAGACCCCTCCTTCTTTAAAATGGATACATCAGTGTCTCAGTTACTCTTCTCTCATTGCTGGAACAAATACCCAATACTCAAAATGAAGGAAAAGAAAGGTTTATTCAGCTCACAGTTCCTGGAGGCTTCAGTTCATACTCAACTGGCTCCAAGGCAGAGGGGCACAGGGTAGAGAGCAATCTTTCCTGGTAGTGGCAAAGAGTTAAGAGCCAAGTGCCAAGGGAGTGGCTTCAGCTCAGGCAGCTAGCTAGCCTCTCTCTTGTCCTTAGATTGTAACACAAATTACCTGCCCTAGGGCAGGTGCAGAACCCACACGCACAACAATCAATCACAAACTCCAGAAGCCAGTCCCATGACTACATGAGGCTTTGGGGGACAAATAGACACAAACCATAGTGAGGTTTTGGGGGACAAATAGACACAAACCATAGCAATCAGGTATTTTGTCCTGCAACAGGAAGCTGACTGACATAATAGTACACCAACACTTAGAGCCTTGGACAAGAATTCTTTATTTTGCCTTGCCTTTTGGAATTAGCAAGGATCTCTGCTCTTTAATGTTTAGGGTCTATGACTCAAATGGCAGGGGACAGCTGAGAGGAAGACATCCTTCTCACTTCAGTTTCCCCCACACTTTTCAACATACCCATTCCAGGGGAGTTGAACTTGAAGATGGCATGGGGCTGCAAGAGCAGAGATCCTTGGAGACCCAGGTAGAACTTGCTCCAGGCTGTGCTCAGCCCCATGTTCTACAGCTTCACAAATCACTAGGTGCAGTCCAAGTTCTAGAGGACAAGGTGTGGACTCTACCGTCCAGTGTAAGGGAGACAAAGACATTGTCACCATTTTTAATCCATCACCCCACTGAACTTCAGCAAAGTTTCTAATTCCTGTCCCCAGATTCTCATTAGTGACAATAATGCACAGAGAAAAAAAAATTGCTTTGGAGGCCACCAGCTCGATATTCTGGATTAGACTGGACCAACCTTGAATATTTTCAGTTATTTCCTTTTGAGGAGGGTGAATATTAGGAATTGAACTCAGCACCTTACACTTGCCAGGCAAGTGCTGCACCACTGAGCTAAATCCTTGGCCTGGGGTATTTAATTCTTTTGTTTTTGGTGGAACCAGGGATTGAACTCAGGCCCTTGCGTTTGCCAGGGAAGTGCTTATTTCTCTGAGCCATCTCTCTGGCCCCCTAATTCTTTTTTTTTCCATTGGATAACTTTTATTTTTAAGTCAAGAAATGGATTGTAATATGTTGACAGAAAATAGCAAAGCTCAGGTCTACGGAGCTTGTCCATAATTTTTTCCATTTTTATCCAAGGTTTTCTGTTTCTGTATTTCCAAAATGATGTTTGAAAGACTATTGTATTCTCTTACACATTTTAAAAGTGATCTTTTTTTAATGACATATTTAAATGTTCTTTTTTTGACATCAGTTATTTTATTTTAAAGAAAAAAAAACAATGGTACAAAATCTCGAAACAAGATTTTAGGAGAGTAACAATGGTTA
>NW_004524881.1:1207032-1221775 GCF_000260255.1 Octodon degus
TCTATGAAGTTCAGATTCCTCCAGGTGGGTGTTTTTTGGATCTGGCTGCCGTGCTCCACTTCTTTCTGCTGCAGCCGTTAGAGTTAAACCCTTTGTGTCTCTCTGGCAAGATGTTCTGCTCCTGAATCAGTTGGGTGGGTCTTGCCTCTAGCCTCTTTGCAGGGAGTTCTACTGAAGGGTTCCATGCTGTGGCCCCCTAATTTTTGAAACCTGGTTTCCTCGTGTATAAAAAATGAGGATAGTAAAAAGTGTCCCACAGAATCCATAGCAAAGTGCTTCGAGAACACCTGATCAGTGGGTATCAAAATCCTAGGGCACTCAAATCCCCTACAGGGAATGGCATCGTGTTTGCATAGAACCTACACACATCTTCTCCTATACATTTTATTTATTTATTATTTATTTATTTTTGGCACCAGGGATCAAATTCAGGATCTTGTGCTTGACAGGCAGGCACTTACGCTGCTCAGCTATCTCCCCAGCTCCCCTATACTTTAATCCAGTGGTGGTGAACTTATTGCATGTATGCTATTTGCTTTTAAGATAAAATATTAATGTATGAGTTAGTTTTGCTAAACTAAAACCTCACTCTGGTATTCAGGTTTAATTGCAGTGCTGGCACTTATCAATGCATAAGTGGGCTTTGGGTTTCAGTTTGGGCACTCCTCTCTAAAAGGTTCGCCACTGCCATGTCTAACTTACTGACAGTATATGATACAACACAAATGCAGTGTAAGTAGTTGTTACATTACATTGCTTGGGAATGGTGCTTCCCAAGTGCAGAAGCAACCAGCCCAGGTCTCAGTACTCAGCAACAACAGAGCTTTCATTTTCCTATTTTTCTTCTGTGTTTTACTAAATCTGTAAGGATGAGGATGGCGAATGTACTATTAAACTTTGGTGGCTAAGAAAATGTCCTCCTCAATCTTCCAGGTCAGGCAGCACAGCTGACCAGAGCTCTGCCTCACCTGCTGGACTCTGTCTCGGGATTTGTATTACCATGTGGGGGCAGGGCCCTAGCTCTAGGCTGTGCCACCCAAGACTGCTGACAGACCTGACCCAGAGCAGGGCTCTATCTGGGGATGCCAGACTTAAGGCACAGCCGTTTGGCTCTGAGGCCCCAGCAGGGTGTTCCAGGCCTGCACTCTGCATCCCTTCACTCAGCTTTCCCCAGTCCTCTGCAAGAAAACACCTCCTTCCAGGCCCAGCTCCCTGACCCTTTTCCTGTGACCTACTGAACTGTGCTCCCAGCTGGAACTCTTTCTTGAAGGCAGGAACAAACACCTGCAGCGAATCACAAGGCTGCCTGGCGTTAGTGGTGGGGTGTGTGGCGAGCACAGGGGCATGCTCGCTCACTCAGCTGGCATTTACCGGGCAGCCCGGGTCTGGGGTCCCAGGCAGCAGAGAGCAAAGTGAAGGGGTCACTGACCCGTGGCTCTCAGCTTCTGCAACTTTGCAGACCTCAGCCTTGCACACTGGCCTGGCCTCCTGTGGTTCTGCTCCTCCACACCCAGAGCCATCTTCTCCCTCCTTTCTCTGCGCAGCCTTCTCCCATTGACTGATTGTCCTGGGCACTGAACCTAGGGTTTTGCCCTGAGCTACACCCCCAGCTCATTTTATTTTTTCTGTTCTATTTTATTTTATTCAATTTGAGACAGGCTATCGCAGAGGCGCTAACTGCCCATTCTAGGCTCAAACTTGTGATCCTCCTCCCTTAGACCCCCACAGTGCGAGGCTCCGGGTGGGCCAGCTGCACACCCTCCTTTCCCCAGAACCTGTGACATGTCCTGGAACCCAGCTTCCCGAGATCCTGGCCCACGGAGGCTGAGGGCTCGTACTTCCTCCACTGCGCCAATCCTAACCGGTCCGCGCCCAGACGACCCGGGACACCCCCCTACCACCCCACCAGCATCAGGGGCGATGTCGCGTCCCTGCGGATACCCGGCTTGCAGAGCCTCGGAGCGCAAGGCAGCGTGTGGATCGCAGGACAACAAATCGCGGCCTCCGCTGCTTGACACGTGACGGCCCCGGCCACGCCCCGGGCTGCGGCGAGCGTCACGGCCTGCGCGAGCTCTCGGCCCGCGAACCGCCGGCGGAGGAGCCCGGTCCAGCACGCCGGCACCGGGAGGCAGCGCTTCAAGCCAGGTTCTCGCGACGCCACCAAAGCGGCCGGGGGCGCCTCCCTGTCCTCGCAGCCGGCCGAGTCCGGGACGCCGCGCAGTATGGGCAGATGCTGCTTCTACGCGGCGGGGACGCTGTCTCTACTGCTGCTGGTGGCCAGCGTCACGCTGCTCGTGGCCCGGGTCTTCCAGAAGGCTATGGACCGGGCGGTGGAGCAGGTGAGGTGGGGTCGGGCGTCCTGAGTGCGTAATGCATGCGTGTGTACCCTCTGCGGACCTTGCCTGGGAACCCCTGCTGGAGCCCCCCCGCCCCCTTCCTGGGGTGGAGAGTGAAGGAGATGGCAGTGGCCCCGGTGCGCTTAAGACCAAACTGGAGCTTGGCTTCTCAGCAAGGCCTAGCCTCTGACTGGCGTTTGCATTTCTTTTTTCCTCTCCAGAAAATCCAATCTCAGCTGGGCCCAGCTGGTTTCCTTCCCACCTTGTGCGGAAACAAAACCGCGAGGAGACACATCCTTAGATGCGGCACGCGTTGTTCCTCCCAGGGCCGGGAGACTCTCTTTGTGCTTAGTCCGCCCTTCGCGGCCGTGTCCCTTGGCAGTCGCCCTCGCTGCCCGGCCCCGCCGTGTTTCCTTGTGCCCAGACGTAGAGGTCTGGCCTTGCTGCCGGGCGGCTCTATCCTTTGACTTCACTTCGTTGGCCACGGTCTCCTTGCCTTTTCCCCGGCTTCACCAAGCCCTGGGGAGAGGAGCAGCAGAGAGTTCGGGAGATCACTTTTCCCTTACAGAAGTCTGTGGCAGCCTTTCCTGGCGCACCCACAACCTCAGGCTCCGTCTTTCCCCTTGTCTGAGCTTGCTGCAGGCTGAGACGAAAAGCTCAGACCTGCTCTGACTTGAGGCAGTACACCTTGTAGCGTCATCTTAGCCAGGCGGCAACATTACCTTAACAATTTCCAGAAATAAAAATTTACTGGGAATCTAGCAATTAAAAACAATTTTTAAAAACGTGCCATAGCAAAAATCAGGTATGATAGCAGACATGTATAATGCCAGCAATCTGGGAGGCTTGAAGCAGGAGGACCTAAAGTTCTAGTTAAGTGTGGGCAATTTAGTGACAGTGACATTGTCTCAAAATAAAAATAAAAGGAGTTGGGGATGTATCTCAGGGCAAAGGCAAACTCTGAGTTCAACCTTAGTACCAAAAAAAAAAAAAAAAAAAAAAAGCCATAACAAGCACCATTTAATTTTTTTTAAATTTTTTGAAATTTATATTTGTGTATTTGGTACAAGGTCTCACTGAGCAGCTTGCACAGCATGTGGTGCCGGGGATCAAACCCTGTCCTTGCACTTGCTAGGCAGGCACTTAAACCACTGAGCTATCTCCGCAGCCCCTACTGTTTAATTTTTAGTAAGTTCACTATGCCCAGGGAAAGGAAGGCTGGTGCACGTCTGAGCTCAGGCACTGTGGTTTCCTGAGTATCTATGTTCCTTCACCCTGCACATGCGAATCCTGGTGAGATTTGTGGATGTCAGCCTCTTGCTTTGAGTGGCTAGAGTCAAGTAATTTGATAGTTTGATAAGAATTTTCTTCCTGGCTTTATCGGCTGTCTCCAGGAGCCCTGCAGGGGGAGGGTTCTTGCCAGTGTGGTGGATCCTGATTCCCTGGGTCTTTCATGGTTCAGGATGGGTATGGGCAGCTGTCTGAGGCCGGAGTCAGTGTCCAAGTGGTTTTCTCCTTGAGAAAGGCTCAGAAGTGACAGTAGGAGACTTAAGAACTGCCCACTCAGCCCTGGAGCGTGGCACCATGTGGCATTGCCATGAAAGGACAGGGCTCATTTCAGTGGACAGATCTGTAGTCAGCGAATCATTCTGCTCTTTTCTGAACAAGTTGTAGGGTGTGGGTTGATGTCGAGGAGGAGGACCTTTGTAGGCAAAACCTTGGAGAGTGATGGGACACTGGAAACTGGTGGTTCTGTCTTTCTTGGTTCACCTTTACCTATCTGAAAATGGAAATAATAATGATGGATGTATATATCAAGGGACATGAATTAGCCAAGGAAACAGGTATGGTTCCCCTAAGATGAGTTGGTGCTTAATAAATGATAGTAATTCTGTTTTATTAGAGATCACATGACTGAAACACACATGAGATTAGTCTAACACCCTATGTTCAGATCCTTAATTCACCCTTTACAAGCTTTTTAACTTTGGGAAAATAATGTCACTTCTCAAAGCCTTGTAAAAATAGGGACAGGTGGTGTCATCTCTCGGACACAGCCATACATTTACCGCAGAGCTCACAGCTCTTTACACGCAAGGAGCCTTCCAAAGCCCTGTACTGACTTCTGCCCCAGAATTTTTCTCCTAGGAAGGGCCACTCTAGCTATATGAGCTCTGGGGCGCATAAAGTCCACCTGTGTATGCAGACTTGAG
The DNA here is from genome assembly GCF_000260255.1 of Octodon degus. NCBI lineage: Eukaryota > Metazoa > Chordata > Mammalia > Rodentia > Octodontidae > Octodon > Octodon degus. Next base: position 1,211,582 of record NW_004524881.1, read on the forward strand.
GGTGGAATGCAGAGTGCAGGGCACTGCGGGAACCAGAGTCTGTGACCTGGGCCTGGTGGCCATTGTGGTTTTCTTTCATCTTGCTGTGGACAGTCCCCTCGCAGTTGAGTACAGCTGGAATGCAATCCACTCACTGCCAGTGCCAGTCATTCCCTCTGAAGACTGTCCAAGACTCAGTGCATCTCCATCAAAAAGAGGAGAGAGAAAAGGAGTGAAACCCAGATGCATAATTTATCTGTTGTGGGAAGCTCAGTAGAATCCCTGTAAGAAGCAGTTGTCTAAGGGACTGCAGTGACTAGGGATGACTGGAGGGCGACTTGACAACCAGGGACTGTCTTGGAACCAAGACGTTCTTACCTCACTGTGCTGGCGGAGTATCGGGCAAGTCCTGTAATCCCTGCCCTTCTCCTTGGCCCACACCCATTTCCTGGAAGACTTCCAGGCCTATGCAGCCAGCCTTTGAGCCTCCTGAAGGCGGGCTTTGTGGACTACAGTCTCACCCAGCCTGGAAGAACAGGGTTATATGTTGCATTTCATTGTTAGCCCAACCCATTGTCTCTGCCTGGTGCAGGGCCTACTGCCCTATAGGCACATGACAAGTGCCTTGTTTTTATTTTCTGTGGCACTGGGTCTTGAATGTGTTAGGTAACCCTATGCACAAAGCAACACCTCCAGTCCTACTGTCTCACTTTCGATTTTGTTTGTGGTGCTGGGTTTTGAAACCAGGGCCTTCTCAAGGTGCTATATCCCCAGTTCTATTTTTATATTTTATTTTGACACAGGGTCTTACTAAGTTGCAAAGCTGCCCAATGTGGGCTTGTACTTGTGATCCTCCTGCCTCAGCTCCTACTGTGCTGGGATTACTTTGGATTTTTTTTTCCTTTTTTCTTTTTTTTAATTTTTAGGGAAGAGTCTACAGGGTGTTCAGGGTCTCACTACTAGATCAGACTCATAGTGCTCCATCTGTTTACAGCCTCCCAAGACCTGGGATTACAGGTGCACTTGCCACAACTCCCAGTTTCATTTGCCATCTCAGTGTGCCCCTGGGGGCAGGGCTGGCACCGGCACAGAGAGGCTGGATTGTTTCATTGGAAAGAAGAATGACCTGAGAAACTGCTGAACCTGGCTCAGATTCCTTCTCTGTTACCTACAAATACTTGGAGCAGGCCAAGTTAGCAAGTAATTTTTTTTTTTTTTTTTTAGTACTGGGAATAGAATTTAGGACCTTGTGCTTGCCAGGCAGACACTATGCTCCTGAGCTATATCTCCAGCCATCAAGTAATTTCTTAATTAAAAAAAAAATTTTAGCAAGTTGTTTAACCCCTGAGAACCTCAGGTTTCTCATTTTTTGAAATGAGAAATGAGAATAATACCTTCTTCACTGGGGTGTCAGAAGAATGAAATAAGAGGGTTGCTGTGGAGCCCCCAGCACAGCCACTCCCTCCCTCTCTAGATGCAGGGTGGGGACATTTGTTGCTGTTGTAATTTATGGTTTCCACAATTTGTGAACTGAAGCTTATGTAGTAGCTAGGGTTTCACTTATGAAGTAGCTTCTTGCTTCTATAGTACAACAGTGAAAAGCAGTCATGTGCCCCTGGGTATTAAATGTGTGTCTCCAGTCCCCACAGGCCTGGTGACAGCTCAAATGCCTCATGGCACTCAGGTGACAGAAGCGGCCACAGGAAAGGAGCTGCCATACCTTTGCCTCCTCTTCCCAGGCCAAGGACACCACTGAGTCCACAGATATAACCAGCAGGAGGAACACTTAGCCTTTGCCTGTGCTGGGGGAGGAGCAGTGGGTATCTGGAAGCCCCAGCAGCCTGGGGGCCAATTCTAAGGTCACCTCCAGAAAGAGTCTAGCCACTGACAGTCACTTAATATATGAGGACATTATTATTGTTGTTGTACTAGTGATTGTACCCAGAGAATGCTGGGCTGCCTCCCTAGCTCTTTTTATATTTTTACTTGAGACAAAGTCTGCTAAGGCATCCAGTGTGACCTTGAACTTTCAATCCTCCTGCTTTAGCTTCCTGATTAGGTGGAAAATAGGAATTACAGGCTGGGCCACCACACCCTTTTTTTTTTTTTTTTGTGGAACCAGGGATTGAACTCAGGCCCTTGCCCTTGCTAGGGAAGCGCTTATTCCACTGAGCCATCTCCCTGGCCCTACCATACCCTTTTTAAAAATCAAATCAGCACAACACTCTCATTGCTCTTTGTGATATGACAATCAGCTGAATGTATTCTTTGTGTGTCTACCACATCTCCTGAGTTGCCTCTATTCAAAACTAAGAAGACAGCATTATAGTCTAAGATTTTTCTTAATCAGAAAAATTTTAGGTGGGTGTGGTGGTACATTTATAATCCCAAACTCCTATCTCAGTATTTAGTTCAGGCTGGCCTGAAACTCTCTCAGATCCTCCTGTCTCAGCCTCCAGAGTGCTGGGGTCACTAGGAGTGCACCACCATGCTCGGCTTGGACCATGCTGTTTGAGGGACAAGAGTTTTTCTCTTTTCTTTTTCCTCTTGTGAGGACAGCATGGGAAGCCTTGCAGTAAGGCCTCCCACGAGTCTGGCAGAAATGGGTGTGAGCAGGAACCCTTGAGCATGCTCATGGCTCAGTTTCTTCCCAGGTTCCCAAGGGTTCTGAGGTTGGCTGGGTAGAGCTGAAGTGAGAGTTGGGCCACAGAGGCAGCATGGGGTCTGAGACATCATGGTCAAGATGCTTCTTCCAGCATCCAGCCATCAGGACAGTGCAGGTCAGGCGCTCTCAGTGGGGCCCTGTCCCCAGGGAGGAGTAGCATCCCAATCAGGGCCAAAGATGCAGGAAGCACTGCAGATCTCCCCCAAGCTTGCCAAGTTGGACTAGGACTAGGCCCAGTTTAAGGAGCAAGCTTTGGAATCTATTATTGCTTGAGTAGTAATTATTTTACTCTGCGTCTTCAATCCTTGAGATGGGCAATCTACTTGAGGATATTATCACTGACAAGTGCTGTTATTCTGCAAACTGATTTTAAAGGAATGATGGGGGGATGCTTGGCTGTCATCTTGGAGTCATTTTGCTTTGTTGTCTAATACAGTGCAAGATCTCATTCTGTCGGCCACAGCAAAGGGGCCATCTGTGCTGCTAAACATTTGCCTGATTCCTAGAGAAGAACCAGCGGGTGGAAATGAGCTCGGCAATGAAAATGCAGGCTGCTGGCCAAGTGACTAAATGTTTATGACCTAATGGTCAATGTGTTGTGCTGTGGGAGTACGATATATGGAGGGAGGGACTATTTTGAATTAAAGCTGGCAACTAGTCAAAGCAGCCAAGGAAAAATGCTTGATCTTTGCTTTCTGTTTTTTAATTTTTGCATGTCTGCAGTATGTGATGACTGTATTCATGGGCAGTTGGTACATAGAGTCCCCTATCCATACCTTTCCTCCATCTGTTAGTAAGGGTCTAAACTGTTCGGGTTGACCTCAATCTTGTCATCCTCCTGCCTTGGCTTGAGCAGCTAGGACTATAGGTATGACCACTATGCTTGACTGTTTGCTTACCATTTTTATCTATTTTTTGCTTTTTTTTTTTTTGTTTTTTGTTTTTTGTTTTTTGTTTTTTGTTTTTTCTTTGTCAGAACCAGGGATTGAAATCAGGCCCTTGTGCTTGCCAGGCAAGTGCTTATTCTACTGAGCCATCTCCCTGGCTCCTGCTTTCTATTTTTAAAAGCAGTTTTAGATAACACTTTGTCAGTGTTAGGGCTTATTTAGCAAATATTGATGGACTATATCATTTGTGAGGCAGAGATGGAAGCTGTAGCAGTAAACAAGTTATAGTCCCCATCCTTACTATCAAACCTTGTGGCCTTTAGGGCCTCTGAACTTAGAAATTATTGAGAGACCCAGAGAACTCATGTTTCTCTGTGTTGTCTTTTGATGTTTATAATATTAAAAGTAAAACCAAATTTTTTTAGATTCTTAGAATATAAGCATACACAAGCAGTATTCCATGGGCCATCTGATCAGGGTCACCTTCTGATCAGGGATACTTTGTGTGTCAGCCCCTAAAAATGCCACTGTACACTCTCTTAAGGAGAAAATGGAAGGGCAAGTGACGTGTTCATATTATAAAAATAGTTTTGACCTTGTGGGTCCCTGAGATAGCCTCAAGGACCCCCCAGAGATCCATAGACCACACTAATTCAGTGTAGGAGTCCCCTCTGGTTCTCATCTCAGTCCAAGAAGTCAGTATTTGTAATTCCAAAGATATGTTATTGGAATCCCATCAAGTTAATTCCAATCTAGCACTCCCAGTGCAACCCACGGTAAAAGTAGTAAAAGACATTAAAACATATTTATAATTATTGGGGAGCCAAGGGGTCCTAAGTCCAGCCATGAAGATGGCTTTGCAGAACAAAGAGGCTGACCCAGGGCTGCGCCCAGTTTTATTCAGTGGAGGAGTGGCTTGAGGAGGAATGACTGAGAATTGTGGGAAGTAGGTGAGTACTGTGAGCTGAACTAGGTGGGTGGCCTACATTTACCTCAGCCATATGCAGACAGGATATGCAGAGAAAGTAATCTGCATTATAATAAGATAATATCTAAAGTTTCGGGGGCCTGGTGCTTCAGTTCTGATGTAATCTTTCAAGCTCCAGGAAGTCATAGCCTCTATCTCCAGGCTTGATCCCAGCTGGCAGTGTGGAGCATTGGTTCTCTGTCCTGTCTCACCCCAATCACATTAAAGAGCAGCAGGTGTAGGTTACCAGGGAAACACAGGACACCTTCAAAGACTATCACCAGCACCTGGTTTGACCAATATACATTGCTTAAGGCTAATTGAAAGGATAAACAGAAGTCCTATCCAGCTCTGTACATATCAATACGAGGAAATAGGGTCAGGCTCAGTCAAAATGGAGACAACTGCTCTTCTTTCAAGGAGAGTGGATCAGGTGGTTCGCCACAATTCAATTTTTATTTATTGTTGATGTTTAGAATTTTTCATTAAACATTTTTTCTTTTTGAGACAGGGTCTTGTTATGCAGTTCAGGTTGGTATTGAGCTCACTTTGCAGCCCAGGCTGGTTTTGAACTCCCAATGATCTTCTTGCCTCAGCCTCCTGAGTGCTGGGATTACAGGTGTGCACCACCATGCCTGGCTTAAAAAAAGTTTTAAAGGACCAGGGAGATAGCTCAGCAGCACAATGCCTGCCTGGCCAAATGCAAGGTCCTGAGTTTGATTCCGGGAACCAAAAAGAAAAGGAAAAAAGGCTTTAAAATATTTAAAAATAATATCTTGTTTTATGTCTCTATAAGGCCAATTGGGGGAGTGCATTTCTTTTTGCTTTTGTGGCCAGCTCACCCTGCCCCGGGGGCGGGGTTAGTGTGTTATGTGCCATTCAGTCCCTGCACACTTGGCTAAGCACATACTTTAGACCAGCGCTATGTCACTGGTCCATGGAGAATGTATTTCCAATGTTTTCCAAACCCTACATTTTTTTTTTTTTTTTTTGCTTACTTTTATTCACTTACTGTGTGTGGTATCCCCACAAGTCCAGTGTTAAAATCTGGAGCTGGGTGTGATCAAGCACTTCTGTAATCGTAGCACTGAAGAGGATGAGGCAGGAGGACTGCCATGAGTTCAAGGCTACCCTCAGCTATATAATGTGTTCAAGGTCAGCCTGAACTACATAGCAAGACCTTGTCGAAAAGAAAAGACAAGAAAAAGAAAGGATTTGGGCTATTGGTGATTCATACTCGACAAATTTCTTGCCCTTCCTTATGCATTTTGGGGGGCCTGCCCCTTAGCTCAGTTCTTAAGTGGCTGCTTCAACAAAGCAGTCAGGCTCAGGTTGCTGTGGTTTGATCCCCACAACTCAAGCCAGCCAAACCTGCTCTGAAGGCATGCGGAGCAAAAACAAAAACAAAAACAAAACAAAAAAACCCTCCTTACATATTTTGATCAAAATATATGAGAATATTCAAAGTAGGTGAGACTTACTACTCAATTCCCTTCCAAGCTCCAAGCTTCACCCTTCAGGGCTTTTCAGTTCTTATAAAGTTTAGTATTTTCATTTACCTTGAAAGCTGTTTCTGAAGGTAGGGTCCTGGCATACTTAGTTTTATATCATCTTCTCTTACTGCCAATTGCAGTGCCTGGCTCAAATAGTCGAGCTCAGTACTAGAGCACTTACCCAGCATGTACAGGGCCCTAGGCTCCAGCTCAGCCCTTTAAAAAGGAGTTTTAAAGATTTTTGGATAGGTGGTTGAAAATGGTGTCAGTAATTTCATTTTGTCTGTTGTTGCTTACCTCTACACTGTGTCACATCTGCCTTGTGAATGGTTGTCATTTTAAAATCTGGAAACTCTACCCCATGGTTGAGAGATTCCCAAGGTCCTGGGACTGCTCAAATGCCAGCAGCACCCACCACTCCCAGTCCTGCAACAGGGTCTGCACAGGTGCCGATGGTGCCCGTCTCTTCCCCACACCAGAGCTGGGGATCCTGAAGGCTATTATCCCATCCCTAGGGCCTTGCCTTGACCCTCCCAGAGGCCCCACCTCCTTCTGCTGTCACCTCGGGGGCTACAGTGGAGGGGTTCAGGGGACACAAGTGTCCTTTACCTCCTGCTGGCTCTCTTCACTTGCAAAGTGCCCTTGTGCCTTGTCCCACTGTCTTCCTTAGAGAAATCTCTGAAGCTTACCTTGACAGAACAAGGATGAGTAGTGTGAAAGGGTCACGTGTGACAACCTGGGTAGCACATTTTCAGGTGGAAGGAGATGCTGCCGGGGTGTGAGGTCCACAGCCAAGTCCACCTCGAGCCCTGTCATGGGGCCCTGCATGCTGAGCTTCAGAGAGTCAGCAGCAAGCATCCTTAAGACAAGCACCACTTTCTCAAGCCCCACTTTAAAGCTTCATTATTCTAACTGACAAACGAAAGTTGTACACATGGATGGTGCACTCATGACAGTGTGATGCGTGTACACACTGGAGAATGGCCAGGCCCACTGTTTAATGCATGTGCTGCCTCACATATTCATTGTATGTAAGGAGAATGTTTAAAATCTGCTTTCTTAGGGCTGGCAAGATACCTCAGTGGACTAAGTGCCAGCTTAGGCAAGCGCGGGGACCATGATTCAATCCCTGGCACCACATGCTTTGTTGGCCCTGCCCCCAGGCTCACTGAGCTTGCTACTGAGACTGGGCTTGATGGTGCATGCCCAGGCTGGGGAGGCTGAGGCAGGAGAATCACCAAGAGTTCAAGACTTGAACTATATAGCAAGACCCTACTTCAAAAACAAACAAGCAGAAACTTCAAACAAATTATTGTTGTACATATAATATATTGCCTTTTTTTTTTTTCCAGAACCAAGGATTGAACTCAGGCTCTTGCGCTTGCCGGGAAGCACTTATTCCACTGAGCCATCTTCCCGGCCCCTTATATATTGCTATTAACTTTGGTCTCTGTGATATATGGTAGATCAACTGAAATTTTGTATCATTTGACGACAACGTCCTTAAGGCTGTGTAAACCTACAAGTCCCATTTGAAGAAAGTTTCCATTTACACTGTACTTCTGATCATTAGTAATGAAAACAGAGGAACCATGGATATAAATTCGTATGTACAAGAGAACATGTTATATATTTCATCTCTGAGTTGACCATAGCCAAGGAGGCTAATGATGTGGGCTTCCCAAGTTACACATGGAACCTGGCCATTGTTTCTGTGGCCATGTTTATATTTTTATCTTAGTATCTGGTTCTTATCCACTGCCTCAGCCCTACCCGTCCCCTACACACAGACTTCCTGTTTGCGTTTTCCTTCTGGTAGCTGCTTTTTGTCCCTTTAGGCTGAGTGTAACCTTTAAAGGAGCCTGCCTTTAGGGGTGTTTGTGGCACAAGGTTTTGAGGATGGCTGTACCTCCATCTTGTCCTGTATATAATTTACAGTTGCAACTCAACTCTAAAATAGCATTTGGAGGGCTGGGGAGATAGGTCAGTGGTCTAAGCACCTGTCTGGCAAGTGCAAGGACCTGGGTTGGATCCCCAGTACCACATGACATGCTAGCCCATGCCAAGCCAGCCACCAAAATGGCACACACTTGTAATCCCAGGGCTGAGGAGGCTGCGATAGGAGAATCACTATAAGTCGAAGCTGCACACCAGGACAGTGTACCAAATGAATAAAAGATATTTTTCAGAACTAGCATTTGAGCTGGGCATGGTGGTGCGAGCCTATAATCCCAGCACTGGGGAGTCTGAGGCAGGAGGTCACTGCAAGTTGGAGGCTATCCTAGGCTATGTGGTAAATTCAAGGCCAGCCTGAACTGCATAGTGAGAAAAAGCATTTGAATATGAACTGCTGCATCTCCCTAGCTTGTGAGAGGTACAATTAAAACAAAGTAAGTTAAAGTGACCGAAAAGTTAGTAAATGTCAATACATTAAGTTAAAGTCAAGGAAACCAAGGATATAGCTCAGTGGCACAGCACCTGCTGGTACCAAAAGTTAATAAAGTCAAGGAATACAAGCTGGTTGTTAGTGGAGCTTATTTCTTTTAGGGACAAACCTAAGAAATTACTTAAATTACTACAAGAATCTAAGTTGGGTTTGCTTAATTTGAAGGAGTAGTTTTTAAGGCAAAGCAAATGCTTCACTATTTTGTGAGTTTCACTCATCTAGATCGCAATGGGGACCATGTATATTGCTCATCCAAGTTCATACAGTCAGTTACCTCAGGGTGAATTGAGATGGTAGGAAAGGCAATGTGGGTGCTTGAGTTGTGTTTAATTATTGACTAGCATCCTGTTGGCCTGAATAATAACCAGCAACACTGAAGTCTTAACATTTCCTTAACAGCATTACTGGTTAGGGCCAGGCGTGTACCTCAGCAGTGCAGCCCTGCCTAGCAAGTGCAAAGCCCTGAGTTTGATTCTGGTAACAAAAAATAAAATAGAAAAAAAAATCAATCAATCTATCTATCTATCTATATCTGATTCCCATCAAAACCCAAGTGCTTATCATTGTTTGGAAGTGTCTTACTCCAGGCCAGCTGGTCCACCAATCCTATTGGTGTCACCTTCCTGAAAATTCACCTGACTTGGAAGTGATGCATCTTATGGCCATATCCAGTCATGTCAGTGCTGAGTGGTCAAAGCTAACCGTCCCTCTACCTGCTCCACTGCCTATACCAGTGAAGAGCATTTACCCACTGCCCAGACCTTTTAGAGCTTTTTTGATACAGCCTGCTATGGCATGTGTGCCATATGTTTGCCACCATTGGCACTATCTCCTGACTTAATGTTGGTTAAAGATTTAACTTTTGTTTTAAAATAGGCTCATTTTTTAAAAAATAGGCTCATTTCATGATAATAATCATTATTATTGTGTGTAGGGAAAGTATAGTTGACATGGAACCCAGGCCTCGCATACAGCGGGCAAATGCCCTACCACTGAACTTCGTACACCCAGCCCTTCAGTCCCAGTTATTAGTTGGGTGGTCACCATGCAGATTCATGGCATGCCTCCAGAGCCACACTCACCTTTCAGTGTTGGTGGAATGGTTCTGCACTTGGGACAGTTCATCCTGTTCTGTTTAGCACCATCCAGAGTCACACTGTGATACTGATCATAGGGCCTTCTGCTGCAGTCAGCATGAGTAAGACAACTCAGCGGATGACCAAGTTTGTCAAGTGTCTGTCACCCATGCTGCAGGGCCTCTGGGTGGGGCATTGCTCTTTCCTGAGCTGGATTGAAAGTTCAGGCTGGCTCAGGGAGTGACTTCTCAGACCAGAACTGTCTGGCTGAGGGGGTCATGACATTTGTGTTAGTTTCTTAGTCCCTCCTCTGGACAGCAGGCTCCTGAGAGGGTGCCTAGACTACTTGGGGTATCTAAGGCAGAAGTTGGAGGTTTAAATCAAAATTAGGTCTCCACTTGCGACCTTACGGCTTGAGGTTAAGGCAATTTCTTTGGATATATTGGTGTGACAGGGTGCATCGCTACGAGGAAGCACAAGTCCTGTTCTGTTTTCTCAGCCCTCATGGGCTGGTCACTGGCTAGAGTGTGACCTCCCCTACTTGCCAGTTTCTTTTCCTCAAGAGGTCAAGTGACTCTCCAGGAAGTCCAGAGTCCCACTGAAGGCATCTCTGAGTTTCACTGTTTGGTTCCTCTGGGTAAGGCTGCCAGATAAATTGCAAGAGGTGACTGAAAGATATGG
>NW_004524881.1:1221875-1243020 GCF_000260255.1 Octodon degus
ATATAGTGAGATAGCTCAGCAGATTAAAGCCCCTGCTTAGGCAAGCACAGGGACAGAAGTTGGACCCTGTGGTTCGATCCCCAGCACCACATGCTGTGCCAGCTCCACCCACAGGGCAGGCTGAGCCAGCTAGGCATGGTGGTGCACACCTGTAATCCCAGTGCTGGGGAGGCTGAAAGCAGGAGGATCATGAGTCTAAGCTGTGTAGTGAGACCCTGCAACAACCAAATACATAATAAATAAATAAATAAATCTGATTTTAGTAAAAGACACATTGCCAAGAGTAACAGGATAATATATATATGGAGCAAGGAGGAACATTTGGGTACTTGGAGATTAATAGTCTTCTCACTATATAGTACACTTACTTAAACATTAACTGAATTGGTGATCACCTTGATTATTTACAATAATTTATTTCAAATACAAACATTATAGTACTCTATGTCCTCACTTTTTTCACTGGCTCTGGTACTTGTGACTTCTGGCTCATCCCTGAATCACAATGGCCATGCAAGGCATGCATTCTAAAGAATAAGGACTTGCAGCAGCTGGGAGAGTGCACATAAGCACTTAGGAAAGAGAGCCTCCAGCCCTGCTTTAGAAAGTGGCAGCAATGATGGGATTTGTGTTTTCAAAGGAAATGGGAAAACAAACAAAGTAACTGGGAATACTCTGAGTAGGATTAATGGCAATGTCTGTTACTATGATAAAAAGTAAATTTTTAAACATGCACCATGTTAAATATAAGTCCAGGTAAGTAACAAATATTTGAGAGTAAGTGTACCTCATACAGTATTTCTGTCCACTTTGGGTGTGTTATCAATTAAGATCCTGCCATATTTACTTTATCTCTTTTTTGATTGAATTCAGGACCTTGCCCTTGCCAGGTGGTGGTAATGCCGCTGAGCTATCTTCTGGACCTTACTTTCATCTCTTCCTGATATACTTTTTAGACAATTATTTGAAGATTAAGTTGCAGGTACCACAACACTGCACCCCTAAATCCTTCAGTAGCCATTGCTTAAGAATTAAAGCATTTTTTTGCCACGTGTGATGGTGCATGCCTGAAATCCCAGGTCTCAAGGCTCAAGCCCAGCCCAGGCAACTTACAACTTAGCAACTTGGTGAGACCTGGGCTTAAAAGCTGGGGATGTAACCCAGTATGAAGGCCCTGGGTTTAATTCCTAATTAAAAGAAGAAAGAAATAAGGACAGCCCAGACAATATCTATCAATTAAAAAATTCTTTGTTGCTTATATGAAATTCAATTTTATTTTATGTTTTTCTGGCATGCTCAAGGCAGGGTCAGCAAAGCACGTGGTACTGGGGATTGTGCCCAAGTCAGTGTACTTGCCTAGGCAGGTGCTTAAACCATGTAGCTATCTCGGTGGCCCCTGAAATTCAAATTTAAGTAGGTATTTTGTTTTGTTGCGTGGGAAAGCCTGTGCTGTATTTCCTTACCTGTAAAATGGGAGTTCTTTTTGTGTGTATGTTGTTTTGTTTTATTCTCTGCTACTGTGACTGATACAAACCCCAAAGCCAGGAACCCTCAGCTTGTAGGATCCACATTAGGCTCAGAAATGTGGAATATAAAACCCCTAGCACAGCCCCAGCCAGGCAGGCTGCAGCTGGCCTTGGAGCTGAAAGTCAAGATAAAAATAAAGAGGTGGCTATGTGTGAAATTTGGATGGCTGTCTCTACAGCTGCCCTCTCTCCTCCCACTCCTTGTGTGCTGTCTGTGTGTGGCTGTGCCTAGCATCTGTCCTGGATATTACAGCTGGTCCTTGGCCACAGTCCAGCTGTGGGAGGAGGAAAAGAAACACATTAAAAGTGTAGGGAGGACCCTTCTGTTAAAAGGGAGGTCTGCATAAAATAAAGGGGGATAGGGGAACCTGGATGTCATCGACTCAGCTCAGAAGGGGCCAAGGCAGAGGAGACAAGCCTGTGACATGGAGACACCTTCAGGGTGTATTGGCTGGGACACTGGCCATATGTCAAGGGCTGTTTCATTGTTGTCAGTGTTTGTCAAAACACTGTTTGTCAGTGTTAGCAAATTTGCTTTTCCTAAATGTTCTTTGTATCCTGAAAGTTCCAGGGACAAGTCCAAGTCAGACTGTAGAGCAGAGCTCACCTCCCCCCTGAGAACGGGTCTCGCTGCTTTGACCTGGACACCTGTCTCCCACCTTGACACCTGGGTGAAACCGGAGTAGCTACCATCTGCTAACTCACGACAGCTAGGCTCTTGAGTGGTCCCCCCTTCTTCCACCAGTACTAGGTTTGAACCCAGGGTTTCTCTACCAATGAGTTATGTCCCTGGCCCATTTTATTGTGAGACAAGGCCTCACTAAGTTGTCCAGGCTGGCCTCAAGCTTGCCATCCATCTTCCTCAGCCTCCCAAGTACTAGCATTGCAGGTGTGCGTTACCATGTCAAGTACTTTATTTTTGTTTTTAAACAAAGTGATTTTCTTTGACAAAACCTTTCTCCTAAAATTCTCCACACCTGTCAGCACAGTGAGTGTGCAGAGGGATTCTGATCATGTAGATCCTGTCCTCCCATGCACCTGGCTTCCCTACCCACTCCATCCACTTTTTCAGCCTTGTTAACTCCTTCCTGGGAAAGACAAGCGCTTTCTCCTAATACTTGGGCCTCCTGGGGAAAGCTCTGTGGACACATTCTTCTGAGTGCTGTATCCTGTCTACCTGGAGCAGCCCTTCCCTGAGACTGAGACCCTGTTCAGATTTGGTTTCTCTTTGATCCTGCCAGTGAGGTGCCTCCCTCTGCATGGACAGGAGGTGGAGGCTGCCGCAGGTGGGGCAGGGGCTGCTGGCTAGCCTGTGATGTGGATTACAGGAGAGCTGGCTGAGCAGGCAATCCAGAGACTGATGCAGAAGGGTGGCTGTGAGTTCAAGGTCAGCAACCCAATAGCAAGAGCCTATCAAAGTTTGTATATTTCACTGAGTAGAAAGCAATCAGTAAAATTATGAAGAATAAGTGGAAATAAGCAATACACTTAATGATCTGTTAACTGAAAAAGGCAGATGATGTTGAACATTCTGTGAGGGGATGAGACCAGCAGGTGAACTGCAAAGGTGGAAATCTTGTGGTGGAATAGAGCTAGGCTGTTAATGTTTAAGTCACCCTCAAAATCTAAGAACTGTATCTCTAATAGCAATGCTGGCATATGCCTGTGATTCCAGCACTCAGAAGGTGGTGGCAAGAGGATTATCATGAGTTCCCAGCCAGACAACTCCAGAGTGAGCCCATGTATCAACAAAAATTGTCAGGGCCGGGGAGATGGCTCATTGGAATAGGCAAGAGCATGAGTTCAATCCCCGGTTCCGCAAAAAACAAACACAAAAACACCCAGACAGGAAAAATTGTCAGCTTTTGCACTACATGTCTAATAACTAGTCAGGCACGACTGAGGTCTCCTGTTTTTCCTCAACAAAGTACTTCTGTAAGAGGAAGAAATATTCACTTATTTTTTTAAGTGAATGTTAGGTTCTGTAAAGTATTACTGATGGACCCAAGGGAGGGAGAAGGGGACGGAAATGAGGCCCAGTTCATCATGGCCTTTGTTCCGGCTATGGGCCTACAGTCCCTCCTGCCCCCAACCAAATCGCTGGATTTCACTGTTTTCTTTCCTATTCAGGATGAGCACTGATTTTTCCTGACCAACAATCACTGTGTGGAGAATTTTCCTGTATGAAAGGACAGGGTCTGACTGCAGTTTTGGACAGCTTACACACATCTTGTGTTTTGGGGTTTTTTGCTTTGGTAGCACCAGAGATTGAACCTTGCACTTGCCAGGCAGGTGCTGCTTCTGCTAAGTCATATCCCTGGTTTTTGGTAAAAAGCCCCCTAGAATTGTGAGCTCTGAGAGAATCAGCAAGTGTTGTCAAACCTAGTTGCTTGATTTGCCTTACCTGCTTTGACTGGACCATAGAAATAAACATGTAGAGGGCTTGACTCCTCCTGTTGTTTTTGTTTTTATTTTTTTGAAGCAAGGTCTCATTGTATAGTCCAGGCTGGCCTTGAAATCATAGAGATCCTCCTGCCTTAGCTTTCTTACAGGCTTGACTCCTTAATAAAACAAGAAATGACAAGATAAAAACTGTGAGGGCCCCTTGTCCGACCTAGTTGTTATAGGGTATAGGGGAAATAAAACTCCCAACCTACTAGATCTCTGATGCACTGAGTTCAGGTTTCAAAAAACTGAATTCTGAGAAATGATGGAGGTTAAGAGTAGGAAGTTTAATGAGAGACAGCTCTGGAGACTGGAGGGGTTTGCTGTGTACTCCACTTTATAGGGGAGGCTTAATAGAGCAAAATCAAGAGAGGGGTACAAAATTATGACAAACCATTAGGATTATAAGTAAAGAAAGACATGTAGGTAAGCTTGATCTAGTAGTAGCAAAGGCAGATGAATGACATCATTAACCTTGGTCTATAATCTGTAGTCGGTATTCTTAGTCTTAGCGTTTGTCCTAGTGGGTAGGAGAGAACAGTCAGTCTTTAATGAGATATAGGAAATCTCAAAAGGGTGGTACTGCCAGGTGTGTGGCACATGCCTGTAGTCCTATCACTTGGGAGGCTGAGACAGGAGAACTGCTGTGAGTTTGAGGCCAGGCTGGGCTATGTAGTGAGTTCAAGTTGAGCCTGTATGACAAGAAGACTCAGTCTCAAAAAACAAAAATAGTAATAGTAACGAAATACAAACAAAAAAACCTTGTATTCCCACCAATCCCTTAAGGATGTACAGAATTTGGCCACTGTGACTCCAGTCTTCTTCAGGTGCATCTCCGGCCAGTGTTCTGATGTCTTCATCTGCTGCCGACTCCCTCACAGGTCTGGCCCTGTCTGACTGCCTACTATGTTTTTACCTAATGTAGCTAGCTATAATATTCCCCCCTATGAAGAAGTACCCATAACTGCCATGTGGGAGCAAAGGGTAAAGACTGTCCTGGCTAATTCCAGCTGAAGAAGGTTGTAGTTGTGACTGGGAGTCAGAGATACTCCACAGAGGGTCTATCTAAAGGCCCTCAAGAGATGCAGGTGTTCTTGCCTTGGGTAGTCATGTAGCTTTAAGTCTGGAGACAAGGCCACAGGAACAATGAAGTGTGCATGAGCCAAATAATAACATCAATGGGACAATTATTAATACAGTCAAAGAAGGTTCCCACCATAGAAGCCAGTAGTAGTTTTTCATAAGGAGGATAAGTGTCCAGGAAATTCATAATTTGACAGGGCATTAATCTGTTGCTTAATATCTTGGGCAGCCATCAGGATATTAGCAGAAGGATCAGGGATGTGCATACAATATTCAGCTTACAACTGCACAAGCACCACCTCCCACTGCTGTAAGACTGTCTAATGCCCTCCGATTTTGGAGGATGGCTTGCTTCATTAAATTTACTTCTTCACTGAGGTGACTGACCAGCTGCAGTGTCATTTAAGGCCTGCTGAGTGTAGTTAAGTCTTAATGTGTTGCGTGACACTATGACCAAGCACATCTCTCCACCATCTTTGAGAAAAGTCCACGGAAGCCACTGTGCAACTTGTCTAGTGGTACATTCACATAACTGAACAATTATTTCTCCAGTATGTACCTAGTGCTAGGCATCTGAGGTGTAGAGTTTCAAATAAAAATTTGTAGATGAGCATGTGCTTTGAGAAGCCCCACACTTGCCTGATGCACGGACACCGCACAAGTGCATTTGCCATTGCTGTTAGGTTGCTCTTCTCATCTGCTTTGGAATGATTTCCCTTTTTTTCACCTTAAAAGACAACAAATATTATATTAAAAAAATTAGAAGTAAAAGATAGCTAAGATCCACTTTATTTTAAATTCAGTAAAGATGAAATTGATCCTTCAAAAGTAACAGCCTTATGAATCTAGCCAGCAAACAGTTGTATAACTGAAATAATTTATTAGCATTCAATTAAGAGAATGTATTAAAGAGATTCTCAACTCTGCATGGTTATTTCCATGACAGACAATAAAAGGGGGCACGGGGAGGACTCCACAGCCCCAGGAGATGAAGTTGCATTCAACAAACTGCATTTCTTCCCAAATTTAAGGTATTTTTTTGCAGTACATTCTGGAAAATATATTCTACTAAATGAATGAAAATGAAGGTACACTACTACCCCATTGTTATGGTTTGTGTATAGTTGTCCCCCCAAAGCCTTATGCAGTCCTGGGGCGGCTTCTGGAGTTTGTGATTGATTACTGTGGGTGTGGATGCTGCACCTGCCCTGGGGCAGGTAGTTTGCATTACAATGTAAGGAGGAAAGAGGAGCTAGCTGCTTGAGCTGCTGCTACTTCTCCCTTGTGCTCTTGCTCTTTGCCACCGCCATGAAAAGTTACCCTCTATTTTGTGCCACTGCCTTGGACCCAGCTGAGTATGGACTGAAACCTCCAAGCAGCTGTGAGCTAAATAAACCTTTCCTTTTTTTTATTTTGAGTGTTGGGTATTTATCCCAGCAATGAGAGAAGAGTAACTAAGACACCCATGAAGGTAATAAAGTAAAATTTTCTAAAACTCTTATTCATACCTTAACAAAAAAAGATATACATGTTTAAATCTTAGTTCTTAAAAGTATAAGAGGCTTTTTGTTATTTAGTTTAAAAAAGATTTTAAGTTCACAAGATAAATAAGAAAAAATAATATTCTGTTCCAAGGTGACTGTTCTCAGAGGTGCCTTGATTGTCATCCTCCTAATGTATCCCTAAGTGCAAAGAGAACCACTTGGCAATGGTGTGCAAGATTCACTGCAGACTCAGCAGGCCTTCTCATCCTGTGCTTCCTCTGGATGTGGTGAATCCAGTGCCTGCCTTCTGTATACCCGCTCACTGTCTGACCCACCTGCAGCTCTGGCAGCATGCTGGCTGGAGAGAACTGCCATAGGCTTTGTCTGTGGGAACAGCTCCTTTTGGTTGGGGTAAATAGGAAAAAATGCTTCTTGCCAGTCTCTTGTTCATAGGTATTCCAGAAAAATCTCAAATACATGATTGACTGCCAGAACTTTCCAACTATTCGTTTTCACAAAATTTCCAAAGGTGGGCCGGGGATATAGCTCAGTAGAATAAACGTTTTCCTGGCAAGTGCAAGGTACTGAGTTCAATCCCCGGCACTGCAAAAAAACAAAGACAAAACCAAAAAAATTTCCAAGGGGAAGCTGGGCATGATTAGTCCCATAATCTGGTGCTTGTTTATCGTGAGTCCTTTGTGATGGTTGTGATTAACCAGTCCTCCAATCACACAGGCCTTTGACTCATCAAATTCCTGCAGGACATTAGGGGAGTCTGATGTAAGATAGACCAGGTCTTTTTTTATGAGTTCACTATAGTGCTCTAGTTTGATGTGGATATCCTTCAAGTTGACCCATCATTTGTCACTTTCATCCATGTTCTTTTTCAACAGGCTTCCATGGCTTTTCAAGTAAAACTGCACAGGATGCACCCCTCTTGGGTTTTCTGAATAACATAACTGAATCTGCTTATGATGTTTTTTATTACCTTTTAAGACCATCAAATCAAGTCTGCAGTCAGTGATAAGGCGGAGTGTCATTGAGCACGTTTCCTGTCGTGTCCATCTGAGTTTGACTCCAGTTGACATTGTTGCTCTAATTTCTTCCTCTTGTGTTTTTCCTTCCACTTTTGTTTGCGGAATTCTTGTTTTTCCCATTGTTTCTGCATCATTAACTTCTTCATTTGGTGTTTAGATGCTGGCTCAACCCTTCACTTACTGTTGGTTTCTGACCCTCCTCCTGGTCTTCACTTAAGTCTTGCTTTCTTTCAGCACCAGAAGTCTCAATAAAACCTGGTGATGTTTCAGATGACATTTGATGTCCTGAACAACAATACAAAGAGTGGATGAGAAATATGGAACAAGCTCAGGTCTTTCTGAAGTGCTCTTGGTCTTGTTCATGAGTCTTCCTCAGAAACTTTGACTCCGATGATTCTTCAAAGTATTTTGTTTTTATTACTACAGGTTTATTATTATTTTTTACATATTTGGTACAGGGTTTCACTACATAGCTCAGACTCATAATGATCCTCCTATCACGCCTGGTCTAGGCTCAGTGCACCCAGAGGCAGGGCTAGTGCAGTTTATGATGGTGGGGATTGAACACTAGTCCCTGTACTTGCCTAAGCAGGTGCTTAGTCTGCTGAGCTATCTCGCTGGCTCTTCAGGTTTTTTATTTTAAAGAGAAATAAAAAAAAAAAATCAAAAACAGGATAATAGCGTAACAGTGATTAATACTTTTTTTCTTTTTTTGTCTTTTGTCTTTTTCAGACAGGGTATGCTATGCAGTTCAGGCTGGCTTTGAGCTGACTTTGTAGCTCAGACTGCTCTCCAAATCTCTAAGACCCTCTTGCCCCAGCCTCCTATTATCTTTAGTTACTGAGAATACCAGATACTGGCATTTAATTGTCCAAACAATATTGGCAGAAGCCTTTCTTTTCAATGAATTAAGAGAAATTAGTAGTATAACTATGATTAAGTATATATTAGCTTTTCTTCTAGCTTTTCTCCTCTCTTTTCTCCATTCCTCCATCCAGTTTCTGTTCCTTTTTTTTGTGGTGGGGGATTACCGGGAATTGAACTCAGAACCTTATGCTTGTCAGGCAGGTGCTATAGCACTGAGCTACATCCCCGGCCTTCCTTTCTTCTTGAAGTTTCTTCTTTTGCAATATCTGTTGTCCATTTTGGACCTTATATACTCTTTCAGCTTCTTACAGGAAGACAGTATAATCTCACTAGGAAGACAATGCAATGTTTACACATATTTATCTGGTTTATTTCACTTATAACTATGGTCTCAAGTTGCATCCATTTACCTGTAAAACTCTCCAGTTTAATCTTTTTTTTTTTTTTTTTTCCTGTACTTTTAGGAAAGGGTCTACAGGGCGTTCAGGGTCTCACTACTAGATCGGCCTCATAGTGATCCGCCTGTTTTCAGCCCCCCAAGTGCTGGGATTACAGGCATGGCCACCATGCCCAGTCTCAATGGCCCTCTCAGTGCGCCCCGGGGGCGGGGCTGGCATGGCAGGCCCAGGGATCTGGCCGCTTCGCAGGCACTTGTTTGCAGGTGTTTTAATCCGCTTAGCCATTTGGCTGGCCCTTGTCCTGTATTTGTGTAAGTATCCTCTCGGCTTCTCTCCTAGCGCGTGGTGTTGCGGAACGGAACTGAGGTCTTTCACTCCTGGGAGAACCCTCCGCTGCCCGTATACACCCAGTTCTACTTCTTCAACGTCACCAACCCAGAGGAGATCCTCCGCGGGGAGCGCCCTCTGCTGGAGGAAGTGGGGCCCTACACCTACAGGTGAGTCCGTGACTACAATCACATCTATAGCCCGCACAGTTGCGTGCAGTTGCGTGGGGCTGGCCGTGGAGAGGCAGCCACTTCCTCCTGAAGAGACCGAGAGGGCCGGATGTGTTCACAAGGCCGTGAGAAGCTACTCCCCACCCGGGGCTTTTAAGGTCATCCCTTTATAATCTAGTGACTCTCAGGGCCTCCCTTATCCCCTCCTTTATGTAGTTTTAAAACTAGTTTGTGGAATTCACTACCCTTTCATTTCTTCTCCCTCTTGTCTAAACCTGTCATGCTGGGTGCCACAGGCAAGCAATGAAAAATGGACTGGCCTCAGATGTTGGAGAGGAAGGTGAAGCGCTGTCAACACTTATTGGTTTTGGTTTTTTAAAACAGGGAATCCCTACCAACTTTAGGCTGGCCTTGAACTCACTATGTAGCCCAGGCTGTCTTTGAACTCTTGGTGATCGTCCTTCCTCAGTCTCGCAAATGCTGGGATTATAGGCCCGTTCCACCACACTTGGCTTCTAAGCAATTACTAAAGAGGTGAACGGACCTTAGGCTGGAGCATTTTCCCAATCACTGTGCTCCCTGTTCCTGCCCCCTGCTGAAAGTCTCTCCCCAAGTGAAAACGTGTGTGTGTCTGTCGGGAGAGGGAGCAGGCAGCATGTTCCTTCTCCCTGGGACACTCCCTGTGCCTAGTGCTTCTGGCTGCTCCCTCATGGCTGCCCCGACCCAGCCTCACAGGACAGCTGGGGCATGGGAGCCCCTTCGTGCCGCGGTAACACATGCGCCTCCGCCTGGTGCCAGCAGCTACTCCCATGGTCACCAGAATAGACATCAAGTACCCAATATTGCCTACTACCAGCAGGAATCCGCACCAGCCACCTTAGAACCCAATGCCCCACACATTTTCTGGGCTCCAGCTGGGGCAATGGCCACAAACAGGTTTATGGAGAGGGATCCCCTTAAACTGGAAACCTCTGCACAGGCCCACAGACTTCCAAGAGGGGCAAAGAGATGACTTTACATAGGAATTTTTCTCTGTTTTCTTTTCCCTTCATTTAACCCAATTTTTTTCTTTGCTCCCTATTAGTATGTTTTTGACTGACTTTTGGTGGAGTTTGAAATTTTATCACCCACATTCTCTTGTTCTCTTTTAAAAGTATTATTTTGCTTTTTATCTGTTTGAATAAGTCCTTGCTTCTCTCTTCATTTCTTGCTATTTTTCACCTTGTTTTCTTAGTATTTTTTTATTTTTTTTTCTCTCTAGTTCAGTCTCTGCTCCCTATTATTTATCCTTTTCCTAGTTGGTGTTTTTCTGTTACTATTATCTAATACTACGCATTCCCTTTACTCTTTTTTTTTTCTTTTGCAGAACCGGGTATTGAACTCAGGCCCTTGCGCTTGCCAGACAAGCGCTTATTCTACCGAGCCATCTCCCTGGCCCCTCCCTTCTCTTTAATAGGATCCTTTACATTAATCTTACAACCTTCTTCACATCTTCCGTTGCTTAATTTTTCGTAATCGATTACACTTTTATCTTGCTTTCATACCTGTACTGTTTAACCCTGATAAATCTGTAGGTGGTTTACTGTACTTTACTGTGGCTGAATACTGCTGTATTGTGAAAGACAGTAAAATTGCTCTACTGAGTACATACTATATATAATTACCTGATTTATCTTAGAGTTTGTTCTATATAGATCTTGTACTTAGTCTTTTGAAGTGTTAGTTATTATTTGTCATTATCCAGTTTGTGTTTGCTGCTGATTGTATTACTTCAGCAAAGGTGACACAGTTGTCATTATTGATTGTTTGTCCTTGTATGACAATACCTAGATTGTCTTGGAGTCATACCAATACTACAGTGTCCATTAGCAAAGAACTGGGTACTAGACCAAAAAGGCTGCAATTTTTTTCTCCCTAATAAACAGAGGTGATAGGATCCTGGGGCAGACCCAAAGGGCTAAAAGTTAGCCATACCTGGAAGATGTCCTGAGAAGTAGTCATTATCTAAAGAGCTCTAGATGCTAGCAATGTTACCTACCATAAAGCAGTTTGTGAGCCTCAACACAAAACAAAATAATAACAAAAAGAGTGTATGGTTACTGACTGACATCATTTGTAACTCAGTGTCATTCTCGGGTGCAGATGGAGGTAAAATTCCTGATCCCTACATCAAGTGCCCCAGCTCTGCCTCCTGAGTCAGGTGACCCATTTGAAAGCTACCTGTGCAACCACCTGGCTCTCTGTGCCTTGGTTCCTTATCTATGAAGTTGGGACACAAACAGTTCTGTTGCCTAACACATAATCAGGGATAGCTAAGTGTATGCTATTACTGTGGGTCATAGTGGAATTATCTAATCTAAGTCAACACTCAGAATTATAAAGCAAAGGTAAACATTTTTGTTTTGATAGTACTATTCAACCTCTGCATTGAGCTACAGCTTTACCCCTTTTTTAAATTTTATTTAGAGACAAGGTCTAAAAAGTTTCCTAGGCTGTCAGATTGCCGGCATATATAAAAAGAACTTTAAGGAAACGCTTTTGTGTATTTATTTGTGTGTGTGTGTGTGTGTGTGTGTGTGTGTGTGTGTGTATGACAGGGTCTGGATACACTGTATCAGAATCCTTGCCTCATGTTCAGCCCTTCTTCCCACCTCAGCCTACTTAGTAGCTGAGACTAGAAGTACATGAATCCTCACTGGGTCCTTTTTGTTGGGGGGTGGCATCTTTTTCAGACAGGGTTATACTATGCCGTTCACAGGCTGACCTTGAACTTCACTTTTTTTCTTTTTTTGGTGTGTGGCCAGCTTAACCAGTTCTGGAAGCAGGGCTGGCAAGGAATATGGTGCTGGGAATTGAACTGTGGTCCCTGTGCTTTGTCTAAGCTTGCCTAAGCAGGAACTTTAAAACACTGGGCTACCTCGCTGGCCCCCAAACTTCACTTGAAAGTCCAGGTTGGCCCTGAACTCACAGTGGTCCTTCTGCATCAGCCTTTCTAAGTACTGGGATTACAGACACATGCCACACACATCCCCAGTCTGGGTCTTCATTCTTAAAAGCAATTTTGGAGCTGGGGAGATAGCTCACTGGCATAAATGCCTACCTGGCAAGCCCAAGGTCCAGAGTTCGATTCCTGGTTCTGCATGCTGTGGCAGCCCTAGTCCCTGGGCTCGCTGTGCTGGCTCTGAAACCAGGTATGGTGGCACACGCTTGTAATCCAGTGCTGGGGAGGCTGAAAACAGGTGGATCACTAGGAGTCCAAACTGCATAGCGAGACCATATATCAAAGAATAAAAATTTTTTAAAAATACAAAAAAAAATAGTTTTACATGCTTAAAGAAAACTAGCCAGGCATGGTAGATTACATGTCTGTAATCCCAACACCTTGGGAGGCTGAGACAGGAGAGTCATAAATTTAAGCCCAACCGGGACAATTTAGCAATATATCCTCCTGTAACAGGATATAATTAAACAGGAGTTAAATTTCTATTAGGCAGTAAGGATAACAGCTCCAAAATGAAGCCAGGAACCCCAAAATTGAGTCCTCTAAGTCACAGTGCTTTGGAGCGCTCACAAAAACACTTGCCAGGTGTCTTTCCGTTGTCTGGAAACTCCCCAAGGCATCATCAGGTAGGCCCGTGGCTCCAGAACACAGAGGCCCTGATGGATCCTAAAAAATGTGATCTCCTATGGGGTGGAGATTATACTGTGTGCATCATGGCCTGAGCTGCTTTCTAAACCCCTTAAAACCCCTCAGTGTGCCTTTCTTGGTAACCTACTCAAAACCCGATCCTGGCAAGCAGGAGCTTTACTTCCAAGCCTTTGTAACTTCTACTTTCTCACCTATCTTTTAAATAAATTTACTTGCACCCTACCTCTTTGGTCCACATTTTCATTCCTTGTCACTGTGAGATACTGCCCTAGGCACCGTGGCAGCACAGCACGGGGCTCACTCAGGATTCTGAGAGGAGGAGGGTAAGGTCTACGCTTTCCTGCAATATTTGCTTCCACTCTTTCTGCTCAAAACCATATTGGGACCTTGTTAACCAATTACAAAGGATTAGCCAGAGTCAGAAAAAAGGGTGGAACAGTGAGTAAAAACTTAGCCTTTCTGAGATCTAGAAAATAACAAAAAAAGGAAAAAAGAAAGGTAGATCATCTGGAACTGAGAAGGATCTGACTGGAAAATGAAAAGCTAGAGAGAGGACTGGCAAGATAGCTCAGTGGTCTAAAGCGCCTGCTTAGGCAGGCACACAGGGACTGAGGTTGCATCCCCAGTACCACATGCCACACCAGCCCCGCCCCCAGGGAGGGCTGAGCAGGCTACAAAAAAAAAAAAAAAAAAACCAAAACTGAAGATACACAATACAACATGAAGGGAAATGACAGTGTATATTTTTTCCCTGACTCCTGGCTTGCAGCTCATGGGAGGAAACCAAACTTAGGAGACAAAGTGAAAGCTAAGACATTCAGGGCCCTCAGGGAGAAATGTGGCGGCAGAATGAACTAGTAGGTGCTGTAATCTGGTGAGGCAGAGGGAATCTGCTGCCATAGGAGGCCTTCAACAGGCAACAGCTGGTGAGCAGTTCCAGCCCACATACCTGCTGTAGCCTTGGAAAGTGTTTGGTCAGACACCATTCTGGGGAAGAGTTGATTGTTTGAACTCAGGGCTCAGAGCACCTGTAGGACAGCTCCACTTTAGGGTTCACAGTGTAACACTCCCACTGTGACTGAGTGATAGGCAGTCATGGAGTATGGCTGCAGTCGAACACACTAAAAAGGAACCCACTGAATGGTGTGAGATTAAGACATAGAACCTGCGCCTATGGCCAAAGGTCAGGCTCAGCCTGAGTTATTCTGGATTTAAATTCATGGCATTGTTGTGCCCCCTCTACTCCTACTACTTGCTAGTACCTGTATCTAGAATAGTACCTGTATTCTGACTGCCTTTTTTATCTATCATTATGAGCAGGGACATGTGTCGGTTGAGTGGTCACTGCCCCAAAATTGTAGATCCCAGAAGAAAATGGTACACAGTGCCAGCCCCGCCCCTGGGGCATGCTGAGCTGGCAATTGAGACTGGGCATGGTGGCGTGCTCCTGTAATCCCAGCTCTTGGGAGGCTGTAAACAGGCGGATCACTATGAGTCCGATCTAGTAGTGAGACCCTGAACACCTTGTAGACCCTTCCCTAAAATACTAAATAAATAAATATAACAACTATAGAAAAATTTCTTTTCTTTTGTGGTGCATCTGTGATTTTTTTCTTTTTCTGCTTTATTCTTCACTAATTTACTGGGGCTTGGGGAATTTTCCTGTGTCCTTGCTTTTTTTCTTTTTCTTGTCATTTTTCTTTATTTTCTCCTCTCTTCCCTTTTAATTTTTAAAAATTTTTTTCTCTTACTTTGAGTGTTTTTTTAAATGTATTTAGTACAGGGTCTACAGGGTCTCACTACACAGATTGGACTGATACTGATCCTGTTTTGAGCCTCCCAAGTGCTGGGATTGTAGGTGTGCGTGCCACCACACCCAGTGTCAATCACCGTCTCATTGTGCCAGGCATGGTGTGTGGTGCCAGGGATTGAATCCCAGTATCTGAGCTTTGCTTAAATAGGTGCTTTAGTCCACTGAGCTATCTGGCCAGCCCTTTTTTTCTTTATTTTTATCCTCCCTTGTTTCTCTTTTTCTTGCATTTTCTTTTATTTCTCATCAATATTTTTGTTGCCATTACCTAACTGCACAAACACCCTTTTCATGAATACGATCTTTTTTCTTTCTTTCTTTCTTTCTTTCTTTCTTTTTTTTTTTTTTTTTTTTTTTGTCTTTTTGAGACAGGGTCTCAGGCTGGCCTTGGGCTCACTTTGTAGCCTAGGCTGGTCTTGAACTTGCAACAGTCTTCCTACCTCAGCCTCCCAAATGCTGGCATTGCAGTGTGCACCACCATGTCCAGATCTCTTGAATAGGATCTTCTGTCATACTTCTCTTCCTATTTCTCACATCATAGTTCAAGGTTTCCAAATTTTCTTCTTCCATTCCCCAACTTCAAAACTCCTATATCTTTAAAAGTACAACCATAAAGCTTTATTAATCTTAATTTGTAGCTTATTATAAAATTACTGTTGAATTCTTTTTGACCATTAGTAGAGATATAGCTGTTACATTTAGTACATATTAGTTGTAAGTCAATACCCAGGTTGTGTTAATGTCTACATTATAATTGTGGATTTCTCTCAGGTGAAGGCTGGTACATAATTGGTTCTTATGGTATGTTAATATCTAATTTGTCTTGGATGATATTAGCTGATTTGCTTGATATTACCAGCATCATGTAACTGTTTCTATTAATCAGTTTTCTCTGCAAGTCAACACCCAGATTACTTTTGTAGCATTATAAATACTAGACAACATTCCAAAGAACTGGGTGTTGCAAAATTACACTGCATCATCCCCTCCCAATTAACCAAACAGAAGTGGTTGAATCTTGGGGCAGAGGCAAAAGACTATAGTTAACCATGCCTAGGGTACATAATTATAAAGAAGAGAGATCTTTGTAATAGCAAAGTTTTGTTCTGAGGTTTGTGAGCACACACAAACCTCAGAACAAAACAATCAAAACAATAAAACATGAGAAGGCAACAAAATGACTCCGAGAAATCCCAACTTTCCCATAGCCAAGCCCATGGGATCCAGGGAAAGAACATAATAAGTGCACCTGAATTACTTGAAAGGATAACAGCAGTTGGAAAATAGATTATCAAGGTATTCAGTTTGATCATAGAGATGTAACTAAACAGATAAAGTGATAATAAAAAAATGATCCAGGAACTTTCAGAGGACACTAACAAAGAGCTAGCTGAGCTAAACAAAATGATGCAAAACACAAATTAGAGTCCATGAAAAGTTAATCTTAAATCTAGGTAATTAAAAACTGTATTGAGGCCAGGAGTAGTGGCACACACCTGGAGTCCGAGCACTTGGGAGGCTGAGCCAGGAGGGCTGTTGTGAGCTTGAGGCCAGCCTAAACTATAAAGTGAGATCCTGTCCCCAAAATACACAGAAACATTGGAAATATTGTAATGAAAGTATGGGCAACAAAAACAAACACTGAGAGACAAAATTTCAGAACAATGATGCCTTCAAAGACCAGCTACTCAGGCTGGGAATATAGCTTAGTAGAACTTTGCCTGCCTGGCAAGCACGAGGTCCTGAGTACCATTCCCAGTTTCCCCACTTCCCACCTTCCCACACGTGCGCACAAAAAAAAAAAAAAAAAACAAGAGCAACTATTCAAAGATACCTTAAAAGCCACACATGAACATGGAAAATGGGTCCAACAGCTGCTAGATGATGCAAAGAAGACTATGAGTAACTAAGACCATGAGGAATAAGTGAAAAACTGGAAGACAGCACAGATACTATAAAAAAAATCCTTTCACAAAAATAACTGCAGAAAACTTCCCAAATAAACATAAGATAAGTGAGGCATATAGAACCCAAACAACAAAAGAGAACTTCTCCATGCCACATTAAATTCAAAGTACTAGAAGACCATCACAGTAACAAAAATCTTAAAAGCTGTTAGTGGAAAGCAGTGAATCACATACTGGAATTACAGCAGACTTCTCAACATAAACCTTGAAGACCATGAAGGCTTGGAGTAAAGTGCTGCAAGCCCTGAAAATAATTTCCAACCCCGATTTTTATATCCAGTAAATATGTTCTTCAAAGCTGATGGAAAAATAAAGTGTTTCCACAATGAGCAATTCATTAGAAAAAAAAAACCAAAAACTCAAGGATATCCTAGAAAGAAACAATGAATATGACAATATTCATAAGTCAAAAAGAATGAATATACTTAGCAGAATGAGCAGCTAAGCAAGAGGAAAAGAATCAGCAACAGGAACATAATGCAGTGACAGGAATATGTCATAACCTTTCAGTAATGACTTTCAATATTTATCACCTCAGTTCCCCAATGAAAAGACTCAGATTGGCAGCATGGATCAAGAAAACAAAACCCAACAGTATGCAATATAAAAGAATGAGAGAAAGAGTAGCTATGGTAGTTCAGAGTGGATTTCAAGCCAAAACTAGTCAGAAGAGACAAAGTCACTACATACTGGTTAAAGAAACAATTTAATAGGAAGATGTAACAATTATAAACGTATGTCCCAAATACTGGGGTGCCCAACTTCATAAAATAAACTACTAATGAAGTTGAGAAATCAGACAAATATCAATGCATTTGTTATGGGGGAATCTCAGTGCCCTAATGTCACAAATAGATCAACTGGCCAAAAATATCAACAAATAAATTTCAGAAGTGAATCAAACTTTTGAACAAATACACTTAATAGATATTTACAGAGTGTTCTGTACATATTTTTCTCAGCCCCTTTTCTGGACTTTCTCCAAAAAAGAACACATACTAGTCAATAAATCATGCTTAAATAAATGCAAGTGATTAAACATTATTCCACATATATTATCTGATCACAGTGGAATGAAACTAGAAATCAATGGCAACAGAAACTATGCAAGGGGCCAGGAAGATAGCTCAGTAGCATAAGCGCTTGCCTGGTAAGTGCAAGGGCCTGAGTTCAATCCCCGGTTCCACAAAAACAAAAAAACAGACTATGGAAATTAAACAGTACACTCTTGAATAATCAATGGATAACAAAAAAGTAAGGAAAAAATTAGTTCATAGAATCAAACAGTAATGCTACTACAACATACTTGAACATGTGGGACACAATGAAAGCAGTCCTAAGAAAGAAGTTTGAAATGGTAAACTCTCATATTAGAAAAATAAGGTGAGCTCCAATAAATAACCTAATAGTGTACCATACGGTCCTACAAAAACAAGAACAATTCAAAGCAAAAGCTAGTAGAAGGAAGGAAATTTTAAATGTTAGACCAGAAATTAATGACATTGAGACTAAAATTTCAAAGAATCAATAATCAAGTTAATTATTTGAAAAATATAAACAAAACAAACCTTTTGCCAGTCTTACCAACGTAAGGAAAGAAAAGACCCAAATCCATGCAATTTGATATGAAAAGGGCAAATTCTGCCAAAGTCCAGAAGAGACAACTACTGACAACTACTTTGAGAACCTGTATGCTATTAAAGTGGGAAATTTAGAAATGACTAGATTTCTAGATATATATGAACTACAAAAAGCTAACACTAGAAGGTATAAAAGTCCTAAGTAGTCCAATATTAGTCAGTAAAACTGTAGTAAAAAACTAAGAAAAATCCAGCACCTTCCAACAGATTCACTGTCAAATTCTCTAAGAACCTTAGAGACCATACAATACCAGTATTCCTCAAACCTTTTAATGAAATCAAAAGGGAAGTAGTACTTCCAAAGTTTGTCCTAGAAGCAAGCTTTACCCTGATTTTAAAATCATAAAGGACCCAACCAAAAACAAAACAAAACAAAAAAACAAAAAAAAACCCACCAATCTGAAGAATTAGTATCTAGGCTAGTGATGGTAAATTCCCAAACTGCAACCCAAAATTTACTGCCAACTGCCAACATTGCAACTACACTTGAATACTGAAGTTTTAGTTCAGGAAAATCTCAAACATTAACATCTTTTGTTGTAAAAGAAAAACAAATAACATTCCATAGGTTCACCACCATTGATCTAGGCTATATAAAGAACTCAACTCAGCGGCCTAAGTGCCTGCCTGGCAAGCACAAGGTCCTCAGTTTCATCCCTGAGAAAAAGAACTCAAAATAATTATACTCTACACATTTCAGGACCTACTCAACAAATGGGCATCTGAAATAAACAGAGCACTCCTCAGATGAAGAAACACAATGAGAAAATGTACAACATCTCTGGCCATTTGGGAAATGCAAATTAAAACAATATTGAGATTCCATTTCCAGAAAGAATGGCTATCTTTACAAAATCAGTAACAAATGCTGCAGTGTCTGTAGGGGAAGCATAACCTTTATTGTTGGTGAATGAGTAAACTGGCACAATTACTATGGAAATCTGTATGGAGACTTGTGAAAAAACTGAAAAAATTGCATTTGACCAGCAGTTCCTCTTCTAGGTATTTTCCAAAGCAGTTCATGGCATATTATAATAATTTATGCATACCCTTCACTTCCTTGCCTTTATATTGTTTAAAGTAACTTGCTAGCACCCTACCCCTTCTGTCCATGGTTTCATTTTTTGTCCCCATGAGACAAAAGTCCAGCATTCCAGTAACGCTATGTGAAAAAATTTAAAAATAACAGCAATCACTTTAAAAAAGAAAACCTGAGGATGTGACTTTGTGAGAAGGCCTTGGGCGCAATCTTGTACTGGCACAGTCCCAGCTACTCCAGAGACTGAGGCAAGAGAACTGCTTCAGCCCAGGAGATTGAGGCCAGTCTGGGCAACACAGTGAGTCTCCCAGCTCTAAGAAATAAAATATCCAAAAAAAATGAAAGACATGAATTGTGACTATAACCCAGAGCTAAATATTCTTCCACTGAAATGTTTTCTGGGTCACTGTATATGTTGGTGTGAGTGGGCTGCCTGGTGTGGCACTCAGTCCTAGGAGTATAACTAACCCTCGCTCCCTAACCCTTAGTGCTCCCACTGTATGGGAGTCTGGCAATTCATCCTGGCAGTTTAGCATCATCTTACAGAGCTTCAGGGATCCCAGGGGGTTGCTGAATAAATTCAGGATTGTCTGTGACTTCCATGGGAAAGTGTTACCCTTCCTCCTCACTCAACTCTCATATGTGGTCTTTTCTTCAGCATGTGTGCACTACACCACAGAAGCCTTGTTGGTACGTGTGACTCACTGCTAGAGGGCACAGGCAGTGTGTATTTCCATGTAGCTCTTCGGAATATTGATGTTCAGAAATATCTTAAAATTGCTGGGCAGTGGTGGTGGCACATTCCTATAATTGCAGTGCTTAGGAAGCTGAAGCGGGAGGATCACCATGAGCTCAAGACCAGCCTGGGCTACATAGTGAGTTCAGGGCCATTCTGAGCTATAGTGAGACCCTGTCTCAAAACAAACCAAAAGCTATACACACCTTAAAACTACCACAGTTATCAGATCTGCTGCTACAGCTTAAATGTGTCAATAAGGAAGCCTACATACTACTCCTTAAATCACAGATGTTTTTAAGTGAGAACTATATTTAATATACAGTTGGCCTGTTTAACGGATTCTGTCTATATTCAATCAGGTATGGACTCTTTGGGAAAGTTAAGCTACTGATAGGTAGTTTATAAATAACTAATAATTAAATAATCAAAAGCCCACTGTTATTGCTTTTGTACAAAACAAGTATAGACATTTTTTTCTTGTCATTGTCCTTAAACCTTACAGCAGTACAGTAGAGATTTACAGGCATTTCCAAGGCTTGAGGGATCCTAAGTGACACTAGAGAGGATGATGGGTGAATGGGAGGAGGCCGAGGGCTGTGCAGCATGCAGCATTTCACCCAAGGGACTGTGGGCTCCTCTTCTATATTTATTAAAATGCTGCTAATGGAAAGATATTACATTCTTCTGGATGGAAAGAACCAACATTGTGAAGATGGCCATACTCCCAAAATTGCTGTACTGATTTAATGTAATGCCTATCAGACTACCACCAGCTTACCTCACAGAGCTAGAGAAATCATTTGTAAAATTTATTTGGAACCAGAAAAGACCTAGAATAGCAAAGGCAATCCTGGGCAATAAAGACAAGGCAGGAAGCATTACAATTCCTGACTTGAAATTATACTACAAGGCTACTGTGACAAAATCAGCATGGTACTGGCAATAAAATAGACCTGAGGATCAA
>NW_004524881.1:1245579-1249728 GCF_000260255.1 Octodon degus
AAAAAAAAAGATATCATGTCTGCATTTTGTCCTCTGAATAACTACTATGAAGACAACAATATGCAATGTATTAATTATTGTAACTGTCCTACTAACCTGTTTAGAAATTGTTTCATTGATATTTTTCCCATTAAAATGAATAAAAATTAAAAAAAAATAAAAATAAAAAAGATAAACACTCTTTGAAGACTGAAAAAATAAAATAAAATGCTGCTCTGAGAAAGGGCACAGAGGGTTTTATCACACACTGAGGTGAAGAGGCCAGGGTGTGGGCCTGGCACAAGGGAGCTGCTGTCTCACAATGCATTTTTCACTGCCTTGAGCGCTCCTGCCTGTGATTGATTTTGTTTTTCATGTCAGTCAACTTAATCAACTTAGTCTCAAACTAAAATTTTTGTAATAGGTATATTTTCAAAAGTACAAAATCCAGGTCTGGTACTGTGCAGATGTATCCTCAGGACTCCATGAGTCTAAGGCAGAAGGATCCCAAATTTGAGCCCAGTTCAAACAATTTAGTGAATCCAGTTCTTCTATGAATGACCATCTAGTAAGGCGCCTATGTGCCATGAGGGACTGAAGTTTTCTGAAGTGTGCTTAAATCAATAGGAGATGGAGGACAGGTCACTTTAAACCTAACATGCACAGTGTAATCCGAGCACTCAGAGGTTGAGGCAGCAAGATCACTGAGTTTGAGGCCAGCCTGCACTGCAGTAGTGAGTTCAGTGCACCCTAGACTAGTGAGACTCTGTCTCAAAAGAAAACAAAACACAATACCACAGGACACAGGGAGCTCAGTTGGAACCCAGGCATTCCTGAACCTAAGGTGAGGTTCACAGAGATACCAGGTCCTGAAGATGGATGGCTTTATCAGGATGAGACTAGCACCGTGCAGACCGCTCAGAGCTCCTGCCTGAGTTAAGGGGCCATGGGACCTGGGGTTACAGAAAAACCTGGTGTTTTAGGGAGATACCTGACCTCTCTGGAAGCCTGTTCCTCTCTGTACTTGGCTTTTGCCATTGTTAGTTTATCTTTTCTGACACTCATGACTTGGTCATGCTATTGTTAGGTACCTGCGTGGCTGCTAGGCAGGCACTTATTTTACTGAGCTATCTCCCTAGCCCCAAAAGGAGTCCCCTGCTGCCACAGTACCAGGGATTGAACTCGGGACCCTGTGCTCGCCAGGCAGGCACCTGCATGGATGCTGAGAGGCCTGGGGCAAGGGCACAGGAGGGTTGTGGCCTCCTTGCCTTGGCCTCCACTTCCAACCAGGGGTTGGTGCATGTGGGGGAGGCCCAGGCTGCAGAGGCCCTGGATCACCTGCTGCCCATCTCCCAGTGGGTACAACTGTCTGATTCATGGAATGGCTTTGGTGGCAAAGGTGAGGGCTCTCCCCTTGCTCTTCAAAAGCAGCCAGGCCAGTTTTGCAGAACTGGGGCTAAGCACCCCGTAGTGTCTGATCGGGTCACTGGTTTGCTGCTGCACATTTGCTTGCCACATGTGCCCTATGTGTGCCAAGTTCATGGGCTCCTGTGGCCATCCTAGACACTGCAAGTGTTACTTTTTAGTTTTTTTAAGTATCTTTTCTGTTTTTCTTAGTGTTTAACATTTCAAGGTTTTTTTTTTTTTTTTTTTTTTTTTTGTACCAGGGATTGAACTCAGGACCTTGCACTTGCCAGGCAGGCACTTATGCCACCGAGCTATCTCCCTGGCCTTAACATTTCAAAGTCTTTAAAAATAGCGCCTAAGGCTATTTTCATTAACTTTTAAGTATGTGTTAATTTTGTAATATCCCATCTTATGCCATCTTTTGGAATGTCTCAGTTTTGCTTTTTGTGTTCATTTCTTTTAGGCTTCACAGCAAAAAAAACAAGATGCAAGGGATGTATGTTATGGTTTGTGTCTAGTTGTGCCCCAAAGTCTTATGCAGTCACTGGGGCAGCTTCTAAAGTTTGTGATTAATTCATGATCCAATAGGCTGGTATTATGGGTGTGAGTGCTACAACTGCCCTGGGGCAGATAATCTGCATACAAATTTGAGAAGGGGAGGGAGGCTTGCCAGCTGCCACAGCTCCTGCTTCTCCCTTTACTCTTTGCTGTTCTTCTTTGCTATAAACTGCTGCCCTTTGTCATGTGGCACTCTGCCTTAGAGCTAGCTGAGTATGGACTGAAATCTCTACTGATTGTGAGCTAAATAAACCTTTCCTTCCTTAATTCTGGGTGTTGAGTATTTTGTCCCAGCAATGTGAAGTGCATTTAAAAAAGAAACTATTGCTCTTTTCCTTTGGCACACCCTCAAAGGCCTTTGGTGTTGCCAGGGGACATTGTCCCACCAGGTGTTACTAGTATTGTAAGAACAAGCCATACCCGAAGTCTCACTTCTGCTGAGGTGTCCCTGATGCCAAGATCTGCATCTTTGACCTGGGGCAGAAGAAAGCAAAAGTGGATGAGTTCCCACTCTGTGGCCTCATGGTGTCTGATGAGTATGAGCAGCTCTCCTCAAAGCCCTGAAAGCTGCCTGGATTTGTGCCAACAAGTACATGGGGTAAAAAGCTGTGTCAAAGATGGCTTCCATATCTGGGTGCGGCTCCACCCTTTCCACGTCATCCACATCAACAAGATGTTGTCCTGTGCTGGGGCTGACAGGCTCCAGACTGGCATTCAGGGTGCCTTTGGGAAGCCCCAGGGCACAGTGGCAAGGGTTCACATTGGACAGGTCATCATGTTTATCTGCACGAAGCTGCAGAACAAGGAACATGTGATCGAGGCACTACGCAGGGCCAAGTTTAAGTTCCCTGGCCATCAGAAGATCTACATCTCCAAAAAGTAGAGCCTCCAAGTTCAATGCAGATGAATTTGAAGACATGGTGGCCAAGAAGTGCCTAATCCCTGATGGCAGCAGTGTGAAATACATCCCAAATCATGGTCCCCTGGACAAGTGGCAAGCCCTGCACTCCTGAAGGCTTCCACTATGCCAACCCTCAACAATTTCATGAATATGTGCTGCTAGTCATGACACGCCGGTTGCTGCCATGCTGTCTGTTAGGTAGATGACTGTTTAAAAAGGAAGGGGGTGGTGAATGAAGGCATGAGACAGGAAAAGGAGTGTTGCGGGACTGTCCTGCTACAATACTGTATATGGTTAGATTTCTGGACTTATGTGTAAATATATATAATTATCCCATTTTTAAAATATATTTTAATTTTTTTCATCATATTCTGTAGGGACTTAAAGTTTAACATATCAATACTGGGTGAAAAATACCTGTTCCATGTTATGCCTAAGATATTTGACATTCAGACAGATCGTGAGGTTAAGCTCAATAGCCTAGGTTGTATGGTAATAACAATAAGCTTCTCTGCTGGAGGTTTAACAACCTAAGTTTGCAGACCAAAAATTAGAGAAAAAGGAGGGCTGCAAGGACAGCCAACATTTTGGCCCTAGTCTTCCAAGGTCAATTAAGACTCAGGATATATGAGAACCTATACTGTAGCAACATGTAACTCAGGTGTGTTCCAAATTTTCTGATCAAGGAGATTATGGGGCCACAGAGGAAAGTAATCGATGATGTAGTGTATGCCTAAGGAGAGTCACATGGAGGGAAAACATTCTCTCAGGCTTTTACAGAGAGCACATTGGCCAAGCAATGGCCGTGACTCATCTACATGGCTGACACTGACAGAGGATCTACAAACTGAGGTACAGGGTCTCGGGATAAATCTTGAGGGGATTTGACTGACCTTATCAGATCCAAAAGCTACAGTTCTTGTTACATAGGTCTTGCTTTATCTTTGTCTTAACCATCCAGTATAAAAACGAAGTATATGAAGTAAAGCCATGTTGTCATGTTGAGCTGTAGGGGACTCAGGTCAACAACTTTTGACATTGCAAGTCAAGCGGAAGACCCAATACTATTACAGACTACTGAACTATTTGGAATACTTTGCTGAGTTCACACACCTATAATATTTAAATGACAGAACTAAACAAAAAAAGAGGATATAGATGAACGACCATTTTGTATCTGTGTATTCAAAATGGTTAGGATAGATATATAGCTACATTCTCTTAATGAGTAGAGGGATTTGTTGTAATAGTGTTTGTAAATAGGATATCATGTCTGCAACTTGTACAACAAATAACCACTAGGA
>NW_004524881.1:1250198-1251424 GCF_000260255.1 Octodon degus
AATAAATAAATGACCATTTTGTATCTTGTATATACAAAATAGGATAGATACAGCTTCTTTCTCGTAATTCAATGAGAAGTAAGGTTTGTACTAATAGTGTATGGACAAGATATCATGTCTGCATCTTGTACTATGAATAATTTCTATGAAGACAAAAATATGCACTGTATTAATTATTGTAACTGTCCTACTATCCTGTTTTGAAACTGTCTCATTACTATTTGTTTCTCAATAAAATTAATTTTTAAAAACCAATTTCATGAATAAATGTTCTTTCTGCTCCAACTACAAGAAAAAAAAAGAAACTATTCATTATCATTAAATACTGGGGTATGAAATGATAACCATATTAAATATGATATAGAATATCATATATAGTATTATCTTTAAGAGGCTCATCTATATTTTATATTAGAAAAGATGCATTCTCTCACAAGAGATAAACTTAAAAATGTAGTAAAATAAAAGAGGGAAAAATACAAGAGGGAAAACTAGTATCATCATGGTTTCACTGTCTCAACGATAACTAAAGTTCATAGCTATTTTGGTGCTCGTAGCCATTTTTCCATAGATGAGTTTTAGTACCCACTTACCCCAGGATAGGGGATTGAGCCCAGGGCTTTTAAAATGAGCTATAACTGTAGTTTTTTGTGTTAATTTTTAATTTCATTTTGATACAGTGTCTTACTAAATCTCTACATTACCCAGGTTGGTCTTGAATTTGCAATAATGCTTTAGTGTGTGGATAGATAGATAGATAGATAGATAGACATCTAAAAATACATAATATATACTCAGTGTTAGTTTGCAGGTATTTTCCCATGTTGTGTCTCATTCAGATGATGATTATAACATGAAATAGTAAATGTATTACTATTACTAGAGTTGACTTACTGTTCCCTGTCTTGGACATGCACATCAGTCCTCAACCCACCCTCACTGCCACACAGGATGAGTGTTCTTCTTGTATTTCCCCACCTACTGTTCTTGGTTCTGTCTTTTGCCTGTGTGTCTGCCCAAGCTCTGGTATGTGCATGTCTGTGTTCTTTTTCTTTTTTTTTAACATTTTATTGTGTGTGTGTGTGTGGGGGGGGCAGCTCAGCCCACCAGGGGGCGTGGCCGGCATGTGGTGCTGGAGGATTGAACTGCGGTCCCTGTGCTTTGCCAAGCTTGTTCCAAGTAGGTGCTTTAGACCACTGAGCCATCTCTCCAGCCCCTCTGTGTTC
>NW_004524881.1:1252024-1266655 GCF_000260255.1 Octodon degus
AGGTGTTAACTGATGAACATAACATTATGGAGCTGGAGATAGTGGCACAGGCCTATAATCCCAGCCCCCCAGCCCTCTGGGAGGCTGAGGCAGAAGGATCAGAAGTTTGAACCCAGCCTGGACAATACAGTGAGTCTCTGTCTTAAGGTGAAAAACAAACAACAAAAAAAAAGGCTGAGGATGTAGCTCAGTGTGAAGGCTCTATGTTCAGTCACCAGTACTGAAAATAGGGGAAGCAAGAGGGAGAGAAAGACAAGAAGGAAAAGCATTGTATACACACACGTACACACTACGTTATAGAGCCATAAAAATAAAAGAAATCCTGTCTTTGTTATCAACATTGGTATTACTGGAATATTGAATTAAATAAAAAAAAATTAGGCACAGAAAGACAAATACTGCATAATTCTGCTTTTATGTGAATCCAAAAAGAGGTTGAGAGTAGAACAGAGGTTACCAGAGCTATGGAATGCTGGGGGAGGGGATAGAGAGGAGGGAGACAGTGGGAACAATGGAGCAGAGGACAGGAAGAATCACTTCTAATATTAGATAACAACTGATTGGATATTTAAGATTGACTAGTGCAGGGTGTTGGGAATGTTCACCAACATGAAGAATGTTTCCAGTCATTGGCTGTAGATAAGCAATTAGGCCCACCTGATCATAACACCCTGTGTATGTGCTGAACTACTCTGTGCTCCATACCTATGTGCAATTATAATTTCAATTTAAAAAGGAAAAAAAATCTCCCAAAATCTTATAGTCATATCTATTATCTTATAGTCCTATTTTTTAAAATTTAAGTTCTTAAAAGTCCTTATTTATCTTTCTTGGCACTTATTTTATTTTTTTGGTGGAACCGGGGATTGAACTCAGGCCCTTGCTGCTTGCCAGGCAAGCGCTTATTCTACTGAGCTATCTCCCCTGCCCCAAGGAATTTTTTTTTTTTTTTTTTTTGCTGGCTCAGAATGCCTTAAGGACAGGTCTGGTAAATTCTGAGGATCTGGGGATCAAACCACAGAATCCTGAGCTTGACTGCTTTGCTTAAGCAGGCACTTAACTGAGCTAATGGGCAGGCTCCCTTTCTTGACATTTAGTAAAGGTAAAAACCATGTTTAAATGTTTAAATTTTGCCCTTAGTCCTTACTTATCTCTGAACCTAACTGCATAACAAATTTAAATATCAAAGAAATGATAAGAATTATGGGAGTGCCTGTCCTTTGTTCTATGTCTGACTACTCTGATGTTGTCTTTTGGATTGGTAGCTTAAAAAGTACTTTTCTTTTTAAATGTATTTGGTTGTTCATGGTCTCACTATGCAGCTGGGACTTGTGACCCTCCTGCTGTCCGCCTCTCCAGCGCTGGAATTACAGACACACAGCCACCACAGCCGGACTGTCGCCGGCTCAGTCCTCCCTGGGGTCTGGGCTGGTACAGCATATGGTGCCAGGGAATCAAACTGCAGTCCCTGCGCTTGCCTAAGCTTGCTTCAACAGGCACTTTAGTCCACTGAGCTATCTCGCCACCTCAAAAATAAAGGTGGTTCGGTTTGGTTTTGTGGTAGCAGGGATGGAACTCAGGACCTTGTGCTTGCCAGGCAGATGATTATGCTGCTCAGCTGTCTCCTCAGCCCTTAAAAGGTATTTTTCTTAAAATAGAAAGTGTCATTACATAGAATATTTTTGTTTTGAATCCTTGAACTGCTCAAAAGGAAGAAAAATAGAAAAAGATCTCTCAGCTCAGACCTGGTGGAACACACCTATAACCCCAGCATTTGGGAAGCTGAGGCAGGAGGGCTGTGAGTGCAAGACCAACCTGGGGGGTGCGGGGAGATAGCTCAGTAGAGTAAGCGCATGCCTGGCAAGCACAAGGGCCTGAGTTCAATCCCCGGTTCCGAAAAAAAAAAAAAAAAAAAAAAAAAACCAGCCAGGGATACCTAGTTTGACCCTGTCAGGAAGAGAGGGGGAAGGGAAAGGAAGAGGGAGAACCCCACAACTTTAGTTTTAACAGGTGTTGCCCAGGTACTTCTGACTTTTGTGGACCCGTGGTGGCACTAGCAATCCCTGACGTCACCACAGGAAGATAGTTCTTAGGGAGTGAAGTTGTTTTTTGTACCCCTCAGTGAATGTGGCCCAAGACCTCTTCCCCATGCCTCCTCTTACTCCTGTCTCCTGGTAATGATGGAACCACAACATTACTCCTGAAATACAGTATGACAGGTCACTGTGCTGAAGACAAAAGAGCTCTGACTTGTTCTGTTTACCTAGATTTTTCCCTCTGCCCCATTTCCCTCTGGAACACAGGATATGAATTCTCCTTCACAAGCTTTTCCAGCTCAGAGACGGCCCCAGAGCAATGGATTCTGGCTGTAGCCTGCACCCTATTCATTTCTCATATATATTTTTTCTGTGTCTGTAACCAAAAACCTGACATAATCAACTTCAAAAGAGGAAAAGGTTGATTTTGGCTCATGGTTTGTGGCGGTTTCAGTTCACGGCCAGTTGTTCCCGGGGCTCCTGCGTCTGGGGCTCTGGCACAACGAGCAGCTCGTCACTGGAGGTGGTGGAAGCAGAGGGGGACAGGGCGGGGCTGGGTCCCAGCAGTCCCTGCGAGGACACGCCCCCGTGACCTCACTTCCGCCCACTCAGCCCCCACCTCTGGAGGGTTCTCACAACTCCCAACAGAGCTGGCTGCTGGGGCTCCGGCCTGTACCTGCCGTACTTTTGGAAGCCTGGAGCTGCATTGCTTCAGCCTCCTGCAGTGCTGGTATGTGCCACTGCACCTGACTCGAATTACTTTTGAATTGAGGTTCTGCCGTGCAATGGGGCCTGCTCACATGCAGTTGCTTGTTTTCTCTTGCTGCGTGCCTTCTGGTACAGTTAGTTGACCTCTCCTCCAACTTTTGAGGGTTGAAGAACTTTCGATTTCTTCCGGATTTGAGGCGCTAGGCTCCAGTAGGCGACAAGGCAGGGGTGACCGAAAGTTAGGTCTGGGGCTGCTTGCCTGACTCTGCCCTGTCTTCTTGGTGCCTCCTGTCTGGGGCTTCCATGCCCACTTGCATGTGACTCATCTGTCGGCTCAGCCTATCCTTGCCTGCTGCTGCTCCCTGGAGTCGCTTCTGGTGTTACCCTTGCCAGACCACCCTCTTCCCTGAGCCGTTTCGCATGACTAGAACCTTATAGCCAGATGCACCCGGGATGCATTCCTTGGTGAGCCGTGCCACCCCCTGTTCCTTTGTGTTCCGCTAGCCCTTCGTCACCCAACAGAGCACCTGTCACCAAGAAGGGCGAGTGGATGGCAGTGTCCCTTGCTCTCCTGTGGATTCTTTGAGGATAAGAACCAGAATTTAATTAGCATCCTGGCTCCGGCCTTTGCTTGTGGTACTAAGCACTTAGTGTGTGCTAAGTGATGCTGTACCTGGATTATAAAGGTATGTAGATTTAACTTTTGTAACAACAAGAGCAAATAGGTGGCTCGCACGATGTGCTTCAACAAAGCGGGAGGTGTGGATGTCTATTCCTTCGGATCGCGTCAACAGCGGAAGTTCTTTCCTCCGTACCACCCTCCAAACCAATTGGGGAATTGCTTCCTTCCCCTTAGAGGATTGCCCGACGTAGGACCTGGGCGTTACATAGCAGAGGATAATGGGCTGACCTACAAGCTGTCTAAGATTCCGACGAGTACAAAAGGGTATGCCCTTGGAGCCAGAACTGCTGCGAGGTTTAAGCCACTCAGTAAGGATGTGACACCTTACCCAGGCAAGTACCAGAGGGTAACTACTTCAGAGGAAAAACACAAACAAAATTTTGTTCCATTTAATGTCTTGCTACCTCGATCTGGAAAATGTTCAAAGGACATTTCTTCTTATCCTGGCCCTGGTGCTTACAACCCAGAGAAGAAGGCACCCCCAAAAGTTGCTTGGCCAATGAAATTTGGATCTCCAGACTGGACTCAGGTTCCACGTCTGCAGAAAAGAACCTTAAAAGCTGAGCTGTCCACAGACAGAGAGTTTAGGAAGCATCGGAACCATGTCGCCTATTTCAGACTGTTCTACAACTGAGATGTGGTCACTGTCTCCACGCGCTCCTCCTGACTACAGAATCTTCAGGATTGAAAATGGGCCTGCTCTTCTCCTCCTGCATTGCTGTGGCCCTCTGCCAGCTTGGGGCCTAGGGAGGAGCAAGGGGCTCGTAACTACTATGTGCAAGCATAATAAAGACTAATTCAGAATGCTCTAAAAAAAAAAAAAAAGCAAATAGGTTATTGTTTCTATTTACAGGTGAGGAAACTGAGGGACAGAAGCAATCAGGAGACTCCTTGGTCTAGAGCAAATAATGCAGAAGCCAAGATTGTATCCAAAACCTAGGAGATATCAACTTATACTTCTATCCTGTGTGCTCAGATTCCTCTTCCTGGGCCTTTGCAGGCAAGAAAGAACTACTGCTGCAACACATCCCCTACCTCAGTTACTTCTTATACTAATTCATAATAGAGAATTAATGAAGGAACTAAAAATGACTAATAAAAGATAAGGGTCAGTTTATTTAGCATTTTAGAGTAATTAGATGCACAGATGTTAATTTTTCAGGTAATTAAAATTATTCTCTTTCATCCCCCACCCCCTGTCTTTTGAGGCAGGGACTTTGTTTTTTTGCTGGAATGCCTTCAGGGCAGGTTTGGCTGGCTTGAGTTGTGGGGATCCAACCACAGCAACCTGAGCCTGACTGCTTTGTGGAAGCAGCCACTTAAAGAACTGAGCTAAGGGGCAGGCCCATGAGGCAGGGACTTTTTGATGCAGTTCAGGCTGACCTTGAATTTACCATGTAGCCCGGGCAGGTCTTAAACTCTCAGCTGTCCTCCTGTGTCAGTCTCCTGAGTGCTGGTATTGCAGGCATACACCACCATGCCCAGCCTTGATTTTCATCTCTTAAACTATTTTTAAAATTATTTCTAAAATGAAGCATATGTTCTCCTGACTAAATAGTTCATGGGGCATAATTGAGCCTTATAACTAGGACCGTGTCTGTGATTAGCAAATGTTAAACTGTAATCTGAGATTTATTCACATTTTAATAAATAAGGAATATTCAGGCATTTTACGGTTCTTTGGTTAGTGTAATAGGCCCATGATTTGTTTCTTATTAGTGCGTGTCTGTGATAATGAATACATTCTTCTTGGGGGCTTAGTACACTTACATACTGTACTTTTTCACTTTGCCTTTCCTTTCTCCCCTGTCCTCCATCTCTAGAATTGTTTTTGTTTTAAACTTTTCTTTCTGTCTGTCTGTCTTTCTGTCTTTCTTTTGGGTCTCACTGTGTTGCAGGCTGGCCTTGAACTCACTGTGTAGCCGAGGCTGGCCTCTCACAGGTGGCAATCCTTCTGCCTGCCCTTCCTGAGGGCTGGGATTACAGATGTGCAACACCATGCCTGGCCTCTGGGTGTTTCTTTGATGTGTTTCTGATAGTTTCTTTTGTCTTCTCTGATCCAACCGGGTAGTTACTGGTCACTGCTTGCTCCCAATCTGCTACCAGTGCCTTGCTGCTTTTACCTGAGTGTTGTTGATCACCTGAGAAAAGATTTATGTCACCAGATTTGTTGTCATTAGCCAAAACCCTTACCCATGTGCTTTCTGTCCAAGCGCTGCCAGAGAGATTGGAGCGCATGGGAAGGAAATAGTTTCCCGAGAAGAGTCTGGGCCACTTTTCCTTCCTGCCTTCATCTCCAGATTTTAAAGGCTTGGTTTCTGAAGTCACTTTGAATAATTATTATATTTGGAATGTTATGTTGAAAGAGGTAACTTTGATACTGAAAGAAAGGGAAACATTTTATTTTCAAATAAAATCTTTTTCTTTTAGGGAAATCAGAAACAAGGCAAATATTCAATTTGGAGATAATGGAACAACAATATCTGCTGTTAGCAACAAGGCTTATGTTTTTGAACGAAACCAATCTGTTGGAGACCCTGAAGTTGATTTAATTAGAACATTAAATATTCCTGCTTTGGTAAGTATTTCTAGTATCATATTAATACAATTTAATATCATTTGTGAAGTTTAGAAGAAAATAAAAAGGTGAGACAACTAATGTTTTTTTTTTTTTTTTCCTGAGATTTATCAAAGCCTTTTCTAGTCATAATAAAATAGTTTTTCTTTTGTTTGCACAGTTTCTTGTGTGTGAGGGATTAGCCCTTGTGCAAATGAATATGGATGTTTTGGAGTAGTTTGTAATTTAAAACATTTCTTTGCCCTTTTGTCTTAGAAAGTGTAGCAGTAGATAGCTAGCTAGCTAGCTTGCTTGCTTACTTGCTTGCTTGCTTGTTTTCTTGTCTTTTTGAGAAAGGGCTTCATTATGAAGTTCAGAGTGGTCTTAAGCTCACTTTGTAGCCCAGGCTGATCTCGAACTTGCAGTGATCCTCCTGCCTCTGCCTCCTGAGTGATGGGATTGCGGGTGTGTACCACCATACCCAGCTGTGATACCATCTTCATCTTACATCTTAGTTCGGATTTCTGTCTTCCACATTTCCCCAGTAATAAGAACTAACCAGGAAACCATCAGCCTTGAAAGCTAGAGATCAAGGATGCCAGGAGGATCGTCCTCTCCCTGCTTTACCTGCAGTCACTGTTCTCTCCCTGGATCCTCACTAAGGCAGATATGACAACGACTGGCAGATGGGGCTGGCATTTTTGATCTGTAGTTTTCAAGGCTGATTGTTTTCCGTTTAGGTGTTATTTTCAGAGAAATCGGGGTTGTATTTCATTTTAATATTTTTTTTTTCTGTATTTTAGGGAAGGGTCTACAGGGTGTTCAGTCCAATCTCACTAGTAGATTGGACTTGTAGTGATTCTCCTATTTATAGCCTCCTAAGTGCTGAGATTACAGGCGCGTGCCACCACGCCGACTCAATCGCCTTCTCAGTGCAGCTCCGGAGCGGGGCCAGCACAGCAGGCCGGGGAATGGAGCCCTGGTCTCTGCGCCAGCTTGCAGGCACTTTAATGCGCTGAGCTATTTGGCAGGCCCAGGGGTCGTATTTTAAGTTAGCAAAATATATGAGTTGATTACTTCCTTCTTCATCAAACAAAGCCTGGGCTGTTGATTAAAGCCCACTCTCGCTTCCTGGACTGGGGATTGCACCTTATAATAACACATCCTGTACTATCCTGAGAGCCCAGAAACATTCTTAGCTTCCCTCGTATCCTTGGCGGTTGCCACTGCAGTTCCTAGCGCCGCGATGATAGAAGGTGACTCAGAGACTGGGACCCCAGGTCCTCCCAGGGCTGCGGAGCTGATAAGCACCAGGCTCCTGCCCAGCCCAGGGGAA
This sequence comes from Octodon degus, assembly GCF_000260255.1. NCBI lineage: Eukaryota > Metazoa > Chordata > Mammalia > Rodentia > Octodontidae > Octodon > Octodon degus. The sequence goes on from NW_004524881.1 coordinate 1,259,344, forward strand.
AGGGCGCCACCTCGTGGCCACAGATGCCAGCATCGCCAAAAGAGCTTTCCCGGCTGTGCAGTGTAATTGTTTGCAGATGGGAAGCAAAGTTCTCCCTTAAGAAATGTGACAGAAGGCCAATGACCCAAGAGCCTTATTCGCTTCTATTTGCTCCCAAAGAGGAGCTGGCTGGCTGAGTTTTCTGTCATTACCCCGTGTCATAGCGGAGGGGGTGACGGGGTGGGCTGCAGTGGGCGGGCAGGCCCACAAGGTTCCTGTGTCCGCAGATGGCCATGGAGTGGACGCAGAACCCCCTGCTCCAGGACATCATCAAGGCTGTGCTCAAGACCTACAACCAGAAACTCTTCGCCACACATACTGTGCATGAGCTGCTCTGGGGCTACAAGGACCAGCTCCTGTCGCTCGTCCATGTGTTCAGACCCAACATCTCCTCCTCTTTTGGCCTGTTCTATGAGGTGAGTGGGCAAGCGCATCCCAGCCAGATTGTGTGTGTGTGTATGTGTGTGTGTGTGTGTGTCTGTCTGTCTGTCTGTCTGTGTGTTTGAGACAGGGTCTCCCTGTGTACTTCAGGCTGGCCTTGAGCATGTTATAGCCCAGGATGGTCTTGAGCTCCCAACAGGACTGTCGCAGCCAAATTGCACCCGAACGTGCTTTCTGTTAGGAGACTCCCGCAGCCTGGAGTGCTGGACAACAGGTCTGCAGATTGTGTGAAAAGTAAGAAAGGAGGTGTGGACAGGCAAGCAGGCAGTGATAGAGATGCACACTTGTACTCCTAGAATGTCCCTGGCCTCTCTTATAGGGGGTGAGAGAACCGTCCCCCTACCTGGATTTAAACCTGATGGGCTTCCTAGGATTGTCCTTCAATTCAACTGGGCACCCCTGTCTGTGTCATTCCTCTGGTGGCCTTTGTATAACTTTTCTGTATTTGTTTGTCTTTGAGAGGGCCTCACCTACCAGGTGGGAAGTCAGGAGGTTAGGCGTTGTATTATTCATGGTTGGCTTAGAGTTAGCACAGGATATCTATTGGAGTATTAAAGTGACCTTCTGATGGATAATATATTGACCCTAGAGTACAAGCAAACTTGAATTCTTTCCATGATTCTGGTTGAACACTGATTGAAACATAATGGTTAGGTTCATTGTTGATCTAAGAGGGAAATTTGATTCATTTCTTTTTTATTTTTATGTATTTAGTACAAGGTCTGCATGATCTCACAACACAGATCAGACTTGTAGTGATTCCCATTTTCAGCCTTCCGAGTGCTGGGATTACAGGCATGCACCACCAGGCCCAGTCTCTATCTTCGTTTTAGTGGGCTCTGGGGGCAGGGCTGACATGGCATGCTGGGGATCGAACTCAGGCTGCTGCACTCTGCCTAAGCAGGCACTTTAATCCGATGAGCTATCTGGCCAGCTCCCTGATTCATTTCTTATCCAGTTGGGTTTGTGACCAGAATCATGGAAAGAATTCATTTCATGAACCAAAGTACCACTCTGTGTGTTTGTGTGTGTGTGTGTGTGTTATATACTGAGTGAGGTGTGAGTACACACTGAACAAGAGCTTTCCCTGAAGTGCCCCACCCCCAGCTTCCCCACATTTGATTAGAGGTGGGGTGTGGCAGGACAGCTTGTCTTGATCCCTTGGCTTTGTGTCCTTGGCTTTCTTTGTACTCTGCCTGTTAGCTCTTTCTTCCTCTGGAGAGTTTCAGGGCCCCCTGTGCCATCTCCAGTCCAGTCCTTAAGACTGCTCCCAGGGGAATTTTTCTAGTAAGTAATTTCTCCTTCTAGGCAGGGTTAGCTTCAAAACTAATGAATCCCTTACCCTGTTCTTTCCCTGCCTCCAGACCCCTATCCCAATGACCATACTTCATGTGACTGGGAGGGTTATCTGAGATAATTCATGCAAAATTTTAGAACTAATACTAAGAATGTTACATAGATGTTCCTCCTTAATTACTGTCTCACTTTTTTCTCTATCTGACACACAGTACCTGACATCCAAGGTCAAAGGAGGAAAGCCTTATTTGGCTCACAGTTTATGGTGGTTTCGGTCCATAATTGACTGGCTCCAAGGTAGGGTGGATGGCAGAGGAGCAAGAGTTCAGGGCTATGGAAGACAGCAAAAGCACCTAGAGCACAAGGGGCAAAAAGGAGGAGCAAGCCCCATGCTGTCCCTTATATCAGAGTGCAGGCTGACCGCCCCTTGGTGGGTGCAGCACTCACACTACCAATCCCAGCACTAGACAATGAACCACTTACGAACCAGATTCAGGGGGCTCCAAAAAGCCTGCCTCCCATGACCTCCTGAGACTTGGAGGGGACATCTAGACACAAACCATAACAGTGACCTACCTGCCTAATGACTACTGGACTTAGAACTGAGGTGTGCTGGTATTTCAACTACAATTCACCACTTGGACTTCTGATCCATTTTTTTTTTATATAGAGTTGTGAACATCTTGTTTATAGAGCCTCAAGGTCTTTTTGTACAGCATAGCTTGTTTATACAGTACTGTAATTTTTGTTGATTATACTTTTAGTACAGTACTGTAGTTTTATATATTACAATACTACATGTAAGAGTTATGCAAATAAACCAAAGTCATCAAGTTGGAGTTTGCTTTGACTATTTATTTTTTCTGAATATTGGAATGTACAAGCTGTGTGCATTTCCTCATTTAGTGACAATTCATTTAATAATCTCGCTGAAATAGAACTTGGTCATTAAATGAGGATTGTCTGTACTCAGTGTTTGTATCTATTACTTCATTATAAAGGAACTAATACCTGTCCTGTTCCCCAGAAATCATAGCTCAGGCAGAATTTCTAGGTTGCAGTCTTGTAGAGAATGCCTTCTCCAGGAAGCTTTTAAACTTTACTGATTGGATAAGCCCATCCTCCTGCTATTTTTTTTTTTTTTTTTTTTTCAGAAGACGGCATACGAGATGTTGCGGCGTGACTGGAGTTCAGACGTGTGCTCTTTAGACCACTGAGCCATCTCACCAGCCCAGGCAACTAAATTCTGACATGCTGAATCTTTTTTTTTTTTTTTTTTTTTTTTTCTGTTGAAACAGAATTTTGGAACTCAGGATCCTCCTCCCTCATCTTCCCATTGGGGGAACAATAAGCATGCCCCACCACACCCTGCTGTGCTACCTACCCACTTTTGAGCGTAATTTTGTTTACTTAAAATTAACTGATTGTGGGTATTTATTACATTTACTTCACAACTCCTAGAGTAGTGTTTGACTAAGCAGCTGTATGTCCTTATAACAAGGTAACAAAATTAACCAGTGCTATTACTTTAAATTATCCTACTCATTCATTTTCAGAAAAATGGGACTAATGATGGAGATTATGTTTTCCTAACTGGAGAAGACAGTTATCTTAACTTTACAAAGATTGTGGAGTGGAATGGAAAAACGTAAGTCTAATGATTTATTGGTGTAATTTTTTGTTTTTCATTTGTACTAATATACATTAAGAAAATTTAGCATTTATTTCTTGGATAAAAATGTGTAAATATGTAAATATTTTATTATCATGTAAGTCAAGGTGGGGTAATATATTTTGGGGGGGTAATATATTGTACAAATTAAATATTAATGATTTGTAGGCTAGTATTATTATGACCAGGCAGTGGTTATAAGCTCCTGAAATTTCATGTGGTTGGGGAGAGAGCGAGGATTCCTAGTCTCTCTGTCTCTGTCTCTGTCTCTGCTTCTGTCACTGTCTCTGCCTCTTCCTCTGCCTCTGCCTGTCTGTCTCTCTCCTTTTATTTATTAATTTATTTTTGAGACAAGATCTTGCTATATAGTTCAGGCTGGTCTTGAGCTCATTTTGTAGTCCATGCTGGCCTCAGACTCAAGGTGATCCTCTTACCTCAGCCTCCTAAATGCTGGGACTACAGTTGTGTACTACTATACCCAGCCCAGATTTCTTTTTAATTTCATTTCATGAACCTTGTTAATGCATTTTTCTGTAAAGATGAAATACATTTGAATTTAGTATTTAAAAAATTATTTTTTAAAGATTTATTTACTTATTTGGTATAGGATCTCACTATGCAGCTCAGACTCATAGTGATATTCCTGTCTCAGCCTCCCCAGTGCTGGGATTGCAGGCATGTGCCACCATACCCAGTTTTGGTGGTTGGCATGGCTCAGGGGCCAGCAAGGCATGCAGTACTGGGGTTAGAACCCAGGTTCTTGTGTCTACTTAGACTGATGAGCTATCTCCCTGGCCTTGAATTTAGTATTATAGTATTTAGAACATTTTTTATTTTGACAATATAATTTATCAATCAAGTGTCACTGGGCTGAATCTTCCAGGTCCCTGAGGCTGAAATAAGGAAACTGACCCATCTTTTTGTAGAATAAGTTTGTACATTCACTGACTCCTGTTTTAGAAAAAGAATTTTCAGGATGCATAAGAGGCATGGGAAGGGTTTATTAGACAGAGATGTTAGGATGTGCTCAAAAGTGGAGTGTGAGTACTCAGAGAAATAAGACACATTGTTTTCTGGAGCTGTTACCAGGTTTTAGGGTGCTGTGCTCTCCCTCTAGAGGTGGTTCCCAGGTTTGTCTTTTTTGGTCCTGAGCAATGAATTGGTCAATACAAGTGCAAACAGTAGCATGATTTAACATTTATTAAAGGTAGGAAGAGAAACATATCCTACAGAGCAAATTTGAGCCATGTGAAAGTCGAAGAAGTGCACCCTACTGTGTGAGAGGGCCAATGTGGGGTAATACAATAGCAGGGAGACCAGGGTCCTTGTCCTTTTGTATCACCCACTCCTTACGCCAAGCTTAAAGCTAGGCCACCCTGTCTGAACCTGATTGCCTGCTCTCGAGGAGTCCAGGGCAGGACTTTGGGTGCTGCACTGCGCATGTGTCCTGGGATCTTATCATTAACAGCTCATGCCTATTTCACCAGATGATAGGGAACATTTATGCTTCTCTTGGAGGGGTGGAAACCAGACAGTAGGTGGTTCATCCTCTGGAAGGGCAGTAGCCCACTTTATGAGTATGGGAGCTTTTTTAAAAAATTTAAACATTTTTTTAAACTTGTTTGTAGTACATAAAGATTGTATTTGCTGTAGTGATTAGGTACATGTACATAACACAATTTATTCTTTTTCCCTTCTTGCCTCTAATCCCTTTTAATTTCCCAGCATTAGATTCATTTATTCTTTTATCTTGTAAGACCTTATAAAGCTAATTACCATATACAGAGTCCACCAAAACAATGTATCCGTACTTCAGCAGTTCACCTTACTGCTAAACATCTGGAAGCCAATGGCCACTGCACTGAGCACCTCTTGTAACTGTAGAGGCTAAAGGGAACTTATACTCATCTCACCATGTCTCAATAAATTAGTATGAAAATATTTATACAAGTTTTTCTTTTCTTGCTATATATATTTTTGTCTGACTCTATAGATTGCAAAGCAGACTAATAGGCCAAAGAAAATATACAACATGTAAGACAGTTTGTGGTGAATTGAAATATCTTTTGTCATTTTTCCTCTTATTTGTCTTTTATTTCATACTATATGTGTGTGTGTGTGTGTGTGTGTGTGTATCTGTGTATTTATCTACGTATCTGTCATCTATTGAACTTTTCATATAAGAGACACCATGCAATATTTAAACCCGTGTTGATAGAATTAGGTAAAGATAGGACAAAAAAATTGGCAAGAAATAGATAAAAGGAAAAGAAGGAGAAAAAAGAAAGATATTATATCGAGAGGAAAAACATAAGAAAGTAATTAAGGAAAAAAATTAAGTGAAAGGAGAAAAAAAAAAACAAATAAAAGAAGAGATTAGAATAGCTCAGTGGACTGAGCGCCTGCTTAGGCAAGTGCAGGGACGGGGTTTGATCCCCAGCACCACCAGTGGCACTGGCCCTGCCCCTGGAGCCGGCCCAGTGTGGTGGCATATGCATATAATCCCAGCTCTGGGGAGGCTAAAAACAGGAGGATCACTACCATTTGGAACTGTGTAGTGAGACCCTCTACCAAATACATTAAAAAAGAAGAGTTTAGAAACAAGTTTGAAGGACAAAGAAAGATTACTCAAGTCCCAGGAAATTGGCAAAGAATATAGGAAGAAAGAAAAAAAGAAAACCAAAACAAAACCAGCCAGGGATACAGCTCAGTGGTACAGCACCTGCCTGACAAGTGTAAAGCCCTGAGTTGTATTCCTGATACCAAAAAAAGAAAAAGAAACAAAGAAAAACAAAACAAAAAACCTGCACCTAGGGGGCCTGCCCCTTAGCTCAGTTCTTTTAAGTGGCTGCTTCAACAAAGCAGTCAGGCTCAGGTTGCTGTGGTTTGATCCCCACAACACAAGACAGCCAGTCATGCCTTGAAGGCATTCGGCGCAAAAAAACAAAGCAAAACAAAAAAAACCCTGCACCTAACTGAACAAAAACAATAACAACAACAACAACAAAAACCCCAAAGCAAAAACCCAGAAATTTCTCTGTGATTTTGAGCCAGTGGTTATCTTCTCAGGTATATGGTTTCCTGTCCCTGCTCTCTCTGGTAGACAAAGGAGGCAATCACAGCCCAGAGCTGTGCTGGGTAATCATCAGCAAGCTGGCTGTAGATTAGGGCAGGGTGTTGCTTCTGGGACCTTGAAACCCAGTGACATTCAGGCTGAAGTTGGCCTCTGGTCATGAGGGTGTGGCCTGAGTCATTTAGCTTGTAACATCCTGGGGTCACTTGCCAGCCTGACCCTGGCTCCCCGACCCTGGGCATCTCCAGTGAATGTCCCTCACCCAGTCACTGAGGGAGTTTAACACTGGGAGCCTTAAGATAAAGCTGTCCCCTGGCTGCCCTGAGGCCAGGCTCTGTTGTCCATCCCCAGGATGGCATCGGATCAAGCACTGTCCAGGGTATATGGTAGGTACTTGGACTGGATTCACTGCTGTTGTAGTGCACAGTGGCTCATTCCATTGGTGCATTTCTCTCTGAAGGCCTCTGAAGTCCCCTACTTTCATGGTTTCTATACTTCCCTTTGTTTTTGAGGGGTGCTAAGGGGGAGAGTACCAGGAATCAAATTCAGGACTCAGACAGGTGCTTAAACTGCTGAGCTATCTCCCCAGCCCCCCACTGTTTCGATGTAGATTCAATCTTCCTTTCTCATGTCACATGCTAAGAGTCTGGGGAAAAAGTATAGGTTAGCCCTTCCTCTTTCTGCATTGTGTTCTTTCTCTTCAGTTTTTCTCTAGGCTCCAATTGTCCCATTAGATCGATCGATTGATCAATCTCTCTCTCTCTCTCTCTCTCTCTCTCTCTCTCTCTCTC
>NW_004524881.1:1266755-1272498 GCF_000260255.1 Octodon degus
TTTTTTTTTTTTTTTCCCACTGAGGATCAAACTCAGGACCTTGCACTTGACAGACAGGCATTCCTGCTGCTGAACTATCTCCCTGGCCCCCCTGGAAGTGTTCTCTAAACATTCTTTGGATTCTCTCAACCTGCTCCTTTATCTTATGATCAGGCTCCTGTTCCTTACTTTCTCAACTAAGCCAGTTTATAGACATTTGGTATTCCTGAACAATTTTGAGTGTGATGGTTCTGGAAGGAATGGAGTCTAAACTAATCAAAGGATCACTGTGGGTGACTTCAAATGTATCCTAGAAGTTGTAGTCTTCTTAAAAGTATTGTTTTTACTTATGATTTCCTTGCCTCCTTTCTACTGTCTTTTATTTATTCTATCCACCCTCCTTCCAAAAAGGAGCAGAGGCAGCTCCAATAAAGCAAGATATTTTTTAAAATTAGAAAACAAAAATTTTTATTATTTTTTTTCTAATATATTTAGTACAGAGTCTACAGGGTCTCACTAAATAGATCGGACTTGAGTGATCCTCCTGTTTTCAACCTCCCAAGTGGTAGGATTACACGTGCTTGCCACCACACTCAGTCTCAATCGCCCTCTCAGAGCACCCCGGGGGCAGGGCTGGCACGGCATGCTGGGCATTGAACCCCTGTGCTTGCTTAAGCAGGCACTTTAGTCCACTGAGCAATCTGGCTAGCCCTAAAATTTTTAATTTTAGGTCAGAAAAACAAGGAACCACTGAGGGGAAGGCAGGTTAACTCTTTAGAGCCAGGGATATGAGGAGTTCTGCCCTAGAGAGTTCACTTCCAGGCTTCCTAGTTACCCAGGCAAAGGGATACAGTGTGGTTTTGGGTTGTTTTGGCTAAACTACTTCAAGGGAAGGAGACTGCATCTTGGCTTCAAATTCTGGGAGAAATTCATTCTGTGCTTCTTTTATAAAAGAAACTTTGGATAAGTAATGAAAGACATCAACTGCTTTTATTTATTTATTTTTTGGTGGAACCAGGGATTGAACTCAGACCCTTGTGCTTGCCAGGGAAGAACTTATTCCACTGAGCCATTTCCCCAGCCCCACAACTGCTTTAAAAAAAAAAAAAAAAACAAAAAAAACCATCTATTTATTTATTTATTTATTTGGTACATGGTCTCACCATGCCGCTGGGACTCGTAGTGATCCTCCTGTCTCAGCCTCCCCAGCACTGGGATTACAAGCATGTGTCACCACCCCTTGTTTCAGTGGCTGACTTGGTGTAGGGGCCAGCATGCCAGGTGGTACTGGGATTGAACCTGGATCATTGTGCTTGCCAGGCAAGTGATTAGACCACCAAGCTATCTCCCCAGCCCCATCAACTGCATTTTCAATGTTTATATATTTTATTAGTATGTTTATAATGTATGCATTATACATTTATAATATATTTGTTGTGGAAAAGTGGTACGGATGCAGAGCGCACTTCTTTTTTTAAGAATTCAGGATCAAACTCCCAGGACCTTTGCATTGAGCTGCATCTCCAGACTTTTTTACTTTTTATTTTGAGACAGAATCTCACTAGTTTTACCAAGTTATCCAGGCTGGCCTCAAAGTTTTAATCCTCTTGCCTCAGCCTCCAAGAGTGCCAGGATTATAGGCCGTTACCACTACACTCAACTTTTCAGCTTTTTCTTTCTTTTTTTTTTTTTTTTGGTACTGAGAATTGAACTGAGAACCATGTGCTTGTCAGGCAGGCATATTGCCCCTGAGCAATCATTTTTATATGAAACATAAACATTTTTCATGTGCCATTTCTACAATTTCTAATTCGTTGGCATAATTTGACAAATTCATGGTGCTATCCTTCAGAGCTGCTTCAGTGTCAGTCTCCTAGCTGGTTGGGAAAAATAAAAAAGCCTCTCTCCAAGAACTAGCAAGGTAATTGGCAAGACACTGAACTAACTTTGAAAAAATAGCCATTGTAAAGCATGTCTAAACAGGCATATTTCAGTAAACACACCACGCATAGGGTAGGAGGGAGCAGAGTTGTTCCATGGCATGGAAATTGGGAGTACACACCTGGCCAGGTGACTTGTGTGGCTGCTGTGATGACAAGGGGCTGATTGTGACACAGTTACCTCAGCTATCTACAGCCCTCGCCACCCAACAGTGAGGAAAATGCCAGGCAATTCTAAGTGAGGGGTGTTTTTTAAAATACCTGGTTATGCTGGATATAATGGCACACACATATAATCGTAGCTATTCTGGAGGCTGAGGCTGGAGGACCTCACTTTCGAGGCCAGCTTGAGCAGGTTAGAGAGACTTAGTTTCAAAATAAAAATACAAAAAGCTGGAAAAGGAGCTTAACGGTAGAGCACTCACGTTGCATCTATAAGACCCTGAGTTTAATTCCTAGTACTACACAAAAGCCAAACCAAAACAGCAATAACAGTGACAACAAAACCTGTCCATTGCCCCTCAGACCAACCAAGGTCACCAAGCTTAAGGGAAGTATGATAAAGTGGGACAGAGCAGAGGAGCCCAGGGAGACATGATGACCAAGTGTCACATGGTGCCCTGGCTGGGTCCTTGAAAAGAAAAGTAATGTCAGGAAAAAAGTAAGGAAATGGGAAGAAGGTATGGACTTTGGCCAATACTTTGGCCAATATCTGTGTTTCTTATCACAGATATCAGTTGTGATAAGGGCATCTAATAATAAGAGAAATTGAGTGCATAGTAAAGGAGAACTCTGTAATACTATCACAACTTTTCTGCATGTCTAAAGCTATTTTAAAATAAAGTTATTCAAATTTTAAAAAGCATACTTCTAGAGTGGAGTGTGGTGATACATACCTGTAATCCCAGTAGTGGAGAGGCTAAGGCAGGAGGATTTCAAGTTTGAGGCCAGCCAGGACTATATAGCAATACTCTATCAAAAAAGACAAATAGGGGCCGGTGAGATAGCTCAGTGAGCTAAAGCGCCTGCTGGGGCAAGCACAGGGACCATATGCCGTGCCAGCCCTGCCTGCAAGGAAGGCTGAGTGGGCCACAGAGTCTGGCACAGAGCCCAGGCCGTACTAGTGCACGCCTGTAATCCCAGTGCTAGAGAGGTTGAAAATCAGGAGGATCACTGTGAGTCCAAGCTGTGTAGTGAGACTCCGTAACAACCAAATACATTAAAAAAAAACAACAAACAAACAAACAAAAAAAAAAAACAGATAGAAAATAAGCACATATATACATGTACATAAACATTTATTTATATGGACACACACACACACACTCAAATATAAAGATCCTGGAAAGGATTTATAAGACTGGAGGAAACATCCTTGGAAATAGGAGACAGCTAGAATTTGTTTTATGACCAATCTCTCTCTCTCTCGCTCTCTTGCTCGCTCACAGTACTGGAGATCAAGCTCAGGACATTGCACTTGCTAAGCAGGTGTTTATACTGGTGAGCTACCTCCCCAGCACTATGCCCAATCTTTTATTTTCTAATTTTTTAATGAGAAAGCTTGATCATTTTCAGTACGTATTGTAATTATGTGTATATTTGTGTTACAGTAGTATATTATTTGATATATTTAGAAATATTTTGAGTTCTTTTCACCCATAGTTTTTTTAAACATTTTAAATGCAAATTTAATTTTTTTTGGTGGGGGGCTGACTCAGAATGCCTTCAGGGCAGGTTTGGCTGGCTTGAGTTGTGGGGATCAAACCATAGCAACCTAAGCCTGACTGCTTTGTGGAAGTAGACACTTAAAGAACTGAGCTAACGGGCAGGCCCCCCCTAAATTTAATTTTTTTTTTTTTTACCGGGGATTGAACTCAGGGCCTTACACTTGCCAGGCAGGTACTTATGCCACTGAGCTATCTCCTTGGACCAACTTTTTTTATTTTAAGGAGAAATAAAAACATAATAGATAAGACATGAGAAATGATACACAATTTCAAAAAAAAAAAAAAAAAGAAAGAAAACAAGATAAATTTCAACAATTTCACCTTAGTTTTTATGATTTGTATTTAAATTTTTTTTCCAAATAAATCTAAACCTATTTATTCTGTTGTCTCCTAAATGAGACAATAAGGGCTGGAGATTTAGCTCAGGGGTAGAACGCTTGCCTAACGAGCTGGAAGCCCTGGTTCATGGTGCACCAAAACAAAACCTAAGAGAGGAAACACTAAATGAGACAATAGCTCTACTTTTTTTTTTTTTTTTTTTTTTTTTTTTTTTTGGAACTGGTGATTGAACTCAGGCTTTCATGCTTGCCAGGGAAGCACTTATTCTACTGAGCCATCTCCCCAGGCCCGTAATAGCTCTACTATTTATGTAAATGCCTTCATTTGAAGCACTACATTGATACTTTTTTGAGACAGTCTTGCAATGCAGTTTAGGCAGGCCTTGAACTCACAGTGATCCTCTTGCCTCAGTCTCCTGAGTACTGGGATTACAGATGTGCAACACTACATCCAGCTAACTTTACCTATTTAACACCTATATGTGTATATCTTTATTTCTTTTAACTTTTTTTATGTATTTAGTACAGAGTCTACAGTGTCTCACTACACAGATCAAACTCATAGTGATCCTGTTTCCAGCCTCCCAAAGGCTGGGATTACAGGTGCATACCACCATGCCCAGTCTATGTATATCTTTATTGTCGTTTAAACATGTTTCGCATTCTTCAGGAGTTAAATATAGGCTAAAAATTCATTATTTTGCAATTATCTTTTTTATTTTTATTAGTACATAATTATAGTCCATAATGATTACATTGTGGGGTATTGATACATGTACATAATACATCTTAATTAATTAATTAATTTATTTATTTATTTTTTCAGAACCAGGGATTGAACTCAGGCCCTTGTGCTTGCCAGGGAAGTGCTTATTCTACTGAGCCATCTCCCCGGCCTTCTTAATTCTTTTTACTTCCCCTTACCCTCTTTTTTTAGCTCATGGTATCCTAAAATTCATTATTTTTTTTTAACTCATTGAAAATTCATTATTTTTATGGTCAATAAATTTACCAACATATTTTATTTATTTTTAGTTTTTAAATTTAGGTATTTGTTTTTGTAGTACTAGGGATTAAATGTAGGGCCTCTGCAGTGCATTATATCCCAAGTGTTTCTTTTTTATTTATTCATTTATTCAATTATTACTCAAATTTTGAGACAGGGTCTAAATTGCCCAGTCAGGACTTAACCATGTATTCTAGTTGGCCTCAAACTCACAATCCTCCTGTTTCAGCCTTCTTAGGATTGGGATTATAGAGTCTGCACCACCATGCTAGTTAGTGTGTGTGGGTGCATGCATGTGTGCTCTTGGGATTGAACCCAGGGCCTTCTATGCCAGTCAAGTGTTCTACAAGTGACATCCCTAGCCCTCTATTTTATTAACTAATAAAATATTCTTCTCATATCTTCCTCCTGGGCTTATGTATCTTAGCTAAAGATCTGTTGGTGTGAGGGTTTTCAGTCAGGGTTCATACTGCCCCAGGCTCAGGCGTCTGTGTCTGCACAGCCGAGTGGCTCTGTGGAGAGGGCAGGGCCTGTCATGTTCAGGACCAGCTTCCACACAGGATTCCCAAATCCAGCCCAGGTCTTGCATTAGGAGGGGGAGATCTTCCTCACTGCCCCTATAGGATTTTTAATATTTCTCAGCTGTGAGTGACTTTAGCCAGTTACCAAATTCTAAGCGGACAATTCAAAACTATCATGAAATTACTCCACCAACTTTATAGGTTTTTTTTTTTTTTTTTTGTGGAACTGGGG
>NW_004524881.1:1272598-1305900 GCF_000260255.1 Octodon degus
TTTTAATATTTCTCAGCTGTGAGTGACTTTAGCCAGTTACCAAATTCTAAGCGGACAATTCAAAACTATCATGAAATTACTCCACCAACTTTATATGTTTTTTTTTTTTTTTTTTGGTGGAACCGGGGATTGAACTCAGGCCCTTGTGCTTGCCAGGGAAGCGCTTTTTCTACTGAGCCATCTCACCAGCCCCATCCACTGACTTTTTGTTTTGGTGGTGGTACCTGGAATCAAACTTGGGACCTTGAGCATGCCAAGCAGGCACTTATGCTGCTGAACTCCATTGATGTTTGGCATTTATCTTTATCCTTGAACTTGTACAGTGACTATAACATAACCAGAGTTGAATTTATCTAGCCTCTTTGGCGCTTGAGACACACTTTCAGTCCATGGGCTTGGGTCTTTCTGAAATTTTGGAAGAGTTTCAGCAGTTTTCTCCTCACCCACTGCTCCTCTGGTACTCACCCTGTCTCACTCTCTGTCCCCCATTCCCTGTATTCCTCCTACAATTCATCAGTTCTGTTTTGAGCTATGTGCAACTTAGAGTTTCTATATTTTTTCTTCCCAAAACTATTTTTTCCTCCCAAGATTTTTTAATTCTTCCATTTTGGTATCTTCCTATTCTTGTTTCATTCTTTCCTCCTCCTTTTTTTATATCTCATCATTTTTAACCATTTTTCCCAGTAATGGGGATTGAACCCAGGGCCTTCATACTGAGCTACGTCTCCAACTGTTTTTATTTACTTTTATTTATTATCTTGCTCTGTAGTTCAGGCTATCCTTAAACTCACTATGCAGAACAAGCTGGCTGAGGGCTAGGACTGCACGTGTGTGCCATCACAGTAGGATTTATTTTTTATTTTAAGGTGAGAAACTTAGCAAGTCACTGAATTAGCACTTAGGTCAGTCCTCCCCCCCCGGGGGGGGGGAGACAACTGGGAATTGCCTGATTTTTCCTTTTTTTTTTCTTCACATTTTGTACTGTTTTAGCCCCTTCAAACTCCTGCAACAAATTGTCATAGAGGGGTTTATAAACATAAATTGATTTCTAACAGTTCTTGATGCTGGGAATCCATGATGAAGGCAGTTGCAGATCTGGTGCCTGAGGGTTCACAGGTGCTATCTTCCTACGGCTCCTTCACATGGTAGCAAGGGTGACGGGGGCATTTGTGTTGTGAGGACACTAATCTCACTTATCAGGGCTCTGATCTCATGACCTAGTCACCTCCTGAAGTGCTCGCTTTCTATTGCCATCTCTTTGTAGGTTAGGACTCAACAAGAGAACAGTGACATGAACATTCAGTCCAATGAATGTCTCGTTTTATTTTAATTAGTTTGTTTATTTGGGTACTGGGGATTGAATTCAGGACATTGCATTTGTTGAGCAGGCACTTATATAGCTGAGCCCATGTCTCATCAATTTAAAGACCAATTTTTAAAGACATGCTGTGTCAACTGTGCTTTTAGTGAGCATATTGAATTTTCTTGTCTTCCAAGAAAAGTCCTCTGTTATTTTTGGAAGGGGCACTGTTCAGAATGTAGACTAGACTGAGTTCCAGTCTTTGTGAACATGAAGGACTGGATATGTCTGCCAGCACAGTGTCTGTGGCTTGGCTATAGACAGGGAGGGTATTATTGCTAAATTGGGTTATTTTGCATTAAGTCAGTCAGTATTTGTAGATCTCTAGGTAGGACCTACTTTTTGGACAAAGAAAGTAGAGATTCTGGGCAGTTACCCTTTATCAAAAATGATTTGGAACCAGACATGGTAGTACACACCTTTAATCCCAGCACACTGGGAGGCTGAGACCAGAGGATCAATCCCAACTCAAGCCCAACCTGGGCAATTTAGTAACTTGGAAAGACCTTGTCTTAAGAACAAAACAAACAAACCCAAAGAAGTGTGTGTGTGTGGTGTGTGTGTGTGTGTGTTTGTGTTTGTGTTTGTATGTGGAGGGGCTGGGGCTAGGGATGTACAATCCCCAGTATTATAAAAGAAAAAAAATTGATTTGGGCCCAGGGGTCTCCTTTTTCTCTCCCCGTGTACTCCCCTGCATTCATGTGCCTATTATGAATAAGATGCTGTGGATAGGGGCCAGGGAGATAGCTCAGTAGAATAAGTGCCTGCCTCAGAAGCTCAGGGTCCTGAGTTCAATCCCCAGTACTGGAAAAAAAAAAAAGAAAGAAAGAAAGAAAAAGATTCTGTGGGTGACTGGCTCTGGCACATCACGAAAGTCCTTCCAGTAGTTAGGGTACCTGAGGTGCAACTTGATTTTTACTTTTCCTTGCATTTATCAATTGTAGGTCACTTGACTGGTGGGCAACAGACAAGTGCAATATGATTAATGGGACAGATGGAGATTCTTTTCACCCACTAGTAACTGAAGATGAAGTGCTTTATGTCTTCCCATCTGACTTCTGCAGGTAGGAGCTGTAAGAATGCATTCTTTTTAAAACAGAGTCTGTGACCACAAGACCACCAGACTCTGAGGGTCATGAACACGCTCTTTAGGCGTGTTCTCTGTTCTGAGTAGCAGGGGTGGATAATGAGGTGCCAAGGGTGGTGTGCATGTGTGTGTGTGTGTGTGTGGGGGGGGTGTTCCTGGCACCAACCCCAGCTCACTGTCCTGGTATGGCTCAGCCTCACATTCAACAGCTGTGTGACCACTGACTGCCTCACCTGCAGCATTTGTATGATAAGATTAGAAACAGGCACCTACCTTTACTTGGTTACAAGCCCAGGGGAGATATTGTCCACATGCAGGATACCAAGCACTGGCTCTGAGTTGTGCAATGTGCTCATCAAGGGTGAACTCACCTCTGAGCCTTGCCCTTCAGAGGAAATGAATGCGAGTTTGAATGTTCCAGAGTGCACAACACTGGCCTAGCTGTCACCCCCTTTCTGTGTGACCTTGCCTCCTTCCTGCAGTGACCATGCAAAGTCTCCCAAGAGAACAGTTCCTCTCCTGCCTTCACCTCACACTGTGGACCAGGGACCGAGGCTATAGCTCTGTCTTCTTGATAGCCTGGGGAGCACACAGAAGGACCTAATTGCCTTAGACCCTGCTGAATACCATTATGCTTTCCACCAGGGGCTCCTGTCTCATAGTCACATTACCCACCCAGAAGCCATGCTAGAAATTGGTGAAGCTAGATCACCTCCCCTCTTGTGTTTATGCAGGCACCGGGCACTGTGGCTTCCTTAAGAAACAGCTCAGAGTCCCCCCACTCACTGCATCCCACGTAGGCCTTTCTAGCCCCCTGGGTAGTGAATATCTTCTGGGAGATAAGGGGGATGGCTGTATCCCAGTAGTGTGGAACAGGGATGTACAGAAGGCTGGAGGCAGGTTTTAAAGATTTGGCACAGAGGAAGCACACTTTGTGTGGTAGAAGAGCTTTAGAGACACATGGGCAAGTTCAGTGAAGCCACAGAGGTACAAGGTTGTGATTGCACAGTTCTCTCCAAGGTAGGTTCCTGCACAAAAATTCTTCTATATGCACTCAAAGGGACACAGACATTTTTACCTTGGTTTATCATAGCAAAAATCAGAATCAGCTTATGCTTATGTAAAAATGGGAGAACATAGGCCGGTAAGGTGTGATGTATGACTGTAATTCCAGCTACTTGGGAGGATCACAAGTTTGAGGCCAGTTTGGGCAATTCTGTGAGACCCTATCTCTAAAGAATAGGACATGGTTAGGACTTAGTTCAGTGTTAGAGTGCCTTTGGGTTCATGTTGTAGGCCAACCTGCACTTCTAGGCCAGCCTGAATAAAAGAGAGAGAGAGAGAGAGAGAGAGAGAGAGAGAGAGAGAGAGAGAGAGAGAGAGACAAAGAGAAAGAGGAGGGGAGAGAGAATAGTATATTATGATATAGTTATGTGATATAATATTATATAAGACTTAAAAGAACCATAGCTATGTACTTTTTAAAAAACTTGAAAATATATCAATGATGTAAATCATGGAATGAGAATATGGTATACTATTTATAGTGTCTTAAAATCACAAATAATGACATGTATTATTAGTGAACACACATCAGAAAAAGTATAAAGAGCTGCCTGGGGTGAGAGACCCCATATTCCAAGAGAAATTTCCTCAGGGCAGGCAGAGAAAGATGGGACCAAGAACATTATATAGCAAGTATCAGTTTTATGTGTTACAGTATTTTTTGTTTGGCTAAGGTACTTCCTTAATAAATGTTGTGGGGAGAATGTGCAGCAGAAGGCAGTTCCCAAATCAGTCACAACCATGAGAGGTGCATCCATGCTGTCACACGCCAAAAGCCCTGTGTCGTGGTGGCACCCGTGAAAGCCCGGTTACCTGGGAGGAGGCTGGCCTGGAAGCCTCACGAGACCCTGTCTCTATAGTCCATCCAATGGGGCTTTTTTCAGACCCTCAAGATCCTACTGGGCTGAGCCTGGGGGCCTTCCCCTTGCTGCTCTTGCTTCCCACCATGGCCTGGCTCCCTGCTCGTTGACAGGACTCTTCATGTTTTAGTGCAGTATCTCCATTCTAAATGAGTCAGTATTTATAACATCTTCAGACCAGTGGCAAACATACATACACGTGGTGGCAACTGCTTTCATTATTAGTCTTAGTAGATTTATTTAGTCTGTGTAAATCAGCATTTAGAATTGTAAAGATGAGCTCTTAAAGGCATTTTAAAATAATACTTGGGTCCTACTAATTGACTGACTGTTAGGGTCTGTGTTGTCCAAGATGGCCTCAAACTCCCAGGCCTAAGCCATCTTTCTGCCTCAGCCTCCCGAGTAGCTAGCATTACAGGTGTACACCAGCACACCTGGCTTACATGTTGCTGTCTTAATTTTCCAACTCACATTGTTTTCTCTTGGCCTTGTTCACCTTGTTAGCATAATTGCCACCTCTGAAACATCTTTCATTACAGATTATCTGCCTTGTCATGCTGAGATGGTGGGGCTTGTTCCAAGCAGTTTTTTGCATCCTTATTTTCCACGTAAACCCCGCAAGTCTCTAGCGGTGTTGTGCTTGACACCTGCTGCTCAGCGACTTGGGTGGACCTTACTGCCTACAGTGCACACTGACTTTCTCTCTCATATCCTGACAGGTCTGTGTATATAACTTTCAGTGACTATGAGAGAGTAGAGGGGCTGCCTGCCTTTCGGTATAAGGTGCCTGCAGAAATACTAGCCAATACCTCAGAAAATGCTGGCTTCTGCCTCCCTAAAGGCAACTGCCTGGGCTCTGGAGTGCTGAATGTCAGCATCTGCAAGAATGGTAAGAACAAGAGAGGGGCTCGGATGAGGGCCATGCAGCATGTGGAGGGCTTGGAGTGCAAGAAGGGTCAGGGTGGCAGCCAATAGGAAGAGCAATTACAACCTCT
This sequence comes from Octodon degus, assembly GCF_000260255.1. Classification (NCBI taxonomy): domain Eukaryota; kingdom Metazoa; phylum Chordata; class Mammalia; order Rodentia; family Octodontidae; genus Octodon; species Octodon degus. The sequence continues at coordinate 1,277,966 of NW_004524881.1, forward strand.
CACAAGTGTGTTTATTACAGCCTATGAAATGATTTTAAAATTCTTCTTCTTCTGTGATGCTCTATTTTTAGGATGGCATGTGGTCTTTTTCTGAGTAGTGTAGGAGCTTTGTCTGTAACAAAGGCTCATATTTACTGTCTGCTGTTACGACATGTATAGCATTAATTGAGGCAGGCTTCAAACAATGTTGAGACATTAGACAAATTGATTTTAAGAAAGTACCTATTTTAGCAAAGACTCTCAATATTTTGAAGCTGAGTTAGTTTTAAACCCTGACCACAAATTTCCCAGTATATCTTAATGTCTGAGCTCTTTACTCTTCTTCATCAGTGAGGCAGAATTATCATTGAGACCACAGACAGTGGTATCTCTTTATAGACCAGTTTTACCAGTAGACTTATTGCAAAATTATTCATGATAGTCTACTATTTTGATGTTCAGTGACTTCATTTTATAATTGTGGAAACCAAGGCCCAGAGAGGGAATATGCTATTTATAAAACCATTACTTCTCAGAAAATCTTTGCTAGACTTAAGAGGCTTCTCATATTTGTACCTGTTCCCTTTTTAGGGTTTAATTCCCGTGTAAAGTTTCCCTGGAGAAACTTTGTCTTTGTCACCCCTCTCTCCTAAATAAAGTAATGTACAATTGGCTTTAAAATCTCCTTTCAGAGCTGGCCATGGTGGTGCATGCTTGTATCCTAGTTCTTAGGAGGCTGAACATTCAAGGCCAGACCCGGGCTATATAGTGAGTTCAAGGCCAGCCTGAACTACATAATGACTCCCTATCTCATGCCTTCCACCCCTGTGTCTAAAAGAAAACATCAATAATATCTCCTTTTTGGAGAAATCTGAGGCCAGCAGACCTACTCATTTTTGTCTGATAAGGGAGTGGCTCCCAAACCTGGCCCTATAGCAGAAATATCTGGAAAGCTATTAAAAATGTATGTCCTAGGTCCCGGAATCTAAACATTTAACAAGTGCTCCCTCCCAGTGATTCCCGTGAAGATAGAGTCTAGGTGTCTGGAGCCTGGGCACGCAGGCCCCCCTTGCCTGGAGGTGCAGGCTAACAGAGGATGGTGGCTGCCCCCCCCTCTCTGCTGAGGTTAAGGATACATTTTTCTTCAATATTCTTCTTCCTTGAGAAGTTGATGCTAGAGCCAACAGAAAGATTGCACTTTGAAACACTCAGACTTCTGGCTAAAGTCCTTTTCCTCTTTCTGTGTATCCCCAAATTTGGGCTGAAAACTTGAGGGTTATCCTCAGTTTCCAGTTCTCCAGGGAACATTTTAGATAGTGGGAGAGCGAGTTCTGGAATCCGGGAGCTTGAGGTTTGAGTCCAGCCATTCTGTGTGTTAGCCAGTGGGACACCTGGAGTAAGGAGGGTAGCACATTGCAGTTTTCACATCAACGAAGTTGCAGGAGGGCCAGAGATAATGTGTGCAGCATAGTCGGGAAAGTGTCTGGCTCTTATCAAACCCTCCATAGATACTTAAATATATATTTAAAAAGTCACTGTAAGTCACAGAAAAGAAAATTATGATTTTGTAGAACTGTTTAGCAGTAAAGAGCAAAATGCTGCACATGTGAGAGAAGATGAGTACCTTGAGCCATGGATCGTGATGTGTAAACAAGTTTAAATTACTTGCCAATAGGTTATTTGTTCCAAAAATGTATTTCCCATTTAGCTGGGATTGGGTCATTCTCTTATTTTCAATATTCTGGCCTAGAATACTTTGCTTTTAATAATGTTTTCCCATTTGGCTTTTAAGTGAATAGAAAAGGGAGAAAAACCCTGAGTCCTCACGTGGAGAGAGCTTCCTCTGGCGAGTGGCTAAGCATACAGCACACAACCAGGCAAACTCTTAAGAAGTTCTAGCATCAGCATGTCTAGAACAAGATCCATCTTTGGTTAGGAGGAAAAGAAATTCCACTAACAAGTACAGAACTATAACAGACGTGAGTGCTTTGTGGTGGGCGGCTTTGTTGATTAGCTGCCTCCCTAACCTTACAGTGTCTCGTCTGTGGGCAAAGTGTGTAACTTTTGTGAACTTCAGCTTCTTCCAACACAAAATGAGGATAAAAATTATAATTTTGTAGGACTGCTGGAGCATTCAGGTATATAAAAAATGCAGACTTAATAGTTTTTGGAAATGCTTATTGAAGAAGAAATAATTTAGTCAGGACTTCAATATATAATGGGAGTAAAATAATATGTGTACATGAGATGGCAGAAAATAAAGTATAAATCTTGAGGTAGGAGGCCTAGAAAGATATTTTAGCTGCCCGCCTTCTCATGTTTACTTTGCTAAGACATTTGCTACCCTTTAGGCACTAAGTTTATGGCCAGGAACTTTATATTTATGCCAGATTTGAAAAACAGCATCATTAATTTTTATTTCCCTTGAAATGCAGGTGCGCCCATTATTATGTCTTTCCCACACTTTTACCAAGCAGATGAGAGGTTTATTTCTGCCATACAAGGCCTGCATCCAAATAAGGAGGATCACGAGACTTTTGTGGACATTAATCCTGTGAGTACATACCTCCTAGTAAAGAACACGTTTTACTCTGTATTGGCAGTATACACTCGTTTATCCTTGAGCACTCAAGAAACACGCTGTTTTCTTTATATGTGTATGGTCAAGTGGGGTGAAAGTAGCTCACTGCAAGTTGAGGCATAGTCTTGCAGCCCTGAATTAGAAGCCTAAATTCCATGGATCTAATATGCAGAAATACCAGCAAACCTGCTTTAAACGAACAAACAAAAGGCAGCAGTGAAAACTCAGTCATTGGAAACACCTGAGCTTGGAGCCGTATTACCTGCTCAGCCTTCTGTGGCCAGCATTGGACCCCAGCAGAGATTTATTTCTCTCACTGGGACACAGATAAGGGAGAATGAAGGTTGCACACAGTTTACCAACTGCCAGGAATATTTTGGCTGCAATTTAAATATCTATGTTAGCTTCAGTCATCTGTAGCAAACTTCTTTTAACAAGTACCTTTAAGAATTGATTATATGGGGGCTGGGGAGATAGCCCGGCAATCTAAGTGCCTGCCTGGCAAGTGCACGGTCCTGAGTTTGATCTCCAGTACCACACGCCGTGCTGGCTTCAGAACCTCAGGCGCACAGTGCCCACCCCAAAACCAGGCATGGTGGTGCATGCCAGTAATCTCAGCGTTGGGTAGGCTGACAGGAGGATCACTATGAGTCCGAACTGCATATCGAGATCCTGTATCAAAAAAAGAATTGATTATATGATATTACTAATTTAAAAAGTATGGAATACATATGCACCATGCCTGAATTCCTAGAGAACAAGTATAATCATGTTAAAGTGGCAGGAATGTGAGAGTCTGTAACTGTAGAAGCTAAATTAAAGGTCAAATATCTTCATTTTTGGGACTTTGAACATCATGGAATAATAAAGAAAGCAAAACATTCTCTTAGCACCACATCTGCTCATTTCCTGCTTAGCCACAATCACTGCATCTAGACTGAGAAATCAGAGTCTGTCACCTAGGGGTAAGGATAACCTTGTACCTCAGAGCAAAGGTGGGGCTTGGAAAAACAAGCACAGCAACCACTTTTCCTGGGCTCCATTTGGTGACCCTAGACTTGGATACTATTCCTGACAGGACCTACATCCTCCTGAGCTCTGGACAGCTGCCTGCATTTTAGCCCTGGTAGGCTATTCTCCTGAGACTGGAGTCCTTTTGGACTTTCTATGCAAAGTGGGCACTTCTTAGAAATGCCCACCTACTGAATCAGAACCTGCATTCATTCATTCATTTATTTATTTTCATTTTATGTATTTGGTACAGGGTCTCACTATGCAGCGTGGACTCGTAGTGATCCCCCTGTTCTCAGCCTCCCCAGCGTTGGGATTACAGGCATGTGCCACCACATCTGGACTCAGTCATCAGCTCAGCACGCCCTGGGAGTGGGGCTGGCGCAGTGTGCAGGACCCAGGAGAGAACCCAGGTCTCTGCGCTTGCCAAAGCAGGTGCTTAGTCCACTGAGCTATCTTGCTGGTTCAGAACCTGCATTTTAACAGGACCCCCAAGGACCCACATTCATCTTACTATATTGGTCAAATTCTCCTTCTGTTCTGGGGATTGGTTTTCCTTTGTACCTCTCTGCCTGTCACACATGTAATGACCACCCTGTTTATCCACAGAAATGGTGCTCTGTGGTTTAATCTTGAAATTTTCTTCTTATTTCTGATTTGCAGTTGACTGGAATTATCCTAAGAGCAGCGAAGAGGTTCCAAATCAACATTTATGTCCAAAAGTTAGATGACTTCATGTAAGTTTTGCTTCTTTCTATGAGGGCAAACACTGGTTTTGCTACATGACTTTCTGGTGGGGTTGGTGTCAGAAGGAAGATAGCCTACTTCCAGCTGCTCACTCCAACCCTTCAGGGGTGAGGTGCAATCATAATTTTATGGTAGTCTTGGAATTTGCTGATTTATTTAATCAAACATGAGGTAGCTTCCATGCCTCAGACATTGCTCTAAGCATATTACTTGCATTAAATTACAGCTTTGTATTATCCTCACTTTACAGTGGAGGAAATCAAGGCAAAGAGAACTTAAATAACTTGCTAGAACTCCCACAACTCGTAAGACTATGTGGATAGACTCTGTTTTTATCCATTCCACTGGGCATTTCCTTCACCCACATGACTGGTTGCATTCTTTCTACCTGCTTTGCTCCCAATTGGGAACAGCCACAAGCTCTCCTGGAGTCAGGCTTCTGCCTCCCATACTCCATTTATGAACCACTCCTTAATGCAAATTCCTAAGCTCCTTTTCATGGGAATTCTTGGGGATATGAAAAAATGCTTATGATAAAATACAAGTGAAAAAATAGGATGGAGCCTATATGTACTGTTATCAGTGAACTTTTTGGAAAAGAATACCTGACATCCATAACTTGGATGGTTTATTTTGCCTCACATTTTTAGAGGGTTCAGCCCATGGTAGGCTAATTCAAGGCTTATATTGCGTATGGAAAAGGGTGAGAGAAAAACTGCTTAACCCTTGTCATCCAAGAAGTCAGAGAGACAGATATACCCATCAAAGGCATGCCCCAGTGACCCATCTTCTCCATCTGGACCCTTGGTCCTAGCAGCACATTAATCCATGATAAGCGTAGAAACCCCTTAATCCAGTCACCTTCAAAAACATGTCATAGTTCTGCAAAGCAAATGTGGGTTGAGAGAAGCATTCTATGACTTGGGTATGTATTTCTGAGGCAGTATAATTTAGTAGTTAACTGGAATCTTGGACCCAAAATGGACTTATAACCCTGGATCCACTACTCCCTTGTGATCCTGGCCAACTACCTGACCTCTCTGAGTTGTAATTTTCTCATTAGTAAACCTGGGACAGTAATGACATGTACTGCATATAGCTGGTGTAAAAATTGAATAAAATGATGTCCCCAAGACACCCAGCACAGAGCTAATACATGGCAAGGACTAAACTGGCTCTTGTTTGAAGACAGTCCATAAGTAGCCAAATGGCAAATGTCCTGAGCAATGGCAGAAGTATTGTTTCACTAGGTGTGTCTTCCTGTGATGATTCTAGAAAAGAGATCACTTGATGAGCCCCTTGCACTTGTAGGGCTGACACATTGGAATTTGACTTAAATGTGTTTACAAAGATAACTAAGAAGCCTACCCAAACTCCAGGTCATTGAATGAAATGAGTATACTGGAGTTTTTAACAAAATATGTCTCTGCAGGTGAGTGCACCAGCATAATGAGGCTGTCTCTAAAGTCTTCTAATCCTTTGTCTTTTTAGTGAAACAGGAGACATTAGAACCATGGTTTTCCCAGTGATGTATCTCAACGAGGTGAGTCCTGGATGGGAGGGAGCCACAAGTGTGTTGTTATCTGTTCAAACTTGAAATGCTTCCATTATGGTGCCTACTGTTATGACTGTGTGCAATATAATATAGGGAGAAGGGTAGAAATGGCTTCTTTTTTTTTTTTTTTTCAAGATAGGAAACTCAAGTTTATTTATCGTACCATATACGTAAGTCATACCTGACAACTGAGTAAAACTATTATTTACATAAAACACAGATTAAAAATATATAGTATTTGAATACAATATTCAGGTCCCAGTAGTCAAAGAAACGTGATTCCAGCATTTCCGTTATGTAGTTATTTGCACTGCTACACAGAACTGAAATGGAGGTAATAAGCATTGGCAGTGTATTTCTTGAGTCAAATACTCATGAACTTCATGTACTTGGCTCTGCATCTGTAGAAGAAGAAACGGTTTCTTCACATGCGGCACTCTCTGAGTCTTCCACTTCAGAATCCTCAGCAATTTCCTCTCCAAAATCAAATTCCTGGCTGTCAGATGATTCAGAGCTATGCAGAGGTTCACGAGACAGTCTCTCGATCACCTCTGCCATATACTGTACATGTTCTGCTACTTCTGCCAATTCTTTATTCTCCTTTCTCAGATGGGCAATTTCATTGTCTTTTTGTTCAATTTCTTTATGAAGTTTCTCATTTTCCTTAAGGGCTTCATAGAGAGCTTTCCTTCGTTTTTCTGCCACTTCTTTCCAATATTGAGAAGATGGATTTTCTTTAATCATAAGATCAAATGCTTCTTGGGTGACTCCTCCATGATTCTTATTTTCATCAGATTCTGGGTCAATAACTGCTCCAGAGCTTGAAGTCTTAGGTGTTAACTGGTCATTTGAATGTTTCCTTTTGGATAAGCCTTGAGGAAACTCATTTTCTCTTCCAACAAGAGATCCAGCTGCAGAAGGCTGAATCATCTTCAGAGTTCTTCTTGGCGCAGGCTTATTCTTTACATTTTCTTGGATTTCTTCTTGTTTCTGCTTCATACTGGGATTCATGATACACTCTTCAAATGCTGTCTTCGTACCGTGAGTAGGCAGCGGTGGCAGCAGCGCCTCGCACAAGGCCCACAGACCACCTCGGTCGTCCCGCAATCACCAGACTGACTCTCGTGGGAAGAAAAAAAGCTAGAAATGGCTTCTTAAGAGCTCTTTGTTCTCAGAAATTTTCTCTTAGATGGTAACATGACCCTGCTATCTGGGAGTTGATTGTGAGAAATGTAACAAAGTTTCCTTCAGGAGACCATTAATTGGATAAAACTCCCCTGGGAGGGTGGATGGGGGGTGAGTGGGTGGGGGTGTTCTGGGAGAAGCAAGTAAAGTGCTGTCAGATCTGCAGAAGCAGAACAGAGCCAGCTCGACCAGATGCCCAGTGAAGCCCGGCTTTGTCTCCTTTGAAATCCAGCCAGTTTAAGACAACTGTGATAAATTCTGTTCTGGATTACATGTTAGAGTCACTAGAGTGCTATTTCCCCATTTTCCTCTGCTCTTCTGCCCAATTTTTTGGTAAATGGAATTGAACTGAGGATCTTGAGTTTGCCAAGCAAGTGCTGTACTACAGAGCTGTATCCCCGCCTTTCTGCTCAGATTTGAAGGGGAAAAATGCAATAAATTCTCAATTGGCAGACTTTTGTTATTTGCAAAACCATTTTAAAAATGTTTTTTAGAAAACAAAAGATAAAAACTTATTTGCAGAAAATTTATTAACAGATTAGCAAGAAAATATTAAAGTCACTACTCACATAATTTAAAACCAACTTAATATTTTTTACTTAATGTAAAATTTTTTCCAATAATTTCTTAAAAATTTTAATGCATTATCTTTTGTAAAACTTGTGCCTTTTATAGTACTCTTAGGAAATAACAGAAGATAAGCATGGACTTCAGAGTAAATCACTGATAAGCCTGTCTCTGTGGGATGAACACAGCTGTCCTTAAATGCCTGTTGGTTCCTGGAATTCTGTTAGGGTCAGATTAAATAGTTGAAACCTACCACAGATGGCAGGTTTATGTCTTTTTCCCAGCATTTAGCATTATATTGGTGGCTACATTTATATATCTTTTGAAGGATCTGTGATTATAATTCTAAGATGAGGCTTTATTGTTTCAAAGGAAAATGAAGGCAGTGTTTACTGGGATTGCTCTGGGACCACACATTATTGTTTGTGGGGAAGGGCATGAAAATAGAACTTTCTGAAAATGCAGAACTTTTCTGCAAACTTAACTTCATAGTAGTGGAATTCTTGAAATTCTCTCTACCCCCAACTTTTGCTTTGTTTTTGTTAAAAGCTAGGAAGGAGTGAAACCTCATACTTAGGCTGCCTCCTTGAATGAGCTTGCCTATTCTCTTGTGTACAAAAATGAAATGTAAGACCTGGCAGTTACCTTGGAGACTACTGTCCCAACAACTTTTTTATAGAGTGGGAAACTCTGACCCAAGGGATGTTAGCCACTATTGAAAAAATTATCACTGAACCTAACTCAGTCTGATGGAAATTAAGCCTAAGTTAACCCAGAATTATTGTCCATCATTTTTATGGAGTTAAGTCCTCAGATACCTCACTCATGACACTAGGTGAGAGTACCTCCTCTGCCTATATACCGAAACATGTTATTCTGGTATCTTTCCTTAGCAAGCAGCCCTCCAGAATTCTGGTTAACCCACAGCTTAACCACTCTCTGGTCCTGATGACTGTAGAAGAACCAAGAGAGAACTGATCCTTTCCACTCAACCATCTTTGTGTTTCATTAATTCATGTAATTAATAAGTATTAATTGAGTGCATACTGGATGCTTATTGCTATACCCCATGTGGAGATGACTGAGATATTTTACATTCAGGGACCTCAAAGTCACCAGGAAACAAACAATCTTGGAAAGTGCCAAGACAGTGGGAAGTATTCTAGAGTGAGGTGGAGGCTTAGTGAATGGACCTTTCATTAATGCTAAGGCAGCCAGAAGAAACTTCTGGAAGAAAACTAATGCTGAGCTAGATTTTGTTTTGAGATAAAAGAAATTATCTCAACATTTCTGGATGCCCTTCTCTAATTTTCCATTCGGTGTTGAGTAATACCTATTTTCAGTAGAAAAGATAATAAATTTCCTGTTTAGTTTATAAATGGGCTTTAAGTATATCTAGCCTGCTAACAAGAGGGCATAATCAAGTTTGATGATTTGAAAGACATACAAAAAAGCTGTTAAGTGCTGGATACTTAGTTACTATGCTCTTGCTTCTCTAGAGTGTTCTCATTGATAAAGAGACTGCAAGGCGACTTAAGTCTGTGATTAATACTACTCTGATTATCACCAATATACCCTACATCATCATGGCACTGGGCGTCCTATTTGGTTTGATTTTTACCTGGCTTGCGTGCCGAGGACAGCAATCTATGGATGAGGTAAGTGTTGGCTAAGGGAACTTCCCCCTTCTTGGATATGTTTACTGGAGAAATTCTTTAGCTACTTTTTAAAAAAGGATTATCTGGGGGCTCTTGGATGGATTCTGGGATTTTATGAGGGCACAGTGATTTCGTAGTCTATCACTGCTGTGCCAAATGGTAAGCGAGGTGCTGTGTCGAAGAAGGCAGGGTGACAGATGGTGCCTCTCAGGATTTCAGGTGTTCTTGGTGGGAGTGAAATCCCTGGATGTATTCTGTGGGAGTTATCTTAACATTTATAAAAACAATAACCTGAAAGAAGAGGAAGAATATGTACGTAACAACAAAGTACCTGGGCTCTATTGTCATACTGCCTGGGTTCAAATGAGTTCTGCCAGTAGGCTGGGGAGATAGCTAAGCAGTCTAAGCACCTGCCTGGCAAGTACAAGGATCCAGGTTTGATCCTCAGTAACCCATGTCATGCTGGCGCCGGAACCCCGGGTGCGCCATGACAGCCCAAAACTGGCAGTGATGGTGCACACCTATAATCCCAGCACTGAGGAGGCTGAGACAGGAGGAACACTGTGAGTCCAAGCTGCACAGTAAGTCCCTGTACCAAATAAAGTAGCAATTGCAAATCAAAGGAGACAAATGAGTTTTGCCACTACACAGCTATGTGACCCTACAAGCTGTACCTCAGTTTCTCCATCCATAAAATGGAGTAATGGTGAGGATTAGATGGTATAGAAAATAGTTAATAAGTATGATAAAATACCTCCAATATTATAGAGCAAGGCACCCAGAGACCTGTTCAGAAGGAATCAGAAGATCCTGTGCTTGACGCACCATTGCAAAATAGGAGATTGGTGCATGCTAATGACTCTCCTGGTGGAAAGAACAGTTAGGTTGGTTTCTCTTAGTGTGGCCTAAGAAACCTCAATCATGTGGTTTCTTTTCATGTGTCTAGCAAGTGTTTAATACATGTGTCTGAAGACCTTTAAGGAGCCTTTTCTGTAGAAACCCTTCTAACATCCTTAGTAGCTTCCTTCCTCACAACAGACATTTTTTAAAACCTCCTGTCCCCCCTAAATTAAGTTTCTGAGCAGATGTGAAGGAGGAAATGAACTAGGCTGAAGTCACTGGAATACATTAGCTTGGTGTATTCTACTTTCTTCCATGATGCTTTTTAACCCGTCTAATGTCTTTAACTTGACTTAGCCATTAAGCAGACTAGCTTACCACTTCTACCTGTGACTCTTCCAGTCTGAATTTGTGCAGCTACTGAGATTTTCATAAGTACAAATGAAGCCAGGTGTGGGTGCACACATTTGTACATCCCAGCACTCTGAAGGCTGAGGTAGAAGGAATGCAAGTTTGAGCCCAACAGGAGCACCTTGGTGATTTAATGAGACTCTGCCTCAAAATTAAAAAAAAAAAAGGAAAAGCCTGGAGATGTAGTTCAGTGCAAAGGCCCTAGGTTCAATACCATGTACTGCAAAACAATGAAAAACTAAGTATAAATGAAACCTTCTGGAAATGTTAATTACCACTCCTACAGTCAATCATCTTCCTCTATCAACAAGCGTTACTGAGCACCTATGACCTCCAAAATACCCTTCTTGTAGGTTTCAAACCAGGAAGGAGGCAAATTTAATGGAGTACAATAAATTTAAAGGTTGGACCAACATAGAGGAAGGTTCTGCTTGGCATTGGGTGGGAATATTTGGCTAGAGAAAGCTTACTTGAGGATAGGTCTGGATCTTAAGGGAAGAGTAAGCAGCAGTAGGCTGAAGAGAGGTGAGCAGGATGAACCTCCTTTTTAGCTATCCCCTATGCCTTCCTCCACACCACCCCCACAACTTTTCACAGCTGGTGAGTCATTTCTGATGAGACCTAACTTCCCTGCCTCTCTCCTGTGTCTCAGGGAACAGCAGATGAAAGAGCCCCCCTCATAAGAACTTAATCATCGTCCCCACTCAGTGAAATGATGTGTGCGCTGTCCCGAGCTGGACTACGGCAGGGCCCATGTCCACACAGGCTCTGTACGCGTTAAGAGGAGGGAAGAAGATGGTGCCAGCAGGTGCTGAGAGGAGTGTTCTGGCCAGACGGTAATGGACAGGCTGCCATTATGCTTCATAAAATCATGTGGTTTCTAAGACTGACTTTTCATGTGTCTAGCAAGTATTTAATAAACTTGTATAGTAATTTTTTTTGGGGGGGAGACTGGGTTCTGGTGGCTATGGAAGTTTGTAACCATTTCTGTCAATTTGTCACTGCATCACTTGTTAACACTCTCTGGTCTAACCTTAGTTAGTGTGCTTCATTCACCAAGTTGTGTGCTCCAAGTACATATGTACCACTTTATGTTGTACTTCTTATTTCTCTCCCTAAACAGAAGTTAACAGTTTGGAACCCAGGGTAAAATGGTAAACCTACCTGATACAGGACTCAAATGCATTTGATTTTTTCTTTTAAAATAGTATATACTGCATCTCATGCTAACCTATTCATAACACCTCCAGGAAAATAACTTGGTCTTCTGACTACTTTTATACTGGGTAGGAATCAAGTAGGGGTTTGGGGAGATGGCTCAGCAGCATAAGTGCCTGCCTGGCAGCACATGGTCCTGAGTTCAATTCCACCCCCCAGGAAAAAAAAATTCAATGAGAGGAATCAAGCAGGGAAGGGACTGAGTGAGGTAGTATACATGAGTGGACAGTGATAAGTGCTGTAAGATTTTTTAAGTTGTATTTTTGTGAACCAAGAGAATGTGTAAATAATGTTGGTAGGGATAAGTACAGACATTTTAACATATCTTAGTAACTGTTATTCTTTAGTCAAAATTATTTTGATATGTAAAATTTTCTGGGAGAATGTAATCAGTGATTTTTGCCCAGTCACCCCTGCCAAATAAGATTCATATTAATACGATTGAATGGTTATTTGTAAAATTATGACTTTTGGAAATCTATTCATTCACAACCCAAGTTACACATTTCAGAAAATCTAGAGCAGACAGATATTTCTTCTGGGGCGGTCTTCTTGGTAACTTTGAAACTGTCTTATAATCTTTCCTGAGACTCAATGCTTGCCAGTGTTTCATGGTTCATTGTCACTGAGAAAAATGTGCCATTTCCCATGACAATCATTTTTCTGACAGGATGGTATTTCAGGTACTGCACAGAAAGTACTTTAAAGAAAAATCTCTTGCAGTGTAATCAAAGGCAAAAGAATAGGCAAAACCACTGTTATGTTATAGAGTTCAGAATTCAGCCTGAATTAAGAGCATAGCATTTGATTCTCAAAGTTCCATACTGATTTTTACTGAAAAGCCGAGTTTCCTGGAAAAGAGCTTACAAAATTTCCTGACTCAATTATTCCAATAGATTTTTTAAAAAACCTGGTTTTTAGTGAAAAAAACAATTATAGAAGTCTCCATAGCTCCTTATCCCTGTACAGAGGTACTAAGTCATTTTAGTTTCCATGCCCAGTCTTCCTATTGTTATACCAAAGCAATGTGTTATGTTTTCCTTTTTGAAGGACAATGCATTAAACTCTGAACTTTTCTATAAATCAAGATGAAAACTTTTTAGAGATACCAACTTTTTAGATGGCATGCAACATGTCTAAATTTAAAAAACTTGACCTTCAGTAATTCCAAACATCTAGGCTAGGGTTTATCTGTATTTAACTTGATAATTGGCATATCTTATTCCTTATGCATTTATTGTCCACATCAAGATAATGGATAAGTCAGGCAGAGAATATGCGTTGGTTTAGTCCTATTTTCAGAATGTAAACATCTGTGAAGAGGAGATTTTTAAATACTTTTAAGTCAGTGATGCTTTCAGAGCTTTCAGTGATCCAGCCTGCTGCAGCACGTGTTCCTCAGGTTCACCACCCCTGCTTCATGTGACACTAGTTAATCATGTACACATAAAGCAAGAAAATCCAAACATTTATTTCATATTTACATTATTATTTTTATTTACTGTTGAAAACCACATTTGGTATTTTCCTTCTGAAAAATCTGACAAACCCATACACTATAGTAAGAAGTCCAAGTTGGTTAGGAAGATGAATTTACTTGTTTGGTTTTTGGTTGAGAATAGCTAGCTGTTCAACAACATGCTGTGATTGTGAGAATTGTCAGCAATCACAGAATGATAGCCAGGGGAAACTGGGACGGGAGTTATAGGTCGTGCCCCTGTTAGCTCTGGGCTTTTGTTTTTGTTCTAGAAGATCACTAGTGGTCAAAGTAGGACCAGCACTACATGACTGACCCCTATTGGGGTTTTTACTTAAGGGAAGCTAGCTTTTAATTGCTTAAGAGATGAATTGTGCAAAAGGTGATCCCCATTGTAGGCCCTCTGGGCATGATTACTGGAGTGAACTACTTAGGCCTGTGAAAGAGAACACTGACCAGAGTGCTCTTCATGCTGCTTGTACAGTTGATTCCTTTCACATAACTCTTATTTTACTTCTACCCTTAACACAAGGAAATGTTTCACTAATAAAAACTTTATATAAAAGTACACTGAGAATGGTGTCCATTTGTCTACAGTCTATTTTAAAAAATGCTCAAAAGACACAGCTCTGAGTAACACAGTCCAGGTCACGTCTGATCTCCACTCAGCTGTGAATGAGGGTGAGTCCTACCCAGGAGGTCCCAGACATGGCTTTTGCCACTGGGCCTTCTTCAGAGTCTGGGAAACCTCTCAAGAATACAGGAGAGTCAGTGATACCAGGGTGCTAACCCACAGGGGGCAGCCATCAGCTCAGCAGTGGTCCAGGCCCCACAGGAACAGTTCTCAGGCTCATTCTGAAGGCTCTAAGTGCAGGGCTACCCATGAACTCCTCTGCATTCTGTGTCTTGTCTGCCCCGCCCCTCGCTACTGCTTCCTTCCAAAACCATGCCTGCATTAATGTCCTCAGCCTCCAGAGCAGGTCTGCTTCTGGGGACTGACTCATAACTAAGGCAAAGCTCACACAGAGGGCTCATGAGGACCAGAAAGCTGCTGGACAGGTTCTAGGGCTTTTGATTCTGGGGACATTGGTCCTAAAGTTATTAATCCAAAAATTCACGTTCCTTTAAAAACCTTTCTTATCCTAACAATGCACCTTATTCCTGAAATCAGTGGGAATCCAATCACAAAAGTCATAGCTCAAATTACAAATATCCTTATGTATCAAGAACACTTGGTTCCTAGCATATGTCTTTCCTAGAAATCCTAAATCTAATTTCAGCTGGCTTGTGTCATAAGGTATGCACCTCATACATGTTTCTTCTTTCTTAAAAATAATATAATCACATGGCACTGAAAATATACTCTTTATTTATTTTTGTATATTTGGTACAAGGTCTCACTGTGCAGCTTGGTCTTGTAGTGATCCTCCTGTATTCAGCCTCCCCAGCGTTGGGATTTCAGGTGTGTGCCACCATGCCCGGGGCAGGGCCTGCAAGACATGTGGTGCCTGGGATTGCAAATATAATCTAAAGACTAAGGTTTTAATACTTATTATATATTCACGTACAGTAATTGAGCAAGTATACATGGTGAGTAATATAGAATACAAAGTCCAAAAACATATACACACAATTAGAACAAGATAAAATTCACATTTTAAGTAGTAACTACATTAATTTAAAATTATTTTATTGAGATATTTATATATCCTAAAATTTACCCATTTGAAATGAGCTTTAGGCTGGGTGTAGTGGTGCACACCTATAATCTCAGCACTCAAGATGCTGAGGCAGGAGGACTGCAGTGAGTTTGAGATCAACCAGGGCTACATAGTTCAAAGCCAGCCTCAACTACATAGTGAGACCCTGTCTCAAAAAATAAATAAATAAATAAATAAATAAATAAATAAATAAAATAAAATGAGCTTTAGTAAATTCACTGAGTTGTGCAGTTTTAGGACATTTTCATCACCTAAAGTCTCTCATCCAGTTTACAGCCACTCCTGTTCCTACCCCCAACCCTGGCAGTTGCTAATCCACTTGTTTGAATAGATTTGCCTTTTCCAGACAGTTCATAGAAATCCAATTGCAGTGTGATACCAAGGCCTGACTTTTACCAGAATGTATCTAAAAATATGTTCAACTATTATTATAAAGCCTACTTTATACCAGATACTACAAACTAGACTACTGGCAACTGAAAAGAGACATACAGATCTTATAATATAGTAATGAAAACAAATAATCACACAGGTTAATTTTCAATTCAGTTGATACTCAGCTCATACATTAGTTGAGAACATGACTAAGAGTTGGAGTTACGTAAAAGTAAAGCATTTCAGCCAGCAGTCAACAGGGAATGTTCATAATGCATAAAGAACATGTTTGGTGAGAGTCGAGAGAAGGAAGAGCAACAGATGTGGGTGGAGACATACAAGGATAATGTCCCGTAGGGTCTCGTCAAGGCACATTTAAGATTCTGGTATTGGCTTATTTTAAGATCACTGGGAAGCTACGGAAGGATTTTAATTGGGTTTAGAGAATACAATGGGTGAGACTGCAGATTTGTTTACAAAGTCCCACTTTGACCACAGTGTGAATGGGTTGGCAGTCAACATGGGTGAGGACACTCTTGTGCTAAGTTTCTCTCCCACCAGCATCAGGATGGGTCTTCTCAGGGATGGCTGTTGTGTACCACACTTCCAGGTAAATTCCAAGAAGCTACATAGTAGGGGCTAAGGAATGTGCTTTATGGGAGAGATTTAAACTGTGTATGGTCAAACTGCTAGGGAAAAAAAAGGTATAGACCTGCCATCCTGCTGGCATCGCATGGACTGGTGTGCAGAGAGCCAGAACAGCTTTATCTCAGTAGGGAAACTTTTGTCCTTACTATTCTCGCTTAATACACATGAGGGAAGAGCCAGTCTTATGCAAGGGGCATATGTGAGTTAATAAGCAGTAAGTGTTTGGCTTTGGCATGCCAATAGTTTGCAGTTGTTTGGGAATGCCAGCTGTCCTAGAATGGAGGAGCTTCTACTGCTGGGGAGAAGGTATTGGTCCCTTGGGAACCTGAGTTTGGATGCAGCCTTTTTCCAAGAAGGGGGAAAATGCAGCCATAGCAAATTCATTCTGCAGGCAATCCAGAATGAACTCCTCAGGTAATACTTGGAAGCCCTGCCCACTGCAATGCAGGGGCTGCTGCAAGAGTTTAGGTCAGGTTGATAAACTTTGTCTTTGGTACCAGGAATTGAACTCAAGACCTCAAGCTTGCCCAGTAGGCACTGAACCACTGAGCTATATCCCCAGCCCTGAGGTTGACAAACTTGAAAAAGAAAAAAGAAAAGTTTTGGCTTTAGAACAGGGCAGGTACCCTCACTGAAGAGGGAACATGGATCCGCAAGCCTTAATTCTTGAATCTTAGTGAAATGGAGACATCTTATTTTTCTTCTCTATCTTGCCATTTTAGTTAGGGTTCTTTAGAAGAACAGAATAGAAAACAAATAATTATGCAGGGGGATATATTAGGTAGGCTCCCAGGATTAGAGGCAGGGAGTCCATAACAGCCCTCTGCACATTGGCGAGCTGGGGATCTCATCAGTGCTCGGCCCAGGAGGCCGGAAGCTGTAGCACATCAGGGATCAAGGGTGCAGCACCAGCCCAAGGTTAAAGGTCCGTGAATGACTAAGCTTCTTTAAAAATGGGCAGACTTACTTTTTCCCCTTTTTATTTCATCCAGGACACAAGCCTAGTAGTTGGTGCCATCTGCAAACATACCCAGAACTGGGTTGTATTAATCTTTAGGCATCTCTTAATCCAGTCAAATTGACCTCCCATGATTAATGGTCACCCTTCCCTTGCTTACAGTATAAAATGTGCCCCCTATTCCCTAGCTTTATTGCAAGAGCCAGGTAAACTAACAGCAGGGGAAAAATGACAGGATTTTCTGGCATTTGCTCCTACTGGAGAAAATCCCTTAAGACTTAATCAAACCATACTTAGCTCCAAAGGCAACAGACCAGTGCTTGGCTCACCCCAGCAATGCCATAAAAGCTAATGCTGTCCTTTTGTTAATGGGATATTATGGTCATCAGAGTTATGCCTCCTTTAGCCTCTCAAGCTAAAGCCCTGCTTCTGTTGTTCTCTAACTTTGTCATTTCTCTGTCTCTCACTGATGCATCCTAAAATTTTTTTTTTTTGGTGACAAAGTCACAAATTTCTTAGGATAGAGAGCAAGTTGGGGTCCTCATGTTCTTTCACGGACCTCCTCAGACCCCATCCAATGACTTACCAATTTTATGATTTTCTATACAAATTGAAAATAACCTTTAACTGATCTTTAACAGTGTTACAAGTACATTTTTTATCACAACCAGTCAATTGTCTGAAGCTTAAAAGCAGCTGTAAACACAAACGATGTGCCTGGGTTCCAGTAAGGTGTTACACAAAAACAGGTTGTGGGCCAGACTTGGCCACAGTATCTGACTCCCCCTATGCTCTCCTCTGAAAATTGGTATTTAGCTAGGCATCGTGGCACACTCTAATCCAGGCTGAGGCAGGAGGAGCTCAAATCCAAGCCCAGCTTCTTCCACCTTGTCTTAAAGTGAAATATAGAAAAGGATAGGATGTGGGTGTTGTTGTGGGTTCATAATCAATATAGGAATCCAAGTGGCCAATTATAAATTTGAAGATATTTTATTAGCTGAGTTCAGCGACCGTCAGCATAGACTCCTACTTCAGAGCCTAAGTGAGCGGTCTTGACCAGAGGTCATGAAGTGTATATAGAGAGGGGAGAGAAAAACAAAAATAAAACAAATATAAAGAAAATATGTAATATATCCTGCTTGTCACACAGTAAAAATAAAATGTATAGTATGCATCCTGTTAGCTAGATCAGCAGATATCCTGTCAAAATGATACATGTATATTGCTTGTTAGGCATTTAGATCAGCAGACATCCTGCCTGTCAGGATAATATATTTATTGCTTGTTTAGGGTCAGCGCTTTCTCGGGGTATATTTCCTCCATATGGTTACTTGTTTTACACGCAGGCCTGTTTTTCCTACCCTGGCGTCCGCTAAAATTTACCATGGCAATACTTATGGTAAGAGTCTGGGTTTAGGCCATGGTGTGTGTGTGTGTGCGCGCTAGTGCTCATACCCGCAGGTGCATGTCCATAATTCTAGATACTCAGTGACCACGGTAGGACTACTTCAAATTAGAGGCCAGCCCGGGAAACTTAGCAAAACTCTGTCCTAAAACAAAAAGGAGTAGACAAGGCCCTGGGTTCTGTCCTTATCACCACCAAACAACAGTGCCCACATGCAACTTCTCCCCTGATACTCTCTCCCTAACAAGCTACTTTATTTTTTGACTTCAAATTCCAGCCTCCATCTGGAGCTCAGCCCCACATAGCCAAACACCGGCTGGATCTCGCTAGCCAGCTTGTCCTCGAGTCAGTAAAAAAGGTAGCTCCTTTTCTCTCCAACTCGCATTACTGGGGAATGGCGGCACCATTTGGCTCATTGTTCAAGCCAGAAACCAGGGCCTCTGTTAGACCCACCTTTGCCTCTCCCGACACCCCGCCACGCGCTCCTCCAGGTTCAGCCCAGAGCCTCCCAGCACCTCACTTTCCCTGGGAAGCCACTCCTTCACCGGAAACGAACGGGGTCGGGGGTGTTTCTGTCCGACTCACCACCCGCCACATCCTCGGTCGGCTCCCGCCTCTTAGGCGGAACTTCGTGGCTCGGCAGGCCGGTTCCCCGCCGGACGGAAAAGAAGAACGCACTGGGCGTCGCGTCGCGACGGCCCCCGGCTCCCGCGACATGGCTTTCAATTTTGGGACACCTTCGGGTACCTCGGGCACCGCTGCAGCCACCGCAGCACCCGCAGGTGAGTTTTCTAACCAGACCTTCCCCTACAAAGTGAAGACGGCTTTTGTCTGCCCCTTCAGTCCTAGACTTTGCGGCGTGGGCATGGTGGGGAGCTGCAGCCCGCGCAGAAGACTTTAGGGGCATGGAAAAAGGCGGGCGGCGGCGGCGCGGGGTCCAGAAGGGGCCGCGGAGACTCGCGCGATGCGGCGGTCCCGCAGGCGCTCAGTGCTCCCGCGGTGATTTCGCTCCGCGGCGAGGTCGATCCGGGCGGGTGGAGGCGCGCCCCTTCCCGGTACTGAGACTCCCGCCCAGCCTCGCGAGCTGGCGGCACGCATGCGCGGGGGCGGCGAGCACCCCTGGGGATCGCGGGGCTGCCCTGCGGCCGGGTGGGAGCCAGCCCCGGAGGGCCCTTGGTGGAGGTGTGCACCCTCCCGGGTCTGCCTGCTGTCCCAGACTCCTCTGCTTCTGGTTTGGAACGAAGTCAAGTTTATTTCCTCCTATGAAGCCCCTGTTGATTCTTCTAATCCTTATCTTGCTTTTTCTCTTGTTTCTTCTTCCTTCTCCCCCTTTTAAAACTTTTGCTCCCTTGCCTACACGCCTATCAGGATTTGGTGGGCTTGAGACTGCCAACTCTACCGCCAGTGGGTTTAATTTTGGGGGTTTCGGATTAACTGCTAACCCTGCAGTGAACTTTAATATTGGGAATTTCGGTGTTTCTACCACCTCGGCGTCTCCGTTCAATTTTGCTAACAGTCTGGCAAGTGCAGGTAGATACTGCGGGTCGTACGTGTAACGAGTGTCGGGGGCTGGAGTCCAAGAATATTTCGTGATCCCTATAGTTTGGGAAAGAATAATGACTTGTCTGAGGGAAATAAATTGATTTCCTAATGTCACAATCATTTGTTTTGACTGTCTGAAACGTTTTGGAAGTTTTTGCAAGTTAGAATGTGCCCTTATTAATTTTGCGTTTAGCTGAATAAACTATCTTCCAAATGATTAGAATTTTAAGTGAATTCTTATTTTGTGAATAATGTGTGTTTCAAATTATTAGACATAACTTCCAAAGTGTAAGCTTACTCGTCAGGCCCATGCCCCTTTGCCTGGGATTCTTGGACTCCTGCATTCACTTCATTTTTACCCTGCATTTTTCATCAGAATATCATTGTCTTTGTTGTTTCTACGAGAAACAAGTCTTATACGAACAGCATTAATCTGTCTTGTTTTTAAAGCTGTATTATAAAAATATATTTCTTTAGTGAACTCACCAGATTAGGATGCATTCTATAAAACATACTTATAGAATCTCAGATTTTTTTACTGGTTTCTTTACTGGGAAATTCTCGAAGAACAATTTAATTTCTCCGATAACACACTGTAAAAGGTAGAATAGGTAGCTTCGCATTGAAAGGATAATTATGAGGATTAAACAATGGATTGTTTGGAGTTTATTAAAATATTTTCAAAATGCAAAATATAATTGATATATATCTAAATTTAAAATAGGTTTATGTCTACTTTACAATGATCTCATAGAATGTTTTTCAGCTGCTCGTATATGAATTTATTGTCCATATTCTTTTACATTATGCTACTTATGCCCATGCCAATTATATGCATATGGTAAACATTTACTGGCAGGAACTTATTTGGAAAGTCAGGCATTTTGTTCCTTTGTTTTGCAATGTGTATATTACTTTAGCATGAGGGCTAAAAAATACTTGAAATTTCCAAAAATAAAACAATTCGTTATTATTAAGATATATTTGAAGTGTTCACTTTTGGTATGTTTACTTTTCCCTACTTGCTTAAAATTGGCACTGGGTAAAACCTGACTTGGAAATTTGTGTTTCTGAATAAAGCCATCCAGTTCATAATTCAACAATAACAAATAAACCTGTTAATATTTGTTTGAATTCATGTTCATTTAAGTTGTAATAATTGATGTTTTTAGTTACTTTTATATGTTAATTGGATTTCAGTAGGTTGATAGAAATGTTCATTTTGCATCTATGCAAATCCACTATTATTAATAAAGCATTTGTGATATGGAGTGTGGTAAGATACTGACTAGTGTTTTTTTCTTTTTGTTTGTTTGTTTGTTTGGTTTTGATGGTGCCAGGGATCGAACTCAGGACTTTGTGCTTGCCAGGCAAGCACTTACTGCACTGAGCTATCGCCCCAGCCCCTTGACGAGTGTTTTTATTGTGTAGCCAGTGAGGTTCTATCATAGTTATTCTGTGGAAATGAGTAATGAGACTAAAAATAGTACTTAACACTTTCAGTGGTTTTAATCTAGATGTTTTGTTTGTAATATTGCAATAAAACCTATAAGTTAACAGACTGTGCTTATGTCTTCATATACAATATGCAGTCTACTCTGAGTAATTTTACAAACCAGAATAATCAAAAGATTTTGGTTTTTTTGTTTTATATCTTTCATTGTTACAATGATGAATCTATCTCTCTTCGTTAGAAATAACGAAAGTAAAGTTGGAACTCATAAAACCTGCAGTATAATTTGGAATTAATAGTTGAAACATTTGCCTTGAAAGTCTTTTTACCCCATTATTGGTAATCGCTCAAAGATTGGCAGTAAGTTAAAAAAGATTTTCTATTGGCTAGCATTCCATTCATATGTTATTAGATGTGGTTAAGTTTTTTTGTTTTTGTTTTTTAGATGTGGTTAAGATTAATTTTGTTTCCAGATTTTCTAAAAAATGAAATTTCTTAGGGGCTGGGGAGATAGCCGGGCGTTCTAAGCACCTGCCTGGCAAGCACAAGGACCTGTGTTCCATCTCTGGTACTGCACGCTGAGCCAGTTGGGCTGTGCGGGCCACTGAAACAGAGTGTGGTAGCACATGCCTAAAATGCCAGCTCTGGGGAGGCTGAGACAAGCGGGTCACCATGAGTCCAAGCTGTTTATGGAGACCCTGTACCAAATAAATAAGTTTTTTTGAAAAAAGAAATTTGTCAGTCCCCATCCCAACCTGTGATACAGAGAGAGGCCTGTAGTAGCTCTGCTCACCTTCCATACCACTGCTGATTTTTTTCTCTTTATATCTTCTTATTAAATAGATAATTGCTATGTTTCTTTTAAAAGATTAGTCTTGACACAGACTTACCTTTAATACAAGCTAATGTAGATACAAATTAATTTACCAAAGTCAAGATTATAAAATCAAAAGTCAGCTCATATATGCTTGTCATAGTATTTTAAAACATTTGAATTTGTTGCAAAAGACAAGTTAGTGTTTACAAACCTAAAAAATTTGAGTTAAGAACGTAGCTTAGGGATAGGATATTTGGCCTTTTTAGCATAAGTGAGACCGTAGGTTCAATCCCAGCACAAAAGAAAAACCCACAAACAACAAAAATCCTATACATTTTACATAGAAAATCCAGATTTCTTATTTCTTGTAGAGGAATATGGAAATGTACCATATAACCTACCATTCTACAACAATAATTAACTGAAATTTAGAATTTGCTGCCATTTTTTAAAAACTTAGACTTTAAAAAAAATTTAAAAAATAAAACTTGACTTTAAACAGTTCTACCTGTCAGTAAATACGTACTTATAGATTTTATTAGTGTAAATGTGGTAGGCATTTTAACTTTCAGTCCCTGTACTAAAATTACCTATCTTGTTATCTTAGAATTATACAAATAGGCTTAATATATTTTGGTAAATGTTAATACACGTAGTTGATAGGTGTATTATTACACTGGAATATTTTTCTTTAAAATACTTCACCGCTTCTTTCTTGCAGTATATTGATCCTTTTATTGGTCCCAGGAATTGAACTTGGGACCTCGCGCTTGCCAGACAAGTGCTGTGCCACTAAGCTATATCCCTGGCAGTATATCGATCTCTCATTAGTTGAATAGCTTTTCAAAAATTTACACTGAAAGTAGAGAAAATTTAGATCATTATATTTTGACTTTACATGTAGCAATTACTTATAAAAAGACTTGAAAAATAATTGCTTTTATGTATACAAAATAATCTTCCTTTCTGTTTTTACTCTTTTTAACTAGGTGGGTTTGGAGGATTTGGGACAACATCTACAGCTGCAGGTTCTGCATTCAGCTTTTCTGCCCCAACTAACACAGGCACTACTGGTAAGAGGCTGTCTTAGGTCATTTGTACAAGTAAATCTGGTAAAGGTCAAATTTTTTTAACTAACATAATTCCAACTTTCCATTCAAAGGACTCTTTGGTGGTACTCAGAACAAAGGTTTTGGATTTGGTACCGGTTTTGGAACAACAACGGGAAGTAGTACTGGTTTAAGTACTGGTTTGGGAACTGGACTGGGATTTGGAGGATTTAATACACAGCCACAGCAACAATCTAGTAAGTATGAGGTTTTTGTTTTCAAATATAAACCCATAGAACAGTAACAGCTAACCTTACTGAGTACATTGTTAGCTTATTTTTTTAAGGATTGTAAGTATATTTGAAAGGATTCTTTTTTTTTTTTTTTTTTTTTTTTTTTTATTTATTTGAGAGAGAGAGAGAGAGAGAGAGAGAGAGAGAGAGAGAGAGAGAGAGAGAGAGGTGTGTGTGTGTGTGGCGACCCCAGCCCACCAGGGGGCGGGGCTGGCTGGCATGTGGTGCTGGGGGATTGAACCGCGGTCCCTAATGCTTTGCTAAGCTTGTTCTAAGTAGGTGCTTTAGACCACTGAGCCATCTCTCCAGCCCCTGAAAGGATTCTTAAAGCTATTTTTTATATTTGTATATGACAACAGCTAAGAAAAACACTATTGGCATGATTAGGATTATATGGTCCTTATATTTAGAATGATTCCATTAAAATATTTTTGTTGTTGTTAAAGGTAACATAAATAGAGGAAAGTGCACAGGAGTACAGCTCACTGAATTACATATAAAGTGAGCATCCTCGGGAACATGTCAGGAGAGTGGACCCTGGCCAGCCCCTTACGTTCACTTCCCCAACACAGGAACTGCAGTCTTGTCCTTTTCTTTTTAGTACTGGGAATCAAACCCAGGGCCTTGCTATACTCCTGGCCCCTATGCAGCCTTGTCTTTTCTGATTATTTCCTTATGTTTCTTAATAATTTTGTCACTCATGTAACTAGAATGGTAGGGTCCCCCTTTTATCTCTTTAATTTTTCAATTTATTGAAAAAATATCACTTAAGAGTGTTTTCACTCAGAACTTTATTGATAGCATTCTTGTGGTATATTGTAACATAGTATCTTATATTTCTTTTTTTTTTTTTTAGAAATTTATTTATTTATTTATTTATTTTTTAAATTTTATTTATTTATTTGTGTGTGTGTGGCCAGCTCAGCCCACCAGGGGGCGGGCTGGCTGGCATGTGGTGCTGGGGGATTGAACCGTGGTCCCTGGGCTTTGCTAAGCTTGTTCTAAGTCGGTGCTTTAGACCACTGAGCCATCTCACCAGCCCCAAAAGTTTTTTTTTTTTTTTTTTTTTTTTTTTTGGCGGAACCAGGGATTGAACTCAAGCCCTTGTGCTTGCCAGGCAAGCGCTTATTCTACTGAGCCATCTCCCTGGCCCAAGGATTTTTTTTTTTTTTTTTTTCCTCGAATGCCTTCAGGGCACTTTTGGCCAGCAGGTGTGAGGTTCGAACTCCAGCAACCTGAGGCTGACAGCTTTGTGGAAGCAGCCACTTAAAGGCCTGAGCTAGGGCCAGGCCCCCTATATTTCTTAACAGTTGAAATAGTTTTAGAAGTTTATTTATATTGATTTACTTCAGTTTCTTGCTTTCAAGATGACTTCATTGGTAGTGTATTCTTTGTCAAAACGCATATAATGTCCGTTGGTGATCATTACCTAGATTCATTAAGGGTTAAAAAATGGTGCTATTTCACTTTAATTCCTTTTTACTTGTTGAACTATATCTATGATGAAAAAGCTGTACCTCAGTTCATAAACTTGTTTCACAATTTTGGAAAAGATGCTCACATTTTTGTTTGTCACCCCCTCAGAGTTTCCAAACAAAAACAAATTTTGTCAAATGCTTCTGTTTGTGAACTAAATAGTTTGCAAACAAAAGCATTCATGAAACAAGCTACCACTGTATTTGGTTCATTCTTTCCTAGTTTTTAGAATAAAGAATTGCTTCCCTTGCATTGTGAAAAGTGACCACTTTATAAAATTATTAGTGGTGCTAGGAATAAACCCAGTACTGTTGCGCTGAACTATATCCCAACCCCTTAATTTAAGATAGGATCTCACTAAGTCATTAAGTTTACCAGGCTGGCCTCAAACTTGAGATATTCCTGCCTTAGTCTCCTGGAGTACAGGGACTACAGGTATGTGTGACTACACATAACTCCAACTTTTTTTAATGTCAGGAAGTCAAGCATTTAAATTGTTAATTTTTAATCCATTGCATTCTTATTGATGTTTAAATTGTTTCATCTTTGGCCAGTGCAAGCCTCTTATGTTAGCTCTCAAAGCCTTTTGTTTTTGTTTTCTTTTTACTTATTTATTTTTGGCCTACTCAGCCCACTCTGAGGGCAGGGCTGGTACAGCATGTGGTGCTGGGGATTGAACTGCTGTCCCCTGCGCCTGCTTAAGCTTGCCTAAACTTGCCTAAGCAGGCACTTTAGACCACTGAGCTATCTCGCCAGCCCTCAAAGCCTTTTGGTGCAGGCCTGATATTACTCTTTGATGGCTTACCTACTTGCTGGTGTGTTAGTAGGTGCCTGGGTTATCCTGAATGGATTGATTTACTACATTAAGTATAGGAACATAAAAATTCAATGTCCTTGACTTTCTATGTAATTTTTAATTTACTTTATAGTTTGCAACCTCTTTTTTTTTTTTTTTTTTGTAGTACTAGGGATTGAACTCAGGACCCTGCACTTGCTAGGCAAGTGCTCATTCTGCTGAGCTATCTCCCCGGGTCCTTGCAACCTCTTAAAATTACTTTTGTTTCATTTTTCTTAGGTAACTTGACAACAGGCCTAAATAATTTATTAAGTAGGGATATCCAGGAGTCCCTAACCAGTAGGGTGAAGAAAATTCTGTTTCATTTTTCTTAGGTAACTAATCACTGGGATAAAGAAAATAATAGTATTAGAATTAGTTCTAATATTCTAGTTACTCATCTTTTCTGTAATCCAAGTAGTAAAGAAAACAAAAATGAAGTATTGTTTCCTGAAAAATTCTTTAAAAAATTTTTTTTTTTAGTTTGTTCGTTCTTTCTTTCTTTCTTTATTTGGTACAGGGTATTGCTATGCAGCTCAAACTCACAGGGATCCTCCACTGGGATTAAAGTTGAGTCCCACCATGCTTGGTTTGGGGGCTGGCACTACATGTGGTACCAGGAATCAAACCCAGGTCCTTGTACTTGCCAGGCAGGCACTTAGACCACTGAGCTATCTCTCCAGCGCGTTTCCTGAAATAATGATTTCCAACTATGAGTAATTGTAATTGCATGTAGTTTTGTTAGGAAAACTGAAGTTTTGAATATAGTGCTATTTAAACATGTGATTCCAGGATCATTGTTGCTTCAATCATTTATTTTACTAGTAATTACAAAATAGTAATTTTTAATTTCTTCCTTCCACACTGAAATATTTCTAAAAGAAACCTTTTTCTTCATGCTCCAAACTTAGTTGATCACTCTGATACACGATTGGTATGGGAAAGGCAGGAAAAATTCTAATTGGTGATTTTTTGTTGATGAAATCAGTGCTGTCCAAGGATTGGAATCTAAATTTTTAATTTAATTTTTGGCAGCACTAGGGGTTGAACCTAGGATCTTGACTGTGCTGTGAATGTGCTCAGTCACTGAGTACATTCTTAAGACAAGTCTAGTTAAGTTGCCCATATTGGCCTTGAACTTAGAATTCTTCTGCCTCAGCCTCCCAAGTATTTAGACCAGTGGTGGGGAAGCTATTGCAAAGCTCTGAAAGGTTTGCCATCATTGCTTTACACATTGCAGACATGTGGCACTGCACCCAATACTTTTTTTTTTTAAGTTTTAATCCCTCCTTTTGAAAAATGATCATTTGAATGTATAAGCTTTACTAAATATATTTCAGTTAGTTACATTTGATATTCTTGTTTTTTGAGAAATAATGTCTCATATTTTATTTTTTTAATTTTAATTTTTTCATAGATTGCAAATTGAAAATAAATTATTTACAAACGAATGAATATAATAATAAAAATTGTCAAATAAAAATGAAGAATTTACAGATCAGTCATAATCACTATGTCAAAACCACGAAACTTATATTCATATAACTAGAATTCTCAAAGTAGAAAGTAGGCAGTAAATATTTAAAGATTTAAAATTTCTGAATTTAGTTCAACTTATAATACTGCAATTACAAGAAAAATGAACCTTTGGCACAAGAAATTTAAATAAAATCATATCAAGATACACAAAAATGAAATTGTCCAAAACTTATTGTAAAGAAAAAAATCATTAAAGCATATACATACAAAATATTAGCTATGGAAAAACAAAATTAAATAGCATCTTATTCCACATTAGAAAGAGAAAAAAAAGGACTAAGTGTATAAGAAACTAGACTAATTACAGGACTGAAAGAAAAGATCTGTCCTCTTTGAATTTTGTACTTAGCAAACATACCTTTGAAAACTAGAAGTAAGATTTTCTAATTATACAAACTTGAAATATTTTAATACCTCCAGAAGTAGCATATAGGAAATAACAAAGCATAATTCAAAAGGCAAGAGAAGTTGCAGTATGCTCCTGGATGAACAATAAAGAGCTCTCAATATGATAGTTATGCAGGACTATAAAAAATATATTAGATGAACCCTTATTTAAAGGTCATTGAAAGAAAGGGGTGGTAAATGAAAGCAA